>NW_024962264.1:62815059-63045158 GCF_019238085.1 Lagopus leucura
TTTTGTTTTGTTTTGTTTTGTTTTGTTTTTTTGTCTTTTCACAGTGAAATTTTCACTGTGGGTTTTTTTTTTTTTTTTTCCCTTTTTTTTTTGCCACTTCATTTTACAAAAGAAGAATGCGGTCAGACTTGAGTCAGGCAATGACTTAACAGAAAGTCTGAAGGAGCTGGGGTCATTCAGCCTGAAGATGGTTCCAGGGAGACCTCATTGCAGCCTGTCAGTATTTCAAAGGGAGCTTATTAAAAAGATCGAGAACAACTTATTACAAAGGCAGACAGTGACAGGACAAGGGGAAATGCTTTTAAACTAAAAGAGGAAAGATTTAAAGTAGATATTAGGAGAAAAATCATAACTAGAAGAGAATGGTGAGGCACTAGAATAGGTTCCTTAGAGAAGTTGAGAGTACCCCATCCCATCCCTGCAGGTATTCAAGGCTGGATTGGATGAGGCCCTGGGCAGACTGGTCTGATGGAAGCAATCAGCCCACAGAATGGGATTGGGACTGGATGAACTTTTGGTCCCAACCCAAGCCATTTTGTGATTGATTCTATTCTTCTGTGTTTGAGTCTATGATTCTGTGTTTGATTTTATAATTATATGATTAAAGAATAACATAGTTCTCCTTTAGAGAGCAGTGATGAATCATAGAATCATAGAATCATAAAATCACAAGGTTGGAAACGACCTATAGGATCATCTAGTCCAACTGTCTCCTCATTATCATTGCTACCACAAGCACTAAACCATATCACGCAGCACGTCGTCCAGATGCCTCTTGAACACTGCCAGGGACGGCGACTCCACCACCTCCCTGGGCAGGCTATTCCAGTGCCTGACCACTCTCTAAGAGAAATAGTTCTTCCTTATGTCTGTGAAGGAGAGAAGTATCCTGCTGAAACATGAATGGTGTTGAATTTCCTCAATTTCTATGAGGAACATAGGAAAAAGGTTTATAACTGCACACAATAGAAAAGTGTCCAATCTGTGCAAAGGAATGCTAACACCTCTGCTTTACTAGCTGTTGAAATCCAACACAGAGAAGATGAATGACTTTGCCATAGGATCATTGTATGAGAATGAATTCTGTCTTCATTTGGTCTGTCCTACAAAGGCAATGAAACACTGAGTAGCACATTCAGTGGTGAATGTGAAGTTAGGGGTGGAAGTGCCACCGTGTCTGACTAGGTGAAGAAGCTATGGCCATGTTCAAGTGGTCAACTTGGATGGCATGGAGTGAATAAAAACTTTAAGCAAGACAGGAATCATACTCTTGTAGGTAATTAGAGCAACTCCTTTAAAGGAAACGAGGCGCTTCCTGTTATTGTGCTCAGCAAGCATCAGAGAAGCAAAGCTAAGGAAAACCCCCCCAAAACCACTGGAGCAATATGATACAGAATAATGCAAATTAATTTTTGTATTAGTACCTTGAGAAATACTCTTCTGACAGCTATCTGAAATGCTCTGCTTGGAAACCACCTGAGTGCTGCCTTATTTCTAGACATCTGTCACCACAGTTATTAGCTAACAACAAGCATAACATGGAGATAATCATTCTATTTAGGGCAGGAACAATAACTAATTGACTGACATGAAATTGCATCGATATCATTATCTCCTGTTGACTTTTTGATAATCTGATGAAGAACAGTTTGTCTTTTCCGGGGTGGAAAGCTCTACTTGTTTCCTAGCAGGAACCTGCACCAAGTTTTTCTTAATGGATACTGAATTCTGCAAATTTAACTTATAATGCTTTACAAGCACTGTTATTTTTGGTGGGTTTTTGTTGCTTTGTTTTTTAACTCCAAGCTTTAACCTTCAACAGAATGCAGACTGGTGTATTTGATATGGTAATAGAATGACAAATGGATATCTTAAATTTAGTTTATAGCCTTTCCAGCCTAACTTTAAAGCACAATACTATAGAACTTGATTTTCTAACAGTGCTTTTTAAAAGTTGCAAATAAGTACGTCTTAGATATCTAATTTACACAAAGACTGATGCCAGTTGGCCATTTTTTCATGGAATTTTCAAAATAATGTATGACTGATAGGAAGTGAGCTACTAAACACTTATAAAATTCTGTCCTTTTCCAAGATGAGGCAGTCTTTCAAAAAATAATAATTTTTATAGCACAATTTTTTGTTCCTGTTTTTGAGAGCTCTGACACTCCCATCCTAACTGAAGAACCTCCTTGTACGAAATGTGTTAATGCCTCAAGCATTGATCTGCTGTCTTTGAGGTTTTGGACCTTAGAGTCTTTCCTAAGTGATCAGTTTGGCATATCAGAATTCCTGGTTGCCCAATCTAGAAGATCTTCTTGCCCTAATAGCCCAATTTTCAGAAAGTGCTTAGTTGCTTCTGAATATCATATCTTTTTAAGGACTTAAAAATATCATCCAAGCACTTGTGAAAAAACCTTTGGGAACACGAGGGGGTGTGTGAATACTTTCGAAATTGTAGTTTGACCCAGCCACAGCTTAGATCATCAAACAGGCATGTGTTTGGGACATAGAAGCACTACAGTCCTAGAGTATTCAGACCAGAATCTTCATGGCTATGTGAATAATTATCCCTTCATACCGGCCTGGAAATCTTGGACAGAATTAGCAATCACAGCAAGGGTGCTAAGAAATAATTTGTACGGTACATCTGTTAGTGTCCCTTAGCCCAGCTGGAACTTACATGCTTTCCTCCCTATCTTGGGTTTCTCAGATTGTGCTGATGTGTATTTAAGCTGCAGGAACATGTAAGGCAGCCAGGCAGGGGGGAGACATGACCTTCCCTCGTATTTTGGTTCCAACTCGTGATCTCTCTTATTGGGATAGGTAAGTAAAGAAAGTGTCAAGTGTCTTTTGTCCTCCTGTTTCCAGCTTGCAGTGGGACGAGTTTGTGAGGGCAATGCCACCATGAGCAGAAGTGCTAGGCCTCCTGGATAAGTGTTCTCCTACAGCAGGGGTCCCATGAGAATACTTCAGTGAAATTAAAATGGTACTCTAATTGGATATGATGGGCACTGACTTCTGAACTGCTTTAGCCAAAGTAACACTTGTTATGATTTACTTCATCATGACTTTGAGAAGGAGAAATAAGGTCCCTAGGTCTTTTTAATCATTAGTATGTTCCTCAAAGTTCTCATCCTCCTTGCTCTTGCAACCAACAGGAAGAGGGCTGTCAAGGAAGTATTGTTCAAATGCATTAGTCATAAAGATGTACAAAGGGGAGGGCAAGCTGAAGTACCTTGTAGCTAACCCTACCATGAAAAGGAGTTTGTACTAGAGACCTCCTGATTCTCCACAATATCCTATTATCCTGTAAGAGAGGGGAGCCTGAACTTTCAGGCCCATTTTACTGCTAACAATGTAGTTTTATTTTCTGGATGCACAGCATTCAGTTTAGCGTCTTATGATCACATCATATTTATGCTTAATATGCTTTTACTCACTCTTCCCCCTACTTCCCTTTACCTAAAAGTTACAAAATTTTCCCATCCTATGTATTTTTGTTTTACATTCAACTTACGCAATTCAGCTGAGAATTATTTTGGGTTATTTCCAAATACATCCACACAACTGATGAGATTTATTCAAAGATGGACTTGGCAAGTCTGCGTTTTGAAGGGCTACCGATCCAAAATACTTTGTAAAAGACTTTAAGACTCACAAACTCACAAAGCAATAAAGTAGAAAGCTGTGAACAGTAATGTTTAGAAGAGTTGATGCTTAATGGTAAAGCAACTTAGTTGCAAATAGTTCCTTCTACACCAGTAAGCCAATATCCATTAGTTTCATGGCACCTGACTGAGTATTCAGAGGCTATGGCTATTAAAGGTCTCAGGATTGACATGATTTTGGCTGAAATAGAGTTAATTTTCTTCACAAAGGCTCATATGATGCAGTGTTATTTTTGATGAAAATTATGATACCACACCAATGTCTTTGTTGTTGCAGAACAGTGCTTGCACTGAGCTAAGGACTTTACTTTTCATGCTCATCTGCCAGCAAGGAGGCTGGGGCTGTACCAGGAGCTAGGAGGGGACGCAGTCAGTACAACTGACCCAAACAGACCAGAGGGACATCCCATGCCATATGGCATCATGCCCAGCAATAAAGCTGGAATAAAGGAGGAAGGAGCAGACATTCGGAGTCTTGTCTTCCTAACTAGACATTACATGCGATGAGCCCTATTTTCCTGGAAGTGGATAAACATCTGCCTGCTGTAGGGAAGTAGTGAATGAAATCTTTCACTTTGCTTGCTTGTGTGGCTTCTGCTTTACCTGGTAAACTGTCTTTATGTCAACCCATGAGTTCTCTTTTACCTCAACCATCCCACCAGAGAAGAATGAGTGAGCGGCTGTGTGGTGCTGAGCTGCTTGGTGGGGTTAAACAATAGCAAGTATGTTGAAAACCTGTGTTTTATTACTTTAGAACAACACTGCAGTTGGTTCCAATCAGGTTACAGGTGGTCAGGTGAATCCCAGTTGACTAATTTTGTTTCCATCCATAGATGTGTAAAGTATCCTCTGGTGAGGCTGTGCTCTCTATATGTAAAGATATCAAGGTAGCAGAATTGTTTTAATGTGACTCTTCTCTTTGCCCTGTTCCATGGCCTTTACCAAGTTGCCTTTCTTTTCCATGCCTTAGTATATATACCCTTCTGGAAAATAGGGTCAACAGCATAGCCCTCCACTGTAGAAACAGTCAAAGAATTACTCATGAGAACTGCAAGATAATGACTGGGACTTTGTTTGGCCAGTGCACCAGTTCCAAAACCCACACCCAAACTCATGAAATTACCTTTTAAATGATGAGATAGTCATTCTTTCTCTTTTTTTTTTTTTTTTTTTTTTTTTTTTTTTTTTTTTTTTTTTCAAGATATTCCCTGCATTTGCTTCCCTTGGGTAGCAACTGTGGAAAGTACTGGCAAGGAGAGTAGCCTTCAAACAAGGCCTCATTTGCCCAGGTTTGAGGGCTTTGCTTGTGTCGATGATGTAAGAATACCAGTCTCCTTCAAGAGGTGTGGTTTATCAGCAGAGCTTTTGCAGTATCTTGGACGTCAGGCTAATGGTCTCACATACAGATTCTGTAAGATGCCTTTCATTCATCCTGCCAAACAGGAGGTGTGCTTGTGATGCTGTCCCAGACAGAAGGGCATTGCTCCATGAATGCAAGTAATGTTAAAGTCTGAATAATGCACACAGTCTTCCATCTGCAAAATGCTTCTACCTCTCCCTTCACCCTCCCCCACCTTGTGGGCTAGCTTTTGGCACTGCAGTGGGTACTCTGAATCAGTGTTACTTTTTTGAAAAGTGAACACTGAACACTGGAAGCAAGAGTCAAATCCAGCCATGTTGCAAGTCCATTGCTTTTGTTTTGGTTTGTTTTCTGGAGTTTTATCACAGATGTGCCTTTTGGCAGCATAGAGAAGCTCATCTAATTTTTTTTCCCCGAAAAACATCCAGACTAATCAATCCAAATTGAAAGCCAAAAATTCTGAAGTGAAAGAGCATATTGCTTAACGTACATGTGCTGCTTGCAAAATGGTAAAGATTTAGAAATGGAAAAAGGAAGAATATCATAAATTTCCTGTTCACATTGCTTACATACAACACAATGACAACTTACTGAGACTGTGAACAACTGTTCTCTGAGATGCATGTCTGTTTTCAGTTCAATAGAATCACAGTGTCTTCACAGGCAAAAAATTGTCCTTTTTTCTTTTGTTTTTCTTTTTTTTTTTTTTTTTTAAACCAGGCTATAATAAAATGTTTGTGGTGGTTTTTATCATGCAAGTCACTGTCCATTTGATACCAACTGAAGGCCATTACCCCCATTTCTATTCTGAGTCAGACCACAATGCATTTCCACAGCAAGTTCCCAGAGATCACAACTGTTGCCAGGCTGTTCTCAAAGACCCCCCAAGGGCCATGTTAGTTTGTGCAGAGTGACCCGATGTCACAGAATGGTCTGGAAACCACTTTATGCAGTTGTCTGTTCACACATATCAACCAAACACGAATTTGTAGGGTCTGAATGGACAAATACAGCATCCAGATTGCTGTGTGTTAAAATGACTCTGCTGACTCATGTCTACATGCACACTCCTGTGAAACAGCAATCTCCAGTATTAATTCACTAATCCTAACTGAAAAGTTAACCTGAATCAATATATCCATTGCATGCTACTGTGAAGTTTCAAGTTACCTCATTCTCAGGAAGACAGGGATTTACTCTGGTTTCAGTTGTTTCAACCACAAAACTTCTTTCTGAAGGTCACATACATCTCAAAAAACTCTGTCATTACTGGGACTGTCTCACTGGCTATGAGTCCTGTGATCATTCAGAATTTGTATGTGCATAGCAGAGGACCAAACTAGCACTGAATATCTGCATCGCATAGTGGATCCCACATGAAGTACGTACTGGACTCACCCTTCCTCTTCTATTTCCCAGTAAGAGCCCAGAAAGGCTCATCCATGAGATGGGAGAGAGGGAATTAAATCAGTTGAGATACTTTACAGAACACTGCACATGCAGAAAGAGTCATGACTGGAAGCTTACCATGCTCAATATTTCCTTAAACGTAATAGTGCTGTGTAATAGTGCAATAATGTAGTCTTGTCCACATCTCTAACAGTCAATAGTTATCATGATAGGAAAAGAGCATGGTCACAGACTCACAAAATCATTACTGTTGGAAAAGACCTCTAAGATCATCTAGTCCAACCATCGTCTCACCCCCACTGTGCTCACTGACCATGTCCTTCAGTGTCACATCTCTACATTTCTCGAACACCTTCAGGGATGGTGACTCCATCACTACCCTGGGCAGCCTGTTCAAATGCGTCTCCACTCCTTCTGAGAAGAATATTTTCCAAATATCCAACCTGAACCTCCTCTGGTGCAAGTTAAGGCCATTACCTGTCATCCTATCACTAGTATGATCACTGCACTATTGAACTTTCAGTTGAAGAAATCAATTCACACTTGTTCTGACAGTAGCAGGAAGTGGGAAAATGCTATGGAAATTTGTTTTCTCTTAAGATACTTCTTTTGGTAATATCACTGTAGGGTTGTACTCTTGAACTTCTCAAATTATCTTGCAACTCATTTTACCATTCAAGGTCTCTCTGAATGACTTCCATATTTACTCAATTTCAAGGACTCCCTCAAACTTCCTTGTCTTTTTTTCACACTATCTGTATTCCCATATATTTCCAGGGAATCTTGGGGATGTCCTTTTAACCTCTCCCATATGCTTTGCTCCAACTGTCCATTGTTCATAATATTACCTCCAGTAGGACCTCAGCAAAGATGAAGTAGAAGGAAAGAGAAATACTTTCAGTAGGCATAAATGACTGCCATCAGACAGAGCCTTGGCCTAGGGGCAACTGGGATGTGTTTATTCCATGACATGCCATGCAGAAATACCTGAGCTAGCTGAGAACATGCTAGTTCAGGTTACAGAAGCAAAGTGTGTGCACATTAGCAGAAATACTGGAATTACTTGGGTGTGGTTTTCAGAGATTATCCTGTTCCACCCAAACAGAGAAATACTGTGGAGCTGTTATAGCCAAAAAAAGTGATGATTTCATTTCATTATACTTTTAAAGCCCCATTTTTTTGATTCAGTGGTGCCAATTTGTTGTTGTTGTTGTTTGGGGCAGGGAAGGCTTAGATGAGTATTCGTTATTGATAGTGCATTTTGTACAGATTAAACTTGCAGAGCAGCTGTGAAGATGCCACTTCTATAAATGCCTTCTCTAGCAACCACAAAGCATAGATGGCAGAATTGTAGGAGAAAGGATAACAGCAGAAGGGTTGAATTGAGTATTTCTGCTTGTCTGGTCATCAGGAAAATGACTGCTGTGTAATTGAACAGGAGGGAATAGGAAAAATAGTCTTCTGCTTCAAGTAGGCTATTGAGAATCAGGAGACTTCACTGTGGACCTTTACCACTGTAAATCATGGGAGCCTGGTTCCTATACTCCTCTATACTCCTTCTGCATTACCAAGATTCCTCAAACTGAAACTTAATCTCTTCACACATCCATCTCTACACCTCTCTTGGAGTTATTTATGTTGACCCATTGCCTTAGTTGTTTTGGTTTTTTTTTTTTGAGTGTTTTGCTCACTGCCCCAAAAGGCAAATTTGATGAAATTTCCACATTCATTTTGGAAATGGCAGGAGTAGGAGGCTCTGCATCTTGTCCAAGCAAGTCTGGGGAAGGAGTTAAACCAAGATGTCCCAAATCCCAAATTACCACTTTGGCCTCTATATGATCCTCCTTCTATCTCAGTCACGCCTGGACAAAGAAAATTGCCTCTGCAAAAGAATTAACATAACTTCTGCAGACTTAGCTGCAATTAATTTATAAAGTTGGGCAATCACTCTGAAATAAGCACCTTTATTCTCAAAGAACACATTGGTCGAGGATGTTGATCAGGAAATGCAAAATTGTCAATGCTTTCCCCCAGCTGCTGTGACCTCCTTACTGCCCACCTGAGATCTCAATGGTGGCTCATCAGTGCAGGGGTGCCACATTTCACCGTCAAAAAGTGGCCAGTCCTGTGCCAGATTGAATAAATAAGGGATACAATGGGATGGTTCTGAAGTGGGGAAGCTGCCTAAAGAGAATAAGGTTCACTGGAGAAGTTGAGCTGAAGTCATGAAGCTTGAAGCTGTGCAAGTGAAGCTGATGCCCTTGTGCTATGATGGTTGGTTTGCACTTCACTAGCAGCACAGCTAGCTTCCAGAAAGAAGATAAACATGGCTTTCAATGTAGATTAAAATACACATTCACTTTTGAAATGTAGCTGGTCATTACCAATTCATGGCTGCTGTCCAGCAAGTGGAGAAAAACATTTCCCCTTGTCGGTTTAGCAACAAAACTAAGGAAAAAAAAATCAATGACTTATACTGTACACTAAAACAGCTTAAAGCACAAACACTTCCAGAGTACAATATTTCAAGCAGTCTCGTAACTGGAGGAGCTATTTTTTAACTGGATTCTGACTTTTTACTACCAAGAGCCTTGTCTTATTTGCAGAGGCTCTGCTAGCTGTCAGACATCCTGACTCCACTTAATAAACTCACTTAAAGCAGAACTTTCTTAAGTCTCAGTGTAAGTACATAAATTAGTTGTTTCAGCATTAGACCAACACACTTCTCTTTCTTTCCCTCTCCTGAGCACTGAGCTACAACGAAGAAACACAAGTCTCCAAAAAACCAACAGCTCATTAAGAAACGAGGCCATAACTCGATGTGCCTAACCACAGCAGCTCCTGTTGGCTTTGGTTGGAGCTGCAAGTCCACTTACTTGGAGGCATCACTGGATAGAGTTTGGGTCCCTACGTTCAGAAGCTGCTTTAGAATTCTCTAGCTTTGTGCAGCACAATCTTGGTGGGAGAAATGCAGAGGTGACACCAGGTCACAGGGAGATTTTGCAGCAAGTAAAACTGGAGCACCAGGAAGCTATGAGACTCTGCAGCGTCTTACCAGATAAGCAGAAGCAGGGTGTATTTCATTAGTGGGCGGATCTTAGTCTGTTCTGGTTCCTTGTGAAATGAACCTTAACCAAGCCCATAGTCATGTCTCCATATCTGTCTGACCCTCCCTTGTAATTCCTCCATCCATTGGTCAAACTTATTCACATTCATCAGAGAGAAATACACTGCAGAAATAAACAAATCTAAGGGATGTGGGCTGCCAAGCAGGAGTGAGGTGCCAGAAGTCTTTCTGTCTCAGAGGAAGACCACTTAAAATTTCAGTATGCCCCAAAAGAGAAAGGATTTTAGCGATGTGAGTTCACGTTTTGATGTCAGGGGGAAGTTCTTTACAGAGGGAGTGGTGAGGCACTGGAACAGGCTGCCCAGAGAGGCTGTGGATGCCCCGTCCCTGAAGGTGTTCAAGACCAGATTGGATGGGCCCTGGGCAGCCTGGTCCAGTATTAAATGTGGAGGTTGGTGGCCCTGCATGTGGCAGGAGGGTTGGAGCTTCATGATCCTTGAGGCCCCTTCCAACCCTGGCCATTCTGTGATTCTGTGATTTTTGGTGAAAATAAATTAATAAATAAAAATGATGCAAAGCTACAAGGATCTTGGTTCTGCATGTTCCTGTGCTGGCAGCTGTGGTTGATACTGAACAAAGATGGCTCCCAGGACAGTTGGAAAGACCCCAGTGGTCACTTATAGCAACTCTCAGCTCTGACAGCCCTTCTCCAGAGTAGGGACATGCAGCGCAGGAGCAATTTGCCCTTTTATAGGTCAGCACTTAATCCTCCTCTCCAGTCCATTGCCCTGCCTGAGGAGCAGCACGAGGTTGGTGATGGGCAGCAGCTGGCAAAGATTTGAGTTGCCAATGCTATGTGTTGGACCTGGTGGCAGCTGCTATTTTTACAGCAAAACTCATTTCTTGCTAATAATCTCCATGTTACATCTTGAGAACCTGATCTAGCCCTCTGGTAATTTGATCTAAATTAAACAGTGTAGCTGCCAATCCAGTCCCTTTCTGGTAACCTGTGTATTGCAATGTTTGGTGTTAGTCAAACACAACAGCCATTTTATCGGCCCCAGTGCTGTAAATATAGCTCAATTTCTAAGCAGATGCTGATAGTAAAGTTTGCTTTGCCCTGCCCTACCTCTCCCACTAAGCTGAGTCATAATAATGCACGGGGTTAGCACAACTCCATTGCATGGTGTAATGCTCAGCAAGATTTGGCAGATAGGAGGCCCAATAATCTTATGAATCTCATCTTTCACACTGAAGCGCTTGGCTGGGATGCACCTTTCTTGTGTGTGTTTTAGTTATTGTACAATATAATCTTCCAAGTTACATAATGGTTCTTCTTTTCACTCCATGTCACCCAAGCCCCACACAGGAATGCACACACATCATCTCCAATCATCCATGAGGTCCCTGGGGCCCCTGCTCCCCCTCTGTGGAACAATTTTAAAAGGGCAGAGGCTACAACTACTTCTCATCTGCATTTTCCAAAAAGCCATCTTCACCTATGTTGCATCACATGCCATAATCTTCTGGGGAGTTTTTAGCATATTGTGCCAAATTAAAACGAGGTTATCAGCAGAAAGAGCTATATTTCCCCCCCTCCTGAAATACTTGAAGCTGCTGAAGAGAGAGGGAAGCAGATAGGGGGCAGATGCTTCATCCACCAGGATGGTTCAGCAATAGTTTCAATATGGGCTGGGTGTAATGGTAGCTAGAAACACTCTGATAGGTTTTTGGTCATCAGAGTGCCACCACTTCCCCAAAGCCTAACATGGGTCTTTGCTAAGCTCTTGCTGGACTCCAGGCTGGGAGTCCCCAGGTGGTGGATGCAGGTTAAGGGGGTTATCCATGGGTTGCAGAACACCGACACCTGCCCCATTGTCACCAATCCAATGATACATGGGAGTCCTAGTCTGCCCAGCAGCTCTTCAAAAACCTTGGTAATTGGCCTTTGCAAATAATTTTTACAGAGAGAGCTAGAAATTTTGCAGAGGGTAATCAACAGAGTCAACTCTGTCTGGAATGTTCTATTTTTCCTTTTTTTTTCACCTCTATTTAATTTTCTCTCTTCGGTGTGGTATTTTACTTCCCTTCTCTTTTCCCCAATAGAAGCTTTATCTCTTCCCTTGCCTTCTTCATTTTTTACAGCCTCTCCTAACCCAGTGACATCTGTGTTCAAACCTTCGAACCCACCACACTCAAGAGGCTCAGAAGCAGGGTAAACAAGTTTGCCTGTGTATTTAGCATACAGCTCAATTGTACATTTACAGTAGATATTCTGCCTTAATTTGCTTTTAAACAGACCCTTCAAACAGCTCAGAGCTCTGAACATTGTTCTTCTAGGTGCATTACAAAACTATAATTAATTAGCTGGGCTCCCCTGTGGATTTTCTCAGATTTTACCCAATCTTCCCGCCAATTTTAATGACCTTCTCAGTCAGGGGCTTTACATCTGTAAATGCTGAGTGCTATTCAGCACTTAGTAAACAAGGAGTATCTGAGCAAAATAGCTGGAGCTTGCAATCAAACAGTTTACTTGTTTATACTACAGAGACGCTGTCAGTCTGGGTGGCTCTCAGCACCTGCCGGGCCACGTGATGACTGATTTTTGGCTTTCTGTCCTGTATTAAGAGAGCTCAAGTTTGATCTGTGTTGCCTTTCTGTAAAGCTGGGATTGTCAGGAAATCTACATTGCAGAGACCTGCTTTCCCACCCCCTCTTTTTGGCCTTTTTAAAGCAAGAAATGGCACTTTGTTCATTGTCCGTGTAAAACTTGCTGAGAGCTCTCCATGGAGCAATCAGCCAAGCGACTTTCAGCTGCTCCCTATTCCTGCTGGCCTCAGGCCAGCATTCCCCAGCTGGTGTCATATCACAGAATCACAGGATCACAGAATCACAGAATCATAGGGGTTGGGGGGCACAATTGGGGATCCTCCAATCCAACCCCCTGTTAAAGCAGGTTCCCTACAGCAGGTTGCACAGGAAAGTGTCCATGTGGGTTCTGAATATCTCCAGAGAGGGTGACTCCACAATTCCTCTAGGCAATCTGTTCCAGTGCTCTGTCAGCTTCAAAGTAAACACTTTTTCCTCGTGATCATATGGAACTTCCTGTTCCATTGCCCCTTGTCCTGTCACTGGGCACTGCTGAAAGGAGGCTGGCTCCATCCCGCCCATTAGATGTTTATAAACATCGATAAGATCTACTTTCAGCCTTCTCTTCTCCAGGCTGAACAGCTCCAGGTCTCTCCCAGGAAGGGAACGGAAAGAAAGAAAAATGAGCAAGAGAAAAAGATTTGGTGGTCTGTCATCTGGGGACTGCCTGTCTACTACATTGTAATGCTCAGTATCCCATCAGGTTTTAGCACACGTGATTCAAATGCAACTTCATACCATCTTAGAAGCCCACCTTGTGCAGGCTGTGTTTGCAGAAAACCACAAGACAGTGAGCACTACCAATGCAATGAAAGGCATTTTCATGTGGAAAGCAGCAGCCAGCTGGTGGCTGTGCAGGGGGAATAGAAAAAAATATTTTTGCTTTAGTCAACATTGGATTTTTGGTGGTTCTTCCTAAAGTAGAAAGGCAGCCTGGTATGCTGAGAAATGCTGCAGCTCAGCATTTAGCTGGTTGGGTTTTTTTTTGTTTGTTTGTTTTTGAATGGATGTTATATGTAAGTTTGAGACATGCAGAGAGGCTGCACCAGGAATAACTAGGCTGAAGGGTCAGGTGGGCTGCATTAGAGATCTGGCTTCATATGATTATAAAGCTATGCCCTGGAGATGTAAATGGGAGAGAGAATTTTTCATATGATGTCAAATGTACGTGTCATAATGTGGCATGTAGATTCTCTATTCATTCTGAAAATGCACGTATTTTGAGACAATGAGTATGGATTTCCCCACTTGGGTAACAGATTTCACAACCAAACAGGGAAGTTAGAATACTTCTCATTATTGCTGAGAGGAGTCAAATTAGAACATGAAATAGAATGATCTCCCTGGGATGTACAACATGTTCTCACAATGTGAGTGACAATTGCTAAAGACTGAAGTGAACCAATATTTGGTTTTAATTGTATGCTTTCAGAGATGTGTATGGTTCCTTTATGTTCTCTGTAGCTGCACTTGTACAGCAAGAATTGGAGTGATGCAACCAGTGAAATTTTTTGGACTGATATTTCTCTGGCAACTCAATGACCTTCATGAGCCTTCGTGTAAGAGCAGCTACTGAATGGGCTGAACACACTGAACTAAGACATAACCAGGCACCACCAGAGGTAACCTCACTAATAAAAGAAAAATAATTAGGCAACAAGTACTCTGTCTGTGCCCTGGCTCTGCATCTGTAAAACAAGGATGATGATATCGCCCTTATCTTGCAAGGGAGTTGTGAAGACACATCATATTAGAGGTGATTTAAGAGGTGCTCAGAGATTGGTGGGGAGAGGAGCAATGCAGTTTTTACCTTTCAGAGAGAGCAGAGCAAGAGCTCGTTTAACTGCTGCTTCAGGACTATCAAACAGGAGTAGCTTTGGGGCCCTTTGTGCCTTCCAGCGCTGATATTAAGCCTGTTGTTTGGGTTTGTAGAGGCTGGATACCTCCTGCAAGTTGTTGTGTGGCCCAGGCAATTGGGCAGAATGGCAGCAAATAAAGCAGACTGCTGGGAAAGCAGTCCTCAGGGAGCAGGCTACAGTCATGCTCCTTAGCCTGTTGCTGGACTGGAAACAAACTGGAGAATGGAGGAGGAGAAACACTGTGGAATTTACTGGAGATATTGAATGCTATTACACAGACTATGGTGCTTTCAAGAGAAACCTCATAAACCTTCAAAAGCAAAAAATAATGAAGAGAAAAAAGGGTACATTTAGTGAGGCACTGTTATAGGCTGCCCAGAGAGCTGTGGGTGCCCCATCCCTGGAGGTGCTGAAGGCCGGCTTGGATGTGACCCTGGGCAGTCTGAGCTGGAGGGGGGCAACCAGCCCAAGGCAGGGGTTGGGACTGGGTGGGCTTTAAGGTCCCATCCAACAAAAGCCTCACTATATGATTCTATGATTACTTAGTGTTTTATCAGAATAACTAGGCAAAACTAATACATATACAATGCATGATCACTTGGGAACACGAAGATGTTGTAAGAGCAGAAGGAAGATAGATGATGAACAGGGAAGATGAAGTCCAACAAATAGGAACATCAATTACTACAAGTCACACGTAGTTGTGAAGGCTCTGATACTTGGTTTGAGTAATCTCAGGGAAACATGAGGACCAGTGGCTAAGGTTTTTCAGATTTGGGATTTGAGTCCATTCAGAGGCCTTGAGGACATTGTACTTCTCACTTCTGTTCTTCATATACAAGGAGCAATTGCTTTTTCTGAGCAATCTGAATTGTTTTTGAATTATGAAGAAGTAACCAACGGTTAATCACAGATTGGCTTGAGGCTGTTCCTTTCTTTATCTGTCGATATAGTGACTAAAGCCCATGGTCTGTCTGAGAATTGCTTTCTGGGATCAGACCGTGCACAGTCTGCAGCTAACGATGAGCTAATGCCTTTCAGCCTTTCAGCAGCTCTCAAACACCAATGTACCAGGGTACCCTCCTCTGTGGGCTTGCCTTGCCAGTGGTCACTGTTTTCCAGCCAGTCTTAGCAGTAACATCTTTGCAACATTTCCAACAGCCATATATATTTCCTTTTTACCTTCAGTGTGAGAAGGAACAAAATCTGCAGATATTTTCATTGACTGGAAACCCTGATTGGGTCAGCAGTTCCGTAAGGGAAAAGAGCTGTCTGGTGAGAAGCAGAATTAGCTGATGGGTTAGACCATGGGGCTGTGATAACACTGATCAAGGAGTCATGCTCATAACCTACCTACTGCTCACCAGATGTACAGTATATTTAATCCATGCTTTTTATGTTGGAGAACTAATAGGTCTGGGTTGAGCTATGTGCCCAACCATGATAATCCTGCTGATGGTGATGGAATCAGCCCAAAGCTAGTTTGGGAACTGGTGCTAACCAGAGCAGAGGTTGGCCCAAGAAAAGCCAGAGTTGTAACATAATGTTGTGCAAGTATGAACCGAGAGATTTTCAGGACAGGATTTCTAGGAAAAGGACAGATAAAGTTTTTGATGTTTTATAAAGTCATTTTTGAGTGATTAGGACTTTAGCAAGAAGACTTTAGCATGGCCAGAGAATGCCATGAGTTTTCAGTCAGGCAACTGGAGAGCCGTTCATGATTGCTGTGATCCAGCTTCTGCCCAATGAACTCAGGGTAGTCTTGATGCCCCTTGCAAACTCACAAGGTGCCCTTTCCCATAGCCCTGGCAGGTCACATGGTGGCTGCATCAGTTAGGCTGTGTACAGGCTCATTTTTCCCTCAGTATAAATCCACATGTGGGGTCCTACATGAGGCAGACTTGGCACATCATCACCCCTGGCCCAGAAAACAGCTGCCACTCACGAGAGCTTGCTATGGACATAACTCACCTCTTTGCAGAGCCAATACCAGGTCTCTGCGCTATTAAAGTTCCCTTCAGATGGGAAATTTCACCATGCAATTCTCACAAATGGACACATGGAGTCTATTTTTAATTCTAAATCCCCTCACTTCAGGGTTGTTACTTTTCCTCTATTTCCTTTCATCACAGCAAGGCGCTTATTAAGATCTTGCTTCTGCAGCAGGGCAGACTTGTACAATTTGGATTTTATTTGTTGAAGAATAACCATCTGTCAGCTACTGAGAAGGAGGAAAAGAATCTATCCCTGAAGATTTGGAGATCTGCGAGTCTTTAACTAACTCTCTGAACATACTGTATCTCAGAACAGGAACTGAAGTGCCCTGGGAAATCAAACAGGAAAATCAAGTAATAAAGTGTTCAGAGAGGCAGTGTGTAAACGTGCAGCACGAAGGTGGAAGCACTTGCCCATGGAAAGCAAAGGGCTTGGGTTAATAATGAAAATGACCTCACTCTAATAAATTAGGCAAAAAAGTGAAGAGGGAAAGGAAACTGCTCTTTAAACACTTATTGTCAGAGCTGTTTAGCAGCTCTCAGTGCAATCAGCAAGTGCTCCCTGGTGCAGGTCTGGTTACCTGTTACATTTGAGGCAAGCTTGCTGAAGCTGTGCTGCGGGAACCACCAGAAAGGTCGCAGCATGTACACATACGGTACTGGGGATATGTGAGCTGCTCTGCATAATTACTCACCTTTTTTAATAAACTCCCTGGTCTCTTCTGAGACCTCCAGTGGCAGCACAGTGGAAACC
The DNA here is from genome assembly GCF_019238085.1 of Lagopus leucura. Lineage (NCBI taxonomy): Eukaryota > Metazoa > Chordata > Aves > Galliformes > Phasianidae > Lagopus > Lagopus leucura. The sequence continues at coordinate 62,831,824 of NW_024962264.1, forward strand.
TGCAGTAGTGTACACCAGGAACAGTGGCTGCTCTTATAGTCTCAGAGGGCTCCTTCACTGATGTGTAACTGCTGTAGAGCCAAGATTGCATTTGCACTGCTTGTTGGGCTCCAGTCAGTCCCAAAGGCTGCCACAATCCACCTCTGTTGACTGCAAAATTAGTTCAGTGCTACACATGGCCAGGAGGTGACAAGAGCTGGTAGGATGCTGCTTTAAATGCTTCACTACCCCACAGTTACAATCATAGAATCATTTGAGTTGGGACTCTTAATGGGCAACTAGTCCAACTTCCCTGCAGTGAACAGGAACACCTACAGCTCCATCAGGTGCTCAGAGCCCCGTCCAGCTTAACCTCCAATATCTTCAGGGATGGGGCATCTACCACCTCTCTGAACAACCTTTGCCAGTACCTCACCAGCCTCAGTGTGAAGAACTTTTTCACTATATCCAGTATAAATCTTCTCTCTTTTATTTTAAAACAATCTCCTCTTGTCCTATCACAACAGACCCTGCTAAAGAATCTGTCCCCTTCTTTCCTGTAGCTTCCCTTTAGATACTGACAGGCCACTCTCAGGTCTCTCTGGAGCCTTCTTTTCTCCAGGCTGAGCAATCCCAGCTTTCTCAGCCTGACCTCACAGGGGAGGTGTTCCATTACTTGGAACATCTGAACACAGTGCTCCAGGTGAGGTCTCGTCAGAACAGAGGGGTAGGATAAACCTTCCTCTCCCTGCTGACCACACTTTTGATGCAGCCCAGGATACAATTGACTTTCTGAGGTGCAAGGGCACATTGCTGGTTCATGTCCAGCTTGCCATCCACCAGTACCCCCAAGTCCTTTTTGACAGGGCTGTGCTCCATCCTTACATACACCAGCTTGTATTGGTAGTGGAGTTTGCCATGACCCAGGTAGAAGACCTTGAACTGGGATTTGTTGAACCTCACGAGGTTCACCTGGGCCCATTTAACCCATAGTTAGTGATTATTTGCCAACCACTGATGGTCTCAGTGGGCATTCCCTTGCCATCTTAAATGGCATAGGCAAAGGAAGGACTGTAATTTGAGGGACGAACTACTGTACTCAAGCATGAATAAGAGGCAAGTATGAAAAATACTATGGGCTTGTAAAAAGCAGAAAAATATGCTACACAAAACAGAGTAAGAGAAACTAGGATAATATAGAAAGCATTAGTATTGGCTTATCTCCTTTTCTCTTTTTTTTTATGACATATGGCCTTTTGTATTTAATTCTTCTTGTGTTTAATGTACAAACCGTGCCATCAGGAATGAAATTCAAAGATGTTTACTTTACTACTGGAAGACAGTGCAAGGAACAACTCCAAAATTTCCTGGAGAAATAAAAGAGCACTCCAGCCTATGTGACTTTTTTCTTACTTTTCTCCATTCTGTCTCACCTGAACTGTATTTAAACCAAAACTAAGGATGCTGAGCAAAACTTTAATTTGGAAAAAGAAGGAGGTTAAGAGGATCGGAGAACTGGCTCATAAGTGGTAAAGGAACTTTGTGATGGGAAAGAAAGAGACACTGGGGAAGTTTGATAAGAGACAGGGTTAAATAACATCATTTTGCATAGCTGAGCCTTGTCCAGTGTAACACATGGTGGAGCAATGCAAAGAGCAGCTACATCACTTCTGTTTTCTTCTTCTCACAGCAAGTCACGCCTGTCAATCACCATAAATTGGAAGATTAGACATTTACTATCTGTTGGGGTTAAATGTGTTACTTTCATGCACTAGCTGGAAGCTCATAATTAGCTCACACCTTCTTATCAGAGACCAGCTCTATTTTCCTGTTCTTAGTTTTATAACTGTTTTGTATGCTGTAAATCTGTCTTCACTGGGGATCCCTTATTTACATCAATTTATTGCAAGAAAGACTGAACTAAATTAACACTAATTGACTTCAGTTCTGAGAGGTTTAGCCACAATTTCCTGTTCAGTTAAAGAGAGTTTCTAACCATGTAGGTGCACAAGCTGTAAAAATGCTGGGCTAAGTTTTGTCTTTGGGTAAGGCTGTATCCACCCAGAGTAATTTTTTAGTTTACAGTACAGTTGCTTCAGTGTAAATTGGAGCAGGAGCTACTCCACCACTATGCTTTTCCAACATTTAATTAGAAAACTACATGCTAAAACAATTGCCTCCTGCTTGGAAATTCTGGATCATTTTAAATTTGGAAAATATTTTTCTTTTATGTCTGGACTCTCTAGGGCTGTTCACATGTCCTGGGGCTGTTGAAATGACTTTTCAATTCCATATAGTTGCATTGATTAAGATAAATTATTTGCCTTATTTTCCATTTTCATGTTACTCACTTAACTTCTCACCATGCCTGCTGCTTTATATTCAGAAAATGTTGAAGCAGCCTGTAGAACTGGGTATGCCTCATTAGTTGAATAACTCAAGTCTATCCCAGAGTTATCTGCAAAAGAAACGCTGAGAGGCTTGGTATTTTTTCTGTAGCTTTTCAAACAGTCTGTTGCAGGAACAGATTTTAGCCAATGTGTTTGTGCATCTTGTGACTTACAAGGGTATTTGGTGGGGCGATGCCCAAGGAATTGCTGTTAGTAGTGTCTGGTTCCTCCTAAGGTACAGAGCAGTGCTTTGAATCTTGCCAAGCACACTTATTCATGTCTCCGGGCTGCATTTTCCAGTGCTCCTGCCATCCTCCTTTTGTAGACATTTGCCATCACCAGCTGTTCAGTAAGCCTCAGCAAGGGCTTTGTTCTAGCAGCAAAGAGTAAGTAGATCCCATAGGAAACATTGGGCCACTGGAAAAGTCTGTCTTTACAATCAGTTCATACTAAAAGAGCCCTGAAGACCACAGTATGCATAGGTCATAGTCCTATGGAAGAAAAAAAGGCCAGTGTTGTCAAATCCGTTCCAGTGCTGGCAGCAGTGTGTTTTCACCTTGAACAGGGGACTGACAGTCCCAGATGCTCTCAGCGCCTGCAAGGTGAGTGAGCCGTGGTGTTCACTTGGGTAAGGGTGTGAAGGACAGTGATGTGTATCTGCAGAATGATAACATGTCTAAACCTTGCACAAAGACAGAGGTTAGGCTTTGAAACCTGTGAAGTCTTTGACACAATAAAGTTTTCCAACATGCTCCAGTCTTCTTTTGACCAGGGATCCACATATACCAGAGAGAGCTTTCAGAGTCTGGATGCAAGATCTTTGGAAGTCTTCTCCAAAGTCCCACAATGAATAATTGTAACCGTGTGTTTATGTTTGTTTGTTTATTTGTTGATGATCTTGGCAACAGATTACATACTGCAGATAACATTTTGGAGGACTTCAGTATAAAGTGTGGAATGCTGTCTAGTTCACAACACCACTACTCTCAAGCTCTTTAAATAAAAAGAGCAGGAGCACTCAGTAGCACATTCAATGAAAGAAACACGTGGGCTAGCAGACCCCTACCAGCCTTTTGTTGGGAAAGATTCTTTTGCAGAAAGGTGATACTTCAATAAACGTGAAAGCAATGTTTTCTCATGAGAAAAAAATCAACCATTCACATTTTGGTAGAGAGCTGGAAGTGAAGTCCTAGAGAAGTTTGGGTGCTCTCACTGAGCCAAGAGCCTGCTTCTACATCCTGGCAGGTTTTTAGCTTTTTTTTTTTTGGTCAGAGATGTGTTCTAATTGGGATTTTTTAAATGATCCATTTCTGACAAGAATGCATGGCAGTCAGCATCATTTCAAATTTTTTGCAACTTTTCCACATTTCCCTAAGATTCCTAACTTCAGAAAAAAACGGACAGCCAATAGGGAAAAAGAAGACAAAAAATTCTCAAAATCACTTCTGCTGTGCTGAACTATTTGAAATTGTGAATGCTGAAAGGTAGATGTAAGATTATTTTTTTTTTTAAGTTAAGATTGTATGGGTGGGATCCTGTGGGATGGGACAGATTTTATTTTGCAAAACTGCTATTTTTTTTTTTTTTTTTAACCATTTCCCTTTCCAGTCATTCCATAAGGGATCTCCTTTTGTCTATCCAAAGATAAAGAGCTGTTGCTCTTTCCAGTTAACATTTTACTGTTTTGAAGATCTGCAAAAATGCTGAAAAGCCTTCTAATGCCACTCTCAAAACTGATCTCCACCTGGTTTTAACAGCTTTGGGGAGACAGAGAGATGATGGGCTTTGAGGAGGCCTTCAACATGTGTAGAATAGAATTCCACAGAAGAATTGAGTCACATGAAGGGTTAATTAATTAATTAACACAATTAAGGATTTGGCGGTGGAGTGAGGAGTTAGGAGACCTGGTAGAAGAGGTAGAAATACACTGTGGATGATATGAGGAGGGTGCTTAGACAGCAAATTCAGAATAGAAAGGATTCCCTGGGACAGGCTCTTGGTATGGCTTGCAGTGGATTAAGTGTCAGAGAACACCCGCTATGTTCTCTACACAGCAGAAGCCCAGGAAGTTGTATCCCAATGACTTGAAATAGGGCAAAAGTTGTGAAAAAACTACAGTTGTGAAGCCTTGTGAAGTTGCAAGTCCTGCACTGTATTGACATTTTATACTCTGCTCTTCTTGTCTGTGACCGTAGGGATGTGGCCGGGATTTCTCTCTGTTAATTTGGGCTGGGGAGCAGTGGATTTGGTAGAAGACTGCAGCTGGTTCCCTCTTCACAAGAAGCCATCTTCTTTCTCTGCTGCCTGCTGAAGGAGTACATGAAAAGTAACTTAAATAAGCATATATCTTTTAAGGTAATTGAGGTGAAGTGGGAATAGCATGTCTCCTTTTCTCCATGTGCTAGAAGTAGCTTGAAATGATGTCTTAACCCTTAAACATCTGAAATTAAAAAATACAAAAAAGAAAATGTGAGTTTCATAAATGGAGCTTTCCAAGAGAAAAATAAGTTGGTTAGGGCCAACTCAAATATGTAATCATTTCCAAATTGTTTTGGTTCAACTACTCTATTGAAAAACAAAAAAAGTACCCAACATGCATTTATAATAAGTCAAAATAATTTTTTTATTTAAAAATCAGGGAGCAAAAGTTTTGATTTAGAAAATATCCAAATAAAATATTCAGTCATATTTTTAGTGAGCCAGAATTTGTTGAAACAGAACCTTTCTTGACAATGTAAGTTCATCACAAATAAAACCTTTCTGATAAACAACTTAAATGAGTTCCCCACAACCCTCTGTCTGACACATAGCTCCTGTTTATGATGTAGGTAGATGTAAGTCTTGCAGGATTTACCAGAATGGGGTCAGACCCTTTAAGCACTGCCAGAAATTCAAATCTCAGATTCCTGCTGTAGCTATGGATGTGTTACAGCATGAAGTTGGGGCATTTGCTGTCCATCAGGAAGGTGCAACCTGGGATTAGTACACATAGACCACCTAAGGACCTGATACATGTGAACCATCCAAACAAATGCGTTGCTTGGGTACAGTCTGCTGCTCCTCTGTATTTTCTCTGATATGGACAGAGAAGATCTGCTCCTAGACTGGAAGTGGCATTTCTAGGACTGAAAGCTACAAATTCACTTGAATTTCAAACACCACCATTCCCAACTCAACCCCAGAATAGAAAGCTGATTCCCTTTGCACCAGAGGAAATGCATTTTTACTTCACAAGAGCAAGATGAAGAATTGCCTTTCCAGTTGCAATTTTTTTGGACACTTCTTAAGTGTTCTCCTCAAACAACTGGTGCCAGAAATTTTTTAGGAAGAGAACAGCAGCTTTTTACACTCTTATGAACAGCTGTGTAAAAAAATGCAATTAACTGTTGACAGCTGGCAGCACTATTTCATGATGAAATATCAAAACTATACTCATTCTATCTTACAAGGAACAGATAACCTGCAACAATTAGAAGTTTTGAAAAGCACAGATGCTTTTTTTTTCTGTTTGAGGAGGGTGAACGCACAGATTTATTTAACCCAACAGACTTTGTCCTGTCCTCTTCCGAAATAATGGAATCATAAAATTATTACTGTTGGAAAAAACCGCTAAGACTGTCTGGTCCAACCATCAGCCCATCCTCACCATGCCCAGTAAACCATGTTCCTCAGGGCCATGTCTCTATGGTTCTTGAACACCTCCAGGGACAGTGACTCAAACCATCTCCCTGCACAGTCTGTTCCAATGTCTTACCACTTTTTCTTAGAAGAAATTTTTCATAATATACAACCTAAATAAAATAAAAAGGAAGATCAGCAACAACACTTCTCTTTCTAAAGTATTCACCGCCTGCATCCTGTTGTGGGCCACCATGGGATGGTTGTGGAGTTCACAGCCAGAACAGAGCTGAAGGACACTGCTTTTATTATCAGTTAGGGAGAACATCTGTCCTAGTCCTTTGCCTTGTCAGGGTAATTATTCCAATCATACAGGAAAAACAAACTCACCCATTGAAAATAACTGGATAAGAAACTAAGAAGTGAAACAGAATCCTTTGTCACATGGGACATCTGATATCCTGCTCCCTGAGAAGAGTCTCTCATGAAAAAAAAAAAAAAAAAAAAAAAAAGAAGAGGGTAAAAAGGGCAGCTTGGATTCTGCTCTTCCTTAGACAGGATCAGCTGGGAGATGTTCTGGTGTAATCTTTCTCAGGAATATTTTAAATGAAAAGATTTTATGCTAGATACCAGAAATGATCATTTTATTTTTTCAAGCTGGCTTCTGGAACTGTGAAAACATGTGTTTTCCCATGTGCAAGCAGAAGAGATACCTTGGGATATTTGAATCAGGTGGCTGAACACATGCTTGTCCCATTTGTGTGCATAGATTCCTGCATGATAAACATCTCCAGATGGCCCATCTGAGGTTACGTATGGAAAGCACGGTCCTTCATTCATTATATAGGTGTGGATAATCTCTATGCTTAGCCAACAAGTAGTAGTGTATGGAGTTGGGGCTGTGCACAACCCATCTCTACCACCACAGTCCCATGCCCTTAGGTACAGGAAACTGTAAACTCTGATAAGGGCCAGAGGGATAGAGGAGTCATTCAACAGAATTCCAGAAACTGGGGAAACCCAAGAAATGACACAAGCAAGACCTTTCCATAATGTCTCCAAGATGAGATGGAGAGCATCAGGCATTCTCAAAGCTCACAGACCTTTCTGTAGGGTGCTACTGATTGGACTGAATCCATACAATGAATTGTCCTAGAAATATCTGGTTACTTGTCCTTCCCCTTGTCCTTTGTCAGATAAACGTAATCCCAAGACCCTTCAGGAGACTGCTGATTGCAGAAGTTTAAAAGTCTTCTTTACAACAGAGTGATGCCAATTGCTGGCGCAGTTTCCTGGTTGAATTTTATTTCATAGAAGCAGGTATTTCTTTTTTTGGAAATGCCATTAAGAAATGTTGCCTTCATACCAGGCAAGCAAAGGTTGAAACCAGGTTAGACTGCACTTAATTTCATATTTATGTTCCTAATTCTGTTTTTGCAGTGTTTCACATTACAGTTTTTCCTTGTCTCCTAAGCCTCTTTCACTTGATAAATATACTTTTATTATGAAACTGCCCACTTTCTACATTCTTTTCACTTTCTTCTCTCACATCAAAGCCAATATAAATAAAGAGTAAATTGTTGAGCTAACAAAACTGTTAAGAGAATACACTTTTTCCCCTGGAGCTGTAAAGATTTCCAATACCCTTGCAGAACTGTCTTAGATCAGTAATTGTTAATGGAATAAAACAGTGTCAAAAGGTAAACACAGTTGTTTGATAAGTCGGGTTGACTGTGCCTTTCTGGACCGTGTCTCTTGCCTGTCTGCTTTTGTTTTGTTAAGATTAGCTGTTCTCAGTTCAAGGGAGTAGCCAGAAAATGAATTTTGTATACACTGCTCTGTTTGCAACTTCCAACCCCTGCACTTTTTCATTCTAACACAGCTAGCACGTATCCTGCTTCAAAGCAACTTTCACAACGTGCCCTTGCACAATCTCTGAACTAGTTAATGTAGATGCAACACTGACTGAAACTCAAAGGATGAGCCAGTGAAAATCACAACAGCCAAAACTTCTGAAAGGCATCAAAAATTAGCAGCTCAGCAATTCTGACAGGTTGAATCCTTATAACAAAGAAAACCAGGGAGATATCAAGCCAGCTTTCATGCTGTCCTTGTGACACCTACTCACTCCCAGGAGCAGTGCATGGTCCTGCTGGGCTGAGTACTGCAATCCTGAGTCTCATCTTCCAGGAATTTATGCCTGAGCTCCAAATACAAGGGACTATCTCATTCTAAGCACAGATTGGTGGCAACCAAAATTTCATGGCAAATTCCCATCTCACAAAATATTAGCCCACACTGGGGAAGAACTCTGAGCGTAGTTTGCTTTTTTCCAATATTTAGTAAGACAGATCTCATAAGATGACCAGAGAGGGTGGATTTTCTGCACCTGGGATCAAAAATTTGCCAACAACAGCTTTGCAGCCCAACATCTCAGACAGCCTGGAGATACCTTGGTGGTGAGAGAGATCTAAAGTCATAATAATTATTAGATATGTCATTAGGTTTGCCAGTGGTTAAATAGGAACTAATAGGCTTTTGAAAGTCTAATTTTGGGCTCTGAGTACCTTTTATATCAAGTCCCTTTTCAGATTTCACCATTCTTCCACATCTGTCTGAAGCAGCCAGTGGATAAATACAACATCCAGCTCTTGGCTGCAGACACTGCGCACCTCTGTTGGATTGGAGGAGGTCAAAGGAGAGCAGCAAGGCCCTCAGGAAGGGAGGGAGGCATGAAGAGAGCATTCAATGTAAGGAAACATCAAAAAACAAATACATATTTCTTTGTTAAGCAAGTGCCAATAAAGGCACATGGGTAAACATTCAGAATGTTCACATGGAGTAATCAATATCCTTGATGGCCCAAGAAAACAGTGAAAGAATGGGATAAAACTCAGCGGGGAAATTGCAGAGGGCTGTTTGGAAAAGCTTTCTGACAGTGAGGTCTGTACTAAGAGTTGTGCATTTTGCACAAAACTAATCCACCATTGAATGTCCCTGTGTGTATAAGTACACTGCACTGCTAGAACTAGAAACCTCTCTAAGCATGTTTAATTCACATGGTTAAAATTTGGTTAAGTACTCCAAGTTAAACACATGCTCTAAACAGAGGCCTATTGCTTGGGACATATACTTTAGTATAGAAACTATGTACTGCTGTCAGTAAAAATCAACAGCTCTGTTACAACATGCAGAAATTCCGGTGTCAGAAGGAGGACCTCTCACAATAAAGTCCTGGAAAAAAGAGGAGAATGTGCATCTAGATGTTACACACATTATGCTTCTTTAATGTTAGAACACTTGGTATCTCAAGAAAAAACTAAACAATGCATGAAACAATTATTGAGATGATCTCCAGCCAACAATGATATCAGAGTTTGTCTACACAAAACTCTGTGGTCTCCATTGCTAAATTTATCCACTTCATTAAGGCAGGTCTGCAAGGAAGCACGTGGCATCTTTTGTGATTTCCTCTGACTCTCTAGCTTTCTATTAGAATTTTTCTTTCTTTATATATACACATTATTACACATTACTACTGCTATGCCAGACACAACTTTCAGTAATTCAGGAAATCTGCACTCATTCAGTGATCTGTAGGTTTCTTTCTTGTTCTGGTTCCTCAAGAGTCCTGAAACAGAGGGAGTGGTTCCATTCTAAAGAAATTTGCATCTCCGTCACAGTCAGTGAAAAGTTTGTTCTCTCCTAGTTTTCTTTGATGCTGTCTCATGTTGTTTGCTGGCCATTCACATTTGCAAGTGCACAGCATCCCTGTGTGGAACAGAGGCATGTGAAGGCAGCTCTCCGCTTGTGCAATACAAAGACGATGTTTGCCTGGGTTGGGACTTCTTGCTATTGCAGAAAGAAGCTGCTATTGTGCTCTGCGTAATCATTCCCTGTTGGGTGAATGCATGCCAGTCCACATTAATGATGTTACTGTTACATTATGCTAATTGTATCTTTGAAGCTCTGTAATTCTGATTTTTCTAAACAGCTCAATAATAACAGTTAATTAAAAAAAGATGTTCCCTGAAAAGGGCAAGAGAGATGCTCTCTCAGGATCTCAGAAGATTAACAAAGGAAAAGCTTTGTCTCTACTGTCCAATTGACCTTAGACACAAACACAAGTTATTAATTAATCAATGCCATTTCAAATGATCTGAGAGGACATGAGAAGGAACCAGGCTACAGACAACAGGAGGTGGGAGATGTGAGCAAGAAAGAACAGAATTTCCCTCTTGGCTTCGCCTTCCTCAGCTATCCCTGAATTAGGAAAAATTACAACTTTATACTCCCCAGGAGAGCTTAGAGAGTTGATGCCGTACATTTCAAAAGGCAATGACTTGAAGCTGTTGCAAGACGTGTCAGAGGGATGTCCAACACAGTCATGCTCTGAGGAGGTAGGATGGACCAGGACACCTCCTCCTTCTTCCATCCAGAAGAAAAAAAACGAAGTTACTGCAGAAGTGGAGGGAGACTTGGGTGGAGTTCAGCCTTACCACAGATTTCTTGTGCAAAAACAGACAAGTCTTTAAAGCCTGTTTCTAGAAGGATATTTAGACACACAAATAAGTTCTCAGATCTAGGTTTTAGCCTCTCCCGCTGTCTTAGAACTCCACAAAATGAGGTTTTTCCACATTATCTCGTCACATCTGTTTTGGCAATGATCTGTGGAGGGCAGGAATAGCCCTCCTTTCTATGCATATAATTCACTACTGAAGTAAATAATAAGAACTTGATGGGAAAGTTAAGAAGTTACATAGAATACACTCTTTCCATTGTAAGTCTTCTGAAACCTTTCCAAATTTTGCTGCCTTTATTTTTGTTGCTGTTGCTGGTTTGTGTTGAGAAACGATCTTCCCACACGTCCGTTTTTGTTCTTGGTCTGCAACTCTGAGCGCGGCTATGAAGTTCGAATGGCTCTCGCTGGTCAGAGCCTATGGGGCTTCTGTGTTCCTGTCATTTCATGTGTCATGCAGACAACCCAAACCCACAGCAATAAAAACTTTATAATACAACAGCCCCCTATGTGGTTGATGTATGCCACATGGTGTATTCTATTTGTTACTGGTCACACTTGGAAAGTATTCAGTTTCATTTTGCCACCCAGTCCCATTGTACAAAGCAATTTTTTCCTGTTTGAAGTCCAGCTTTTTAATTTATTTTTTTTTTAAACATTAAGTATTTCTCTTGAGTGAGGTAACAAATGCCATAGGAGAATATAATGAGCAATGGTTCTAATCTTTATCTGTGATTCTTATCCTTTTTTCAGGCATTGGATCCTTACTTTTGTAGCTGTACAGACACATAAAATTAGTAAAAACAATCAACAGATCCTGCTTTTCTTTAAGAATATTTTAAAGCCTTCCATTATTGGTTGCAAGCCTGTATGATGCTTTTCCATGACTGAAGGGTTCACTGCATGCAGAAATATTTGTCATGTCTTTTGTACAAAGCATCCCACACAGAATAACTTGTGCTGATAACAAAGGGAATGCATATAAGGACAAAATGTAGCTACTAGGCAATACATTTCAGGAGGCAGGTGGGAAGATTTTCTGTTTGTTTATTTATTTATTTTTCTAGTTTTGCCACAAACAGTGTTTTTCAGTGAGCCGAATCCAAGAGTATTCTCAGCTGGGGAGAAAGGGCTGATTGATGGTAGCAAAATATTGAACTGCTGAAGTTTCCTGCTTCACAGTATATAAAACCAGTCATATCAGCTCATGTTTCACTTTTTATGTCTTTTTTATGAAAAAAGACACAAAAGAATCTGATAAGCATAGCTGAAAACTCCACTGAACTGCCTATACAAGCAGCCTCCTCAGTGTGCAACTACTTACACATTTGTCATGAGAAAAAGGCACTTTTAGATAAGTAGATGTAATAGGTCAGCATGCAAATTGGGTGTGAATTTGCTCTAATGGTGTGAAGCACAGCTCCTACACAGCTCCATTGAGGCATCCAGTGCTGACATCCAATTGCATCACCTTGCTTATAGCTTCCAGGGGCCAAACTAGTCACCGAAATTAGAGGGGGCTGTTTATCTCTGAATCTCCAAGATATGGATACACTTCATGTTTAGGAGTAAAAATGTGCACATGTGATAAATGACCAGACATGTAGCTGAGAAGGTCCTAGGACTGTAACTGAATAAAGGTGTAAATATATCAGTACTCCATGTCCTGATGGTTACAGAAGCTTTTTAATAAACTGTGTTTTCCATCACTGAGAGACTTTTATCAGAGTTAGAAACAGGAGCTCTGACTTGAGTCTCACCATGGTAAGCTGGGTGCAGGCTATCACAGTATCACAGAATTGCAGAGGTTGGAAGGGACCTCTAGAGATCATCGAGTCCAACCCTCTGCTAAATAGGTTGCACAGGATTCAGGCTGATCTTGAATATCTCCAGAGAAGGAGACACCACGACATTTTGGGCAGCCTGTTCCAGTGTTCTGCTATGCTCATAGTAAAGAATTTCTTCCTCATGTTTGTATGGAACTTTCTGTGTTCCAGTTTTTGCCCATTACCCTTGTCCTGTCACTGCACATCACTTAAAAGAGCCTGGGATGATGTGCACTGATTGCTACATTGTACATGGGAAGTTTGGCTAGGAGGATGCATTCATGTTGCAATGATTTACTCTTTGCAAACCTAGCTGAGCTAAGCACGGAGCTACTCCTTCTTCCTTTCCTCCTCTCTATCAACCAGGTGTATTTTGAGTGCCAACACAATAAATGCATCTCTACTTTTGCAAAGGCTCATGAAGGATCAAGGTTGGTCGCAGGCTCATTGTGATCACACTGCCTGGCTTGTGTCAGCAATATCTCTGTACTTGTGCCTGGCAGCCCCAGCAGTAAGCAATGCCAGAACAGCTTTGACCACTACATTAAAAAACACCAAAGGACAATACTTCTCCATGAAAACAGTCAACAGAGCTTGACAGCCATTACTTACAAAAGCTCCTGGGCTCTGCTGTACGCAGACCTCATTGGCATTTTGTACTGATGCCAAAGTGTCAAATTTCTCTCCAGTTTTTAGGGTCATGACAAATTTAAGAAACCACAAATGAAGATGAACTCATAGAGGACGTACTAAAACATTCTCTAGTAGCTCTGCAGCCATTGTTTCATGTACTGTGTTTAACACAACCGCAAGCTGTCATGGAAGTGACAGGGAAGGTATTGGCACTGCTGTGCTAAACTGCTCTCAGATGGGAACAATCTAGTGGGTGACCTCAGTTGGGGCTCAGTGGTCCTGAAGCCCTGGAAGGCAGGCAGGAGTGTGAGCAACATTTCTTCTGTTGATGAGTACAGTTGTAGCTGGAGAGCATGAGATTAAGATTACAAGATAAAAGCACAGAATGATGACAAAATGCAGTTCTCCAGCACATGCTGCTTGAGCTGTTAGAAATTACAGGCTAGAAGAGTGCTCTCAATAGCTGCAAATTGACAGTTTGCTAGACAAAGTGATGCTGGAATGGCACATTTATGTGATAAAATGCACTCAACTTTGTCATTTCTCCTTTATAAGGCTGATAAGGGCTCATGACATGTAACATATTACTTGAATTACCATAATTTTATCCACAAACCAAGATCCAACTGTGAAATGCACTATTTGAGACCTATAATACAGTTCTTTCAAAGAATTTACATTGGAATCATGAGGTTGACACAAATGGAAGGGGAAGGACAAGGACAAAACATCAGCAGGAAATTGAATGGCCTCTACCTTTTAGTAGCTCAATTGCGAAGACAGATATTCTGAATTCCAACTCTGAAATAGGAGGGGGGAGGACACAGTAAGGGACCTCCTGGAAAAGTGTCCTAGAAAAGGCAGAGGTAATGGAGGGTGCTGGCAAGCCTGAAAGTTGAAAAGAGACCAAATGCCTTGGTGTTCTAGCATTCCCTCTCAAAATGGCACTTCTTATTTGTGATGATGCAAAAGGATGTAATTAACATCAGTTGGAGCTGAAATAACACTATTTTTTTTTACCCTCAGTACTAAATGCGGATTAGTAACTTTCAAGGGTTTTTGTTTGTTTGTTTTGTTTTGTTTTTTTATCCAGGCCAAAATTAGTAAGTCAGATGAGAGCCAGAAGTGAGACCCAGTCAAGTGTTTAGACTGCTATGGCAATCCATTAAAAACTTCTGCTAGAAAATCAGTTTTCTTGCAGAGGTCAAGAAATTGCTCCAGGATTAAAAACTTTGCTCGTTATTCCTCTCCATAAAGAGGAAAGAATATTGAAAAGGCCACTAACCAAGTTCATGTACCTTAGTTATATAAACCATGTTGCTTAGAAATGGTGATGCCCAATTTTAGAAAGCATGGAAAGAACACAAAATAACTCTAGATTATAAAGCTGGAAAGGATCATACAGACCATGGACATGGGTAATGGAGAACAGTATGATACCTGTGGATGGACCCAGAAGGAAATCACGCCTGCTGTCCCTGAATTGTCCTAACTGAGCACAAACTCACTTCTGTTTGCCCCGGTTGGTAAAAGAAAAATAATTTTATCTGAACACCAGAGAACTGTAATTGAATACAGTCACTTTTCCCCAGTCATTTAGGATGGACATTAGGAAAAGTTTAAATATGCTTGCATGTTAGAAATAACTGTCTTATGACATCTCCCTCTCTGGAACAGGTTGTATTTATTTGTCAGTGATACAGGGAGATTTCAGTGTTTTGTTCTTCCCTTAGTTTCTAGGATCCCATGATTTCAATAGTTATTCAAATTTTGTAATATCATCTGAACTAGGCAGTTGTTTTGAAAGTTTCCAGTACAGAAATCACTTATGATTACAAAAGGACTGAGAGCTAGGAGAGAATTGCATCCTCAGAGCTTGGCACACAACCATTCCACTGGGTCCTTACCAAGGAGTGGCGTTCTCCCAGCCAGCCTTAAATGGCTTGTGCTAGTACCCAAATTCAAGCTGACACCTTGGGACAGAGCCTACCCTGCTGGTTGGTAACAATAACCCCGTGGCAAGCTGGATTCTCTGCCTGGAAAGAATCAGGAGTCAAAGCATTCGTGTTTCAGGATGCAGGCCAAGTACAAGCCAACAGCATAGGAAAGAAAATTCTTTCATGGATTAACTATTCCTAGATTGTCCACATGTAGTGTTTACTGTTCTTTTGTTCCTTTCTCCAAAGCCACAATGAAATATAGTCATTGGAAAAGAGAGATGACCGTGCTTGGCATGACATGAAACCTCCTATATACATGTACGATATTGCTCAAAAGACATTTGGTGTGTGGAGATGACATAGGCACACAGAAGGGGTTCAGATGACTCACAGTCTGCTTAAGCAAGTTTTGCAAGCTGTCATACACTCTATGTATATCAACAAAAAACGGAGATGCATAGAAAATAAATCCTTTTATTTGTGAGTGCTATGCCACCGTTATGGGGCAGTGGGAACTTTAGAGGGAATGCTTCTAGAAGTGCTCCACAGACGATGCCCTCTGGGAGCTGCTTTCTTTAGCTCATTTACCTCCTGTCAATCTCCTGGGCATCTCCTGAGCAGGCCCTGGTACCCACTGGTACTGGCAATGCCTAGATCAAACTCCAGAAGGTTTTTCTCTATAACAGACTTTAAGCACAGATACCTCGAGATCAGTTACTTTGAGAAGAAAAGCCAGTTGCTATCACTGATACCCATGGCAGGGGGTTGGAACCAGTCTTTTAAATCCTTTCCAAATCAAGCTATTCTGTGATTTTATGATCCTGTATTTCATTTCCATCTGCAGAGCTTCATACTAAGGACAAACTCCTTTTTTCATCTTCCACCAGGAGAGAGAGGAGAATCTCTGGTCCCCCTCCTCATACCCCATCATCTCCTTTTCTCATGCTTCAGCTCCTATAGTTTTTCTTAATAGTTTGCTTTGTTATAAACAGAGCTGCCAGGCTGAGTTTGGAGCGAGGCCTGCAACCTTTTCCAGGCGGGGTGGGGACAGAAGGCGCAGACTGCCCCATGAAATAAATGTTGTGCTTTTCTTTTCATCAAGAGTGTCCTTTGTGCTTTTTTTGCCCTAAACAATGAAGCAAGCTATCCCCAGAGGTGGTGGTTGTGACAGCCAGCTGGAAGGCTGCCTGGCCTTTTGTGCCCAGTTGATAGAAGAGCACATCACCTCAGCTTCTGGAGGGCAAGGGCAGGCTACACGTCCTCAGGCAATGACCCTCTTGTCTCTCTGGCTGGAGCTTTCCAGCAACAGACATGATGTGCACAGCCATCGAATCATAGAATTGAGTTGGAAGGGTCCCTTAAAGCTCATCTAGTCCAACTGTCCTGCAATGAACAGGTATATCTATAGCTAGATCAAGTTGCCATGAGCAGCCAAACTCTGGCGTTCTGTATGTGTTTGTCCTGGCAGCCACTAGGCTCGTCAGGTGAAGGAGTCCCGTTCTCCTGTGCTTTCCCTGGTATCACTATTGAATTCATGTTGTGTGTCCCACAGAGGCAGGTGCTACCTGGGTGAAGTTTTGGTGCAATCTGTGTCTCTGTAGCAGATGTACATCTGTATGCTGAAATGCCTTTATTTCGGAAAAAGCTCTTTCAAGTGGGGCTGTTCCCCATTTGGCTGCTGCAAATGGGTGCCTTCAGCTCCACACTGGCTTTTCCTCCTTTAAAACTGAGCAGGTTCCCAACTTGCTATCTGGCTGTGAGCTGAGCTCCAGCTTGTTAATTGGATGGGAATAGGTGTACATAATAGTGGTGCCGTCCTTTTTGAATGCAGCCTTTATGTGAGCAAATAAGGAATTTTATTTGCTGTGCCCAGTCAGTCCTCAATCTATTTGCGATTTAGCTTCTCACTCAGAAAGAATCCTATCGAGGCATCCAACTCCCCCAAAATGGGCGGCAGGCAGGGTCAGCTTAACTGTTCATATACAAAAAGCCCAGGTTGCTTAAGTGCAAATTCAGGGGTAGTTTTCCAAGTGCTCAGCACCCTTGGCTTAGGGCAACTCTTCAGAAGAGTTCTGCACCCCTAATTACAACAGTTCAGGCCAGATTTTCTGCAGGGATCAGTCTCTGGTTTGCTGGCTCTCAATCCTGGACAGTTATTTCACTGCTGAGCAGATCAAATGATGTAGTCTTCAGCAAGCAATGAAAAACACCACGTTTCTGGGATTGCACATTGTAGGCATCACAGCTGCCTGGTGCTTGCCAGACTGTAAGCAATTATGCCAGCAACTAGCAAGCTGTCAGTTCTTAGTGTAAGCTGCAAATCTATCAGGAATTGTTTATATTTCACAAGGGGATAGATAGAGAGAAGATTCATTTAATTTCCCTTTAAAAAGTCTATATGTGTGGCAGAAGGTCAAGATAATTTTAGAGACAGATTTTTCAGCAAGATCCTTTAAAAAGGTGGTGCTGTTGGAGTTAACAGCCACTCCTGTGAGCATAGCTGGAGATGGAGAAGAAGGTTTATTCCCTGGGCTGGAGTTTGCAGCAGATGCTCTTAGCCCTGCTTCAGCTGCCCAAACTCATTTTCTAGCATCAGGATCACACTGAGGCCTTATCTTTACCCCTTTGACAGAAGTACATGGCTCTGCTGTGCTTCTGGAAAACATAACTGTTTTTTCACACCCCAAAACATAAGCCAGGGATATAGGTCCTATCCAAACAAGGAATGCCAGGACTACAACATATCCTTATCTAGTGTTGTTTTCACTAAACCCAAAACTCAGGCATTAGACAATGTCATAAATTCAAAACAAAATCAGCATCAACTGAGGTGCGGGATGGGCAAGAGAATTTCCTCTCATTACCTGTGTACAGATATGGACAGGCTAGATCCAGGCACGCTCAACAGTAATGTGATGGGAGAGCATTTCTGAGACCAAGGAATCAAAGTTATCATTTTTGTTATTCCTTCAGCACTCAGGATGATGGGCAAAGATTAAGACTGCTTGGTGGGGTGAAAAATGTGTAGACATTCTGTATATCTGGGCCAAATTATTCAAGCTTCCAGATCCAAAAGCAATGATGTTTGCACATTTTCTTCTCTCTAAAAAAGTATTTTGGAAAAAAATATGAAAATCTAATGAGTAACAATACAGCAGACAGCAAGTCATACCTTCTAGTGTAGAGTAGTACTGTTATCATTACACATTGTTGTGCTGAGATAGAAAAACCCACTGAGCTGAAGGGACTTCTGGGTGACTGGTCAGCAGTGTATTTTCTGCACTCTCTAGGGAAGTGTATTTGCTGCTTTATACTTCCTCAGAAGGTAACTGAGCAGACAAAGTAGAACTTGAAACATCTTTAAGCTTCTTAAAATCATGTGGAAAGGTGCTTTCCAAATTGGGTATGGCACAAGACTTAAGGCAGATTAAACATTCTTGGATGAATCACAGGTTTCCAGGTAAGCTTGCATTTTCAGCAGAACACATGAAATTTGGTACTGATTCCTCCTTCATTAAGGATCCAGTTTTAAATGGAGAAAAAAAAAAAAAAGAGAGAAAAAAAACCAACAGGCCCATACAGTGAAAACTTAAAGCTTGACACAGCTGCAACCAGAAGTGTTTTGACCTAAACTGCCATCAGGATGCCTCATGGGACTTGTATTTCAGGTGTTTCAGATCATTTTTCTTCACCCTAGACCAGGTTGCTGCTCCTCCTGTGCACATCAGCACACAGCCCTGCCTTGCCTGGAGGCATCCAGCTCCTGCTAATATTTCATAACCTCTTTTCTGAGTCCCAGACCCATTTCTGATTCACACTTGGGTTACTCTGCTCCAGGCTTGCAGAGGGCAGCAGACAACAGAGCAAGAACTGGGAAGGAGAAATGCAGGCAAAATCAGCTCAATAATTAAGACTGGGAAAAAAAAAACCCTCAACCTCCACTTGCTCTGGTTGGCTATGTACACAAATACCAACTGCCTGGCCTGGGGCTCTCCCTATAATGGCAGGCCAATGGGAGTCAATGAGGCCAGCTCCTTTGATCCCCATTTCTGGGCAGCTGTGCAAGTCATGGTCTTTGCAGCCCTTGATGCTGATTCACAGCAAAATCTTGCATACTGGTGCTATAGAGCAGCCTCAGAGGGCAGAAAATAGGTAGTGCCTGCTTTTAGACCCTTGCAGCAGCATGATGAGGCCTTTGTACAACCTGAACTCAGGCTTGTTGTGGTAGCATCCTGCTATAACATAAGTGAATGTTATTTGAGCACTATTTTGCAAAAAAATGACAAATTTAGGTAACAAATCTGTAAGAACCAACAAGCTGGTTAATTAATCTTATATCTAATATATCTAGCCCACAGTAAATCAAGGACAGTGAATCTATTCAGTGAGCTCCATTAGGTGGCCCAACACACATGTATATGAAGACTGGTCACATGCTATTGGAAACTGCTGGTGGCACTCAACTGCCCTTTGCCTCCTTGATTGCCCTGATGCCAAGGGGAGACTTCCAGGCTTCTGTCTGCTTTAAAGTTCCTTGAGGCAGGAAGAATGGCTTTGATCCTCCCAGCATAAAGTTTGGAGGTTTTGTGAAGGTAGTAAATTTTACTCAAATTTAATTCAAAATGAATAGCGTGTTTAGCCTAATCATTAGTCTGCAGAAGCTACTTTAAATCTTTTTGTTTTTTTTAACATAGTCACATCACGTGCTGAGGAGCTGTGCAAGGGGTAGGGATTATCACTGCTGGTATACAGGCAGACTGCACCCAGAAAAGGATTTCACAGCTGTTTTTTAGCAGGTTGATATACCTTTCATTAGAATTACAGGCTCCACGGTGTACCACATAATGTGAGTTGCAAGTATTTAAGGAGGCTCTGCAGGGCTGCTCTTAGCAAGTAGGCATGATCAGGCAACACAGCTAAATATCACAGAGGTACCTTTTTTTCAAGTAGCTGCTAAAGCTTATTTTCAGAGGAGCTGCCAATACAAAGAGGGATTTGTGACTGCAGTTGAGTTAAGGAGCATAAAAAGTACATGATGTCTCTATGAAAATTATAGTGTCTTAGCTGTGGTTGGCTTAAGGGTCAGCTTTATACAAAATGCTGTACAGCAGCCAAGCTGTGTCCTGAGGCTTTGTGCTAAAACACACAGCAAACAATGAGAACAGATAAAACTTGCCCCAAGAGCTGCATGCATGACCACAAATGTGTTTTATAGCAGCTTAAGGATGGTGCTTTCATTAACCTGCTAACAGCTGTAGGGTACCTGTGGCCCCAAAAGGAGGGCATTCACCCATTTCGGCAAAGTCTGAGCTCTGGGAAAGCCAGTGGGATAATTGCCATTGGCCCCTACAGAGACCTTTATGTAGATTACTGCATCCAATTTCTGATGACCATTGCCCAGTGTCTCCACTAGCATAAAAACTTTGCTATATTTGCTGGGCTGGACTAATTCCAGTTGAGGATATGATCTGATGAACACTATCTTCCCTGGGCAAAAATGCATATGTGCACTAGTAAAATTCAAGGGTAAAACCCTTCAAGACTCCTCAAAGAAGGCTCACAGAGGCTGATAAACAAAGTGTGGTTTACTAGGCAACTTTAGAAAAATGTGAACAAAGGGAGATAGCCTTTATGTTGTTCATCCCCTGACCAGCTGAGAGAAGATGTAGTACCTAGATCAGCACATCCATCTCATGGCTGCTGTTAACAGATGCACCTCCATTAACTTCAGCATTCTCTGGCACAGAACTGGGACCCTTACAACAGATGCACTCAAGGGCATTATCCATCTCACTATTTACTTGCAAAGTTTCTTTGTTGTGGAAGTCATGTAGAAGCAGAACTTTCCCAATGTCTAGCAAATCCCTGCACCAAAGTTTGCTCAAGAGTAGTGTAATGTGGAGTAAACAAACCATGGCATGAGGCCATGAAGCTGAATGTTTCCAAAAGAGGTATCTTGTGGGGAGACAGAGGATAAGATGGTATGAAAGAAGACATAAAACTACAGCAGAATAAGGAAGAGCCAAAATTCTGCCTTAGTTTTCTCCCATTATTTCAAACAGACATTTGGAAATGATGCAGTAAATGTGAAGGTCATGAGATTAAAAATAATTCAGGTTCCTTGTCTTTCTCAGAAAATATTTTCTGTTGTTTTTTTTTTTTTTAGCATGCTTTTTAACAAAAAATACATTTTGCACAATGATGTGACTTCAGGACAATGTGATACATCATGAAATAAGCTGGGACATGGTATAAATGAAGACCACGGAGTACCTGTACCCTCTGAGTATTCTATGGCTCAGATTACAGCTAGCCAGAGCAGAGAGGCTAGGAAGGAAGAAACTGTGGGAAGGAGCTAAGAAGGAACAAAAAGAGCTTTCAAAGCAAGGAAAACTTAAAAAATTGTTCATAAGAGAGAAGGAAAGGTAGGTAGAGGCCAGTGGAGTCCTGCATTGCTCTGTTGTTGTCAGGCCCTCTTACTGGACTAGTCCTTAGCGATAGGAATAATCGGAAAGCTTACACACTGTTTTCAGCAGTAAATTCAAAGAAATGTTTGTCTCAGCAATACATTTTGTGAGCAAATCACCCCCACCAGAATTAAAATCCAATTTCACCAATTCTAACAACAAAAAAAGGGCCAAAATGAATCACCGAGATCCAACTAGTAAGCAAAGCCTCCTTAACGCCTTCAGCCATTCAGAGACACTGTCAGAGTATTCTCTACACAAAATAACCACATCATGTTTTTGCCCATTCTTAAAAACATATTTGAACCAGCCCTTTTGGAAATTCTTAAAATGCTTGGTTATGCTTTGTTTTACTCTCAGATTGGAAGAAAAACCAGTACAACCCAAGTGGAATTCTAGCTGAGATGAAAAGACAGAGGTTATACCACCCATTCATGGTTTTCAAACCCGTCTGGCAGATTCTAGGCGTTCAGGTAGATATCTAAAAAAACCTCCAGTATGAAACTAAAGCTGCAGTGAACTCAGTACTGAATCTCTTCCCAGCCTCATGGGCCCAACACTTCAGCCCTGGGTTTCTGTTCTCAGGGTCAACCCAAATTTCCTCACTTTCAGAGTCTACCCATTGCCCTTCTGGCTCTCCTTCTAACCACTTCAACCCTCTTTGGGAATATCACACTTTTTCTCAGGGATGTGTGTTGCTTATGAAGGGTTTCTCTGACTAGTTATGGGAATGTAACAAATAGAAACCTACATGTTGTTCTACTCTTTTAGGAGGCATAATTGACTTGCTTCCTTAAGAAAACAATTGCTGACATATCACTTCATTTATTCAGAGTTTGGAACACTGAAATCTGTGGTAACTATTTTTTTTTTGCCCACTTTCAGAAATATTTTGCAATATATACACCTACTCATTAGATTTTTTAAAATTTCTCCAAACTCACCCACTCGCTAGATTAAAAAAAACATCCATTGCAGTCCAAATCCACAACATGATAACAGGATTTTAAACAAATAAGCACATTTCTTAAAAAGAATCCATATCTGCTAAATCTCTTGTATAGCAGTGCGGTAAATCAGCCCACAGACTAAGTGATACTTGATAGAATAGACAAGCTGGATATGAAAGCTTAAATTTCTCACATGCAGCCAGCACTAATGTTTGCAAAGCCAAGATGTGCTGTTTAACATTTTCAATGTACTCTCCAGTTTGACTTTCTTGCTGTTGCAAGCACCACATGTTAGCACTCCTTGGAGTCTGTATAGTGTACTTATATGCTGATCTTTAACCTCTGTGTCATAACCCAGACCAAAATCAATAGAGAGATATGACACTGGTGAGACCACTTGCCTATACTAGTTCAAACAGACAGATGGGCTGTTGCACGAACATAGGGCCAAAGAAATGTGGAGTCAGTCAAAGGGTTTATATTTTTTTGGAGTGTGAAATGAAGAAACATGACTCAGAGGGAGGTGTGTACAGCTTCAGCATCAGCAAAACCATGGTAGGTGCTATAAACCTTGTGCCTTGGGGCATGGCGAGATGGTTGTCTGCCTTTGGGCTTTGCTATTTTCTGTCTCTTTATTGCACCAATTCCCCCAAGATTCACATAAATATCTCTCTCTCAGGAGCTGAATTCTATGACCTTTACGGGTCCCCTCCAACTTGAGATACTCTATGATTCTATGACTCTCTCTTGGACTAAACCAGCTCATGAATAATAAAACAGCAGTGGTGTCTGTAAAGTTCATTGTCCTTGTCCTAAGCTACACTGGCTGTTTTCTCCCAGCACTTCTCATACCGTGTATGAAGCACAGTTAGAAATTCAGAGCATGGCATTTTCTCACTTGCCAACTTTGCAGACCTACCAGCCTATCCACTGAAATAACTCAGATGGTAGGTGGCTGGAGGTGACACAGAATTGGGCTGCTGGTGACAGACCAGTGTGTAAGGCCTTAGCAGCTGCTTGCCAAAAGTCAAGTCATAGAATCATAGCATCATAGAGTCATTAAGGCTGGAAAAGACCACTAAGGTCATCTAGTCAAACTGTCAACCCATCACCACCATGTCCACTAAACCAAGTCTTTATGACCTTCAATCATCATTTGAGATACACAAGGTAAAATTGAGAGCCCCAGTGTTTGGGAACCACCAAAACTGATGCAATATTGCACCCAAAGAAGGGCTACCTCACTCCTCACTGTATCTGGACAGAACTGCAAAATGTTCTGCCCTGTTTGTTCTGGATCTCAATTTCTGAGCTGGCTTGCAGCAGCAACCTTCCCCATGTAGAGGTTCTGGCAGAATGTAGGCACAAAGCTGCCTGGTCCTTTGAAAAGATTTACAGTTGGAGCACTACTGTTAGTTCCCTCTCTCTGTATATCTCCTTTCATGCCTGTAGTAGTCCCCGACTGAGAGTCAAGCAGACACTTTCAACTGTAAAAATGAAAATATTTTTAGTTCACATTTTTCAAATATCTTTTTTTCCCCCCTAAACAGTATGTAACTTCATAATACAGCCTGGTTAAAATTTCTCTTTCATTCTACTCTAGGACAACACCTTAGAAAGAAAAAAGCAGACTGAATATTAAGAATAGAATGCTATTCCCAGGCAAACTGATCTTTAAAAAAATATCATAATGAAATCAATATGTATTATTACACATAATGAAGAAAAATGTATATTTTTACATATTAACTCTACTTGCTTTTACTCTTTACATGTAGTCATAAAAATATTTATTTTTCTGCTTAGAATAACAAAATGAAAGCTCAGTGTTCAGGCTTTATCTGGCTGGCACTTATTATTCCCATATGTTAGGGCAACAACCAGATTGCTCTGCCAGTTAATTCTGTGACTCTTTCTCCACCTTTTCATCTGATCTTGGAAAGATTATTTTCTTTGCAGATATTATTGCAAAGAGGTGACCAATTGCCACCGGGCAGTTAAAAATGAAAGGATCAATTAAGATTATTCATCTTGTGGGAAAAATGCACCTTTACTCAGAACATTAAAATCATTAATACATTGCCACGTAAGGAGCAAAGATGAGAAATAAAGATGTTTTCAATATTTTAAACAGGACTCTCTGTTTTCGGTAGCAGTGCTGTGTTTGGATTTTAGTCCGGTGAGAAGTCTCACTGCAAAGGATGGCAAAACATCCCATTGACTCTAATGGAACAGGAATAAAGAGAACAGGGCAGCTCCTGAAGATGAAGTCATTAAGATCACGTTTTTTTATTCCTATTATGTCTAAATCATCTACCATTTCTATGTGCGTGGTGATTTTGCATTGTTTTTTGTATGAGTGCATGCCCAATCTGCCTGGTGGGCTTTTGGAGATGCCCCATCGTGAAGTTCAGTGGGATCCAGGGAGCAAGTTCCACAGAGAGGAGGGTAGGAGGAACATAGGGTCTGCCACATTTTGAATAAAAGAGAATTATCCTTCTTTGAAAAACTGTGTGCACCTTTGCAAACAGATGAGTACATCTAGTAGAAGCCACAGATGTCCATTTATAGCTTAGTAACAACACTTTCATGGCAGTCGGTCAGTCTGCACTGAGCTTCGTGCCATCGCTGGCATTGCTGGATGGTACTTCTACCATCCTGACCAATACCTGAATCTGAAGTTTAAAGCCCTTATTTCTTCTCCTGTGACCTCTGCGGTGTCCCCAGCAGTAGGGCCTAAAAATGCTTCTCAGTTTCATGATCAGGAACACCCACACTTGTCTTAATGCCTGGTGGGATGAGTTGTGGATGTCTACTAATGCCCACCACTGTATTTCAGTCTGTCCATGAGGCTAGAAGAAAAAATAGTGCATGCTATCCAGATCTCCAAGCCAACATTCAGAGGTCATTATTATGGGATGCATCATTATGGAATTCATGGCTATAGGATCATACTGATGATGATGAGGCAAAGCCTCATTCCACTCATCATTTTGGGGGCTTTGCTGGAGCATTGGAGCAGGAAAACCAACAGTGTGAATGTTTTGTGGTTGAACAATAAGAAACACCAAAGACAAATTTCCCAAACCTCCACTGATGCCTCCATGAAGGCCCCTCTCCATGTGCACAAGTGGGCAAGAGCATGGCATTGTAGCCTCCCATCCCTGCTGTGATGTGGTCAGGAACCGCAAGCAGAAATTGCCTTTTCAATTTCAGCAGTGCCTACACAGTGCAAGTGCTGAGGAGATATGGAGCAAGCTGGTGTTAGCAGGTGAGAAAGGGACAGAGGGGAGAGGGAGTTTGTGGGAAATAGAGTAAGTTAAATGATTCCCTTTGAAAGGTGTTGTTACCACTGATATAATGAAGGTAAAACACTTCAGATATCAACAGCATACTGCAAGCTCTAGGAAAATCCGCACTTCTCTACAGCTGAACTGTTCATTCACAGAATAGTTTTTCTTTCTCATTATCAGGTTATTACAGACAGTTTTTTGTTCTGCCAGAGCTCTGCTGACCAGCAGTGTGAGACTTTTCAGAGCTGCAGCTGCTTAGGCAGAGTCAGGTATCCCAACATAAAGGGACCGTATGTACGTATTTTATTCCCTTCCCTTGACGGAGTAACTATAGCAGTACAAGCAACTTTATACTGGCATAATTCATCCCCATTGAGTATGTTATATCATGTTAGAAAGATTTAGATGGTTAATGTGATAAAACGTATGAATAGAGAAGCTAGAAGGATCTTGAATTCGTTTTTTTT
Source organism: Lagopus leucura (assembly GCF_019238085.1). Taxonomy (NCBI): domain Eukaryota; kingdom Metazoa; phylum Chordata; class Aves; order Galliformes; family Phasianidae; genus Lagopus; species Lagopus leucura. The sequence goes on from NW_024962264.1 coordinate 62,857,906, forward strand.
GGTGTTTTTTGTTTTTTTGTTTGTTTGTTTGTTTTGTTTTGTTTTTTACTTCTGGCAGTCTACATGAATCACAGTAAGTCAAACTTGTAAGCAGAACAGAATGTACACTGGGCAGGACTAAGTGTCATTGCTGGTGCAGATCAGTTTTTAACAACCTGAATGCTCAAACCTTCCTCAACCCCAGAAATCTTATGCAAGGATAGTAAGTTTTCTTCTAAGTAATGTATCATCTACTGGCAAGGAGTACATATATACTAAACTTTCCGAAAGAAACCAGTGATTCCAGCTTCTTTTATATTGAAATGCCTGTCCTGAGAAAACTTATAAGGTATCTTATGTGGAAACTGCTGTTGTAAAGTAAAGAGTGATAAGGGTGCAATCTATGGAAGACACAGATTGCTCAGTAGAGGGCTATTTTCTTATCTTCAGGACATTCTTGGGAAAGAGAAAAGAGTAAAAAATAGTGCTGAGAAAGGGAAACAGATCTAACAGCCAATTGGGAATGGTGAAATAGAAAGGGTGAGAAAGGAGAGTCTTGGAAAGGGGCTAGAAAGGAAAAGACAACAAAGGGGAGAAAACAGAGGAAGGCAAGGGGGAGGGGGTGGAGAGAGGAGAATGTGCTGGACAAAGGGGAAAGAAAGGGAAGAAATGAAAGTGAGATGGGAAGAAAAGGCACAGTGCTGGGATGAATGCATTTTGTTCCTATTTATACATTTATATTCCAGTTAGTAAGGGTCTCTAAAGGCTGTGATTTATTATAAGTTTTCCTTTTTAGTCTCTTGGAGGAAGGGGCAAAGGCCGGAGGGGGCCGAATTCTTTGCCTAGGGCATGGCTATTCCTCTGGCTGGCCCTGAATTCAGAAAAGTGCTAATGCTCTCTGGAGCTGGAATGCAATTAATTTTCGGTGGCACAATGTTCTAAACAGAGTATGTTTGGGGAGGCTCAGGTTTGTGATTCTAGGCTACCCTTAGCCTATCTGTGCAAATAGGAGCTGTGACACTAGCTCTATCACCAGGTTATTATCTTACACTTGGGAAACCAGCACATCTCGGATTTTTCACCTGAAAATGTTTGTTTGGATGATATTTCTTTAAGTCAAGAGGGTATCTCATCTTACCCATACATAGTCTTCTCAGCATCCTGGCTGAGTATGTAGTAAAACCTCCTCTGAATTATCTCCTGCTGCTTTTTTTTTTTTTTTTTTTTTTTTTTTAATTTAAACTTCACAAAGGTCAAATTTAGGGGATTTTTTTTTAACATACCCCAAGCTGAGATACTGGATTATTTAGAATAATCAGTTTAAAACCACATGTGACACATCACTGAAGCAGCATACTTTTTCCATGACAGCTTGTTATGTGTCATTTGGGCACATTTGTCACTGATCACTCAATTATCTACAAATTACATCTTAGTTTCATTCATGCCGTTTCCTGGTGAAAATCAGGGCAGTCTCCTGAAGCCATCTCTACTCATACTATTGCAGTCAGGAGGTTAAATAACCCAGATATATAAATATTTTAGCTTTAAGATACTTTGCAGCAATTGGACATGTTTTTCAGTTGCAAAACACTTCAGAAAACTTCAGAAATTCCTAGTAATAGAACTGTTTTCTTCATCAGTGGCCAGAATTTTCAAAGGGGGAAATTTTCATAAGATGCTTCTTTTTTCTTTTTTCTTTTTTCTTTTTTTTTTTTCTTTTTTTCCCACCTATCTGCCTTATTTCTTTCTCTTTCTGAAGCCAGGCAGGGAGGACTATCTACGTTCTGGCCGATGTATGGCCTCAGGTTGCTCCAGGGAAGGTTGGATTGGATATAAGGAAGAATTTCTTCTCAAAAAGAGTGATAATGCATTGGAGCAGGCTGCCAAGAGAAGTGGTGGAGTCACCATCCCTGGAAGTGTTTAAGCAAAGGGTAGATGTAGTACTTAGAGACATGGTTGGGACATAAGAAGTTGGACTAGATGATCTTTAAAGGTCTCTTCCAACTCTGAGGATTTATGATTCTATGGTTCTGTGATTTAGTGGGCAATATTGGTGGTAGGTGAACTGTTGGACTAGATGATCTTAGAGGTCTTTTCGAACCTCAATGATTTTGTGATTCTATGGGCAGGTGTCAGGGCTGTCTAGGGAAGTGCAGAGGTTGAACTAAGCATATGAGTGAGGATGATTTGAGGAAAGATGGAGATAGGAGGCTCACAGGTGGGTATGTGTTTGTGTTGTGCTCCTGTTAGAGCTAGGACCATGTCCAGGTGGCTTTTGAAGATCTCCAAGGAGGAGGCCTCTTAATCATTAGGGGTGAATTTAGGTGAAATATCACAAACATACATCTTTTCCCTGAGATAAGAGGGCAAGCAAAGCCTCACATATTTTGCTTTTAGCAAAGGTAGTTGTAATGCCATTGAAAATGGCAGTGCCATTATTTTGAGATCCTGTTTTGAAACATGTCCAGTACCAGAGAATGCGTTGTTAACTCTGAACACCTGTGCCACATTTTGCTGACTCAATTAGAAAAAGAAATGTTTGACCACTGCAGGACTCAGCCCATTCCAAGCTCCATTGTTAGATAAATAATTGAACATGATTGTACCAGGGAAGAATTACTTCATGATGTTTGAATAAGATATGCTGCCCAGTGGAGGCTGATGGGAAAAAGATAAAATATGCTGAATACCATATATTTAGGCTATTGTTTTGTAGGTGAAATAAGATTTCATTGTGAGCCACTGACTTTGCTTGCAGATCAATGCCGATGTGCAGAGGCTCTAACTTGCACGTAGCACAGCTTCCCCTTGATTGACTCCTCAGAAGAGAGGATTAGAATAATCTCTTTGCTGACACAAATGTACTGGCAAAAGCAGGAGTTCCCAAACTATGCTCTGTGATGTGAAATCTGTTTTGAGGGAGGCACAGCAGGAAGCTGGAAGTAGAGAATTGTTGATGGGATATATATCACTGGGATACCTTCTGGTATACCTCTGCCACCATGTGTTACCCCAGCACATGCAGTGGTTACACTCAGTTATCATCTCTGCTGTAGCAGCTTAAATCATAGAATGATAGATTCTTCTGAGTTGGAAGGGATGCTTAAAGGCCATCTAGTTCAACTGCCCTGCAAGGAACAGGGATACCTACAGCTTGATCAGGGTGCTGAGAGTCCCATCCAGCCTGACTTTGAACATCTCCAGGGACAGAACATCACATCTCTGGGCAATCCATGCCTGTGCTTCACTACCCTTACATTGTCCCTGAAATCAAAACAGTGGGAAGTTTTATAGCCTTCACCATCTTGGCCATCAAGTTGATGCGAAGAGGCTTGTTGTTGGATGGAGACACCTTTTAATTTTCTCCCAAGCAGTGTGCTACAGCTACTAAGGTTGCAGACTCCTTTAACTGTAAGCTGAGCTACCCTTTCTTCTCTTTCTTGAGCCTATGAGATGGAGGCCAAAAGGCCAGTAGTTTACCCTGTCCCAAATATCACTGTGCAAAGTGACAACTTCTCTGTACCAGCCTGTGCACCTGTCTATACACTCTTCCAGTCCAGTTAAGTTGCCAGTGCCTTTTCTCTATTTTTGTTGTGATTAGCAGCCTGGTGATGCTATCTCTGCACCTGAGCAGGTCTCAGCTATTGCTTAATCCAATGCAAGCACTCTGTTGGAAGCAGGTGATGAAGAGGGAAAGGCTGGTGGCTAATCTTTGACACATGGCCCTTTTCTCTGGCTCAGCATGGTCTTTTGGCCTGAAGGTGCACACTACATGGTATCATCTGGAGGGTGAGTGCAAAAGCTTTGAAAGAAGCAAAAGAAGTCAGGCAGGGAGCCTCCATAAATCTATCAGAAAGTTAAATACTGTAAAATCTGCATGTTGTTTACCAGCTGTGCCTACAATGAAGGCAGAAATAATCCTGGTAAAACATGACCTTTGATCAACAAGGTGGAGAAATTAGGTCAAGCAGGTTTTTACTTGCTGAAACCATAAGCTGGGGATGGACAGAAATAAAATTATCTTCCAAAAACGGGTTAGTCTAATGACCCCACAGAAGGCTGCTGTACTGTTCAGCCGCCTGCAGCCAACCTGCTGCACTTGCAAACCTTCTTGGCATTGAGCACTGCATGCCCAGGGAAAAACACATGCAAAGAAGGGGAGAAATTTCATGCCCCATGAACTGAGATTTGGTGCTTGAATTATGTTGCACAGCAGGCAGTGGCAGGACTTTCCTGTGTGACCCTAGGGAAACCTTCAGACTCCGTTATCTCCACCTGCAGAGCCATGTTCTAGGTGTGGTGCAAGGCGTTCCCGCTCTGTGTTTTGCAGATGGCCTGCTGGGAGGGTGTTGCCCTTGCACACCCAGTTGGTGTGCCTGTTGTTTTTCCAGCGAGGCTCCTCCTGTCTGCACACCTTGGGCATGACCATGGAACTAAGGCTCTGTGTGCTTTGGAGGTGGAAAAAAATTAAATCTATGAAGCAGGTCCTAGCTCTGTTATTGAGCATAGATTCACAGATTAATAGATTCACAGAATCATAGACGCATATGCCTCACCAACCCTTGACCTCTAACATTTAAGCTAAATGTCTCCTCTTTTAGTTTAAAGCCATTCCTTTTGTCCTATCACTATCAGACCATGTAAAAAGTCAGCCCCTCCTGCTTGGTACTGGAAGGTTGCAATGAGGTCTTCTCTGAGCCTTCTATTTTCCAGACTGAATGAATCTAATTCCCTCAGCATTTCTTCATAGGAGAGGTGCTCTAGCCCTCTAAGCATCTTTGTGGCCCTCTTCTGGACCCACCACATTACCTATATGTCTTTCATGACTTGGGGTCCAAATCTCTTGGTGCAGTACTCCAGTTAGGCTTCACAAGAGATGAGCAGAGGGGGACAATCACGCCCCTCTCCCTGCCACCCCCCCTTTTTTGATGCAGCCCAGGATACATTTGTCCTGGGCTGCACGCAAACACTGCTGGCTCACATCCAGCTTTTCATCCACCAGAATTCTCAGGCCTTTCTCTGCAGGGCTGTTCTCATGTGAGTTCTTCTCCCAGTCTGTATGTGGGAAGCAGCAATATGTCCTTCTGACACTGGCATCAGCTCAGTGCCTTGGGGCATCCTCCCTGAGGCCATGGTGCTGGGTTTCAGTGCCCTCCACACTCTGTTCTACCACTGCTGGAGCTCAGGCAAGCATGTACGGGAATGATGACAGAGTGTGTTCATCTATAATTAATGGGTAAAAGGATTCTCAGAAGAACTTGTAACCAGAAAAAAATGTCACCACAGAAAAGGCAGGAATAGCTGGTCATCAATTTTGGATGGGGTTGTCAGCCTTCACCCACTTCCTTGCACCCATATGTAGGGGTACTGACCTGAGGAAAGCATCCTAACCTGAAATAGGTTAAGTCCCTCCCTCCCTGGATATTTTATAATGTCTAATGATGAAACTTACCAGACTCCATGCTTTCCCACAAGAAGCAATTTAGCAAAGCCAGGATACACATGTGCACTCAGAGGGTTAAACCAGCAAATGGGTGACATGATTTTACGCCTGTGGCAGTTTGTTTCAAAGATCAGCTGCTCTCAAAGCAAAAGTAAACTTACAGTGTTTATTATGAGTCACTTAAGCAAGCGAATTATTAGTTGAATCTGTGGTTATGCGAGCTGGGACCTGAATTGAAGGTTAATTATTTTTTTTCTCCTAAAAAAAAAAAGGAAAAAAAAAGTGCTTGCCAAACTCCAAGGTGCTTTAGCAACTGCCATTGGAAGATGCTGCCTGCACATACTCCAGGGCTGCTCAGCCTGGGTAGCTCAGCACTTCTGCAGCTTATGGGACTGTTTCATTAGGGGATGTAGAACTGCTTTTGAGGGTCCAACCCAAAGTCCACCAATCATACAATCATAAAATAAAAAAATCATAGAATTATAGAATCATAGAATAGTTTGGGTTGGAAGGGACCTTACAGTCCACCCAGCCCCTCCCCTTGCTCTGGGCTTGTTGTCCCCACTAGATGAGGCTGCCCAGGCCCCATCCAACCCAGCCATGAGCACCTCCAGGGATGGAGCACCCATAGCTCTCCAGGCAGCAGTGCCAGAATCTCACTGCTCAGAGTCCATGTGCAAAAGATGTGGAGCTAAGAGGGAATAGTGGGGCATTTCCTTCCCCATTTCCCAGCAGCGAGTATATTACATCCTCCCAATTGAAAGGAAAAAAATAACCCCATCAGGTCTGAGCTTGGTGCCCATGGGTGTACATTCAGGTACATCTAGTGTTGCTGCAGACTCTGGCATAGCAGCAACCCAGTTGCTTTGAGTTGCTGTAGTAGCCAGTAGCTTTAAAGCCTGTCCTAACTCTGCTGCACAGGGAAGGGTGGCAACAGCCGGAGGCTCTTTGGTGGAGGTGGCACTGGGCAGAGAATCCAGGAGCCTTTCATCCCTTGGCATGGAATGTGGGAAAGGTGATCTATGGGCAGAGATGGTCTGGACAGCTCTCCAAGGGCTGAGGTGGAAGTGGCTCTCAGTTCATCAGAGCAGCCTTAGTGATGGCAGTGCAACAGAAGATAATAAGGAAGGGGACACACGAGCACATCTCATGCAGAGGATTTGAAGTTTGACAGATCTGTCCTGACTGTGCAGGTTTGCCCTGACACTAGTTATCCTTCATTCTCAGTAAACAGACAAACAAATAAAAACAACAACGTGGATGTTTTCTGCAAAAGGTAATAGAGTATAGGTCTCTTGAGTCAAATCTGGAGGCAGTTTAATAAAGCTCCTTGGAGCAGTGACTCTGTTGCTCTCTGTTTTGTAGAGCACCATGGTGCTATTCACATGCTTTTTAATGCAATAAAATTACACAATAATGCAATACGATAATAATAAATTAGAACAGAGATGGTTCTCAGCCATACCAAATGAGGAAAGGCAAGGTTTCAGTCTTGCAATACCAACTCATTCCATAACCCTGGGCAAACTGCTGAGTATTTAGAAGAGTTGCTCTTTTTCTTTTTTCTTTTTTCTTTCTTTTTTTTTTTTTTTAAGTGTGCCTTTTTTAAGACTCTCTAGACTCATAGTGCTCTCTGGGAAAACAGCATCTTAGCAGTCCTCTGCTCTGCTTCCCTCACTAGTGAAGTCAGCCGAGAAAAATAATAACCCCACCAATGCACACTGGGAGAAACAAGCACAGTGACTGTGAGTGTAGTGCTAAACTGGGGCTTTGCCATTCATTTTACCAAGTCCAGCAGGGACCGTCCCATTCAGAGAGACGAGCCCCCGCACTCCCTCCTCTCCCGCTCCCTAAAATGTCTCTATCTGAAGGAAAAGCAGTTTAGCACATCGATAGTCATGTTCAAATTCCAAGGCTAAGCACGAAGCCGGGGAGAGGGGCGGGGGGGGGGGGGGGAGCAAAAAAAATCAGGTGCTTCTCAAAAACAATCAACCTGATTCACATGCAGCTCAGCAGCTTTTTTGATGGCTCAATTCCAGATTTCACAGCTATTCAATAGTTCTCTTGTGTAGCTGATCCTTGTCTTAGAATTCAGCACAACTCAATCCATTTTCCCTTTTCTTTCTATAAACACCCCCTCCTCCTCTTCCCCTCCCTTCATTTTCTTGATTTACATCTCTAGGGAGATGGGAATGTGAGGGAGAAGCTTGTAGTCTTCCTTCCTGGGGGGCCTTGAACTGGTGTCCTCTGTCTCAGGTTCCCATTATCCTGGCTGTGCAAGCCGCAGCCCCTCTGCACTCCAGCCTGACTCAATTGGAATTTAAATGCTTCATGATTGTTGTCTCACAGAATAGGAAAGTGCTGCATTAAAGAGTAAATTACAGCAGACAAGTAACTGCCTTGGGAAGGAGAGTGAAAGGAGAGATGAGCCCAGCACAATGCCCATTTGCTAAAGAGAGTTTTCCAAAGATGAAACAATCTTCCCGGGACAGTCTCACGGGGGTAAATATGACACAGCCTGCATGGATATGGAGCTTCATTTGGGACATTTCAGTGTGCTCAGCCCAGAGCAGCCCCATGATATGCATCTTGCACACACATCTCAATTGTGCTCTGGAGCCAAGAGTGTAACTAGATCTGGGCTGGATGTTCAGTCTCTTACTGAGGTGGATTTGGGCTCTTTTGCTGGGATTCAAACTACTAAGCATCTTGCAAGGAAGTGAACAACAGAGATTTCCTCCTGTCCTTGCTTTTGATCATTTCTAAGCAGAGGAAGAGTTTTAAGTTATTGGTGATAGGTGGATGGTTGGATTGGATGATCTTAGAAGTCTTTTCCAACCTTAGTGATTCTATTCTGTGATCCTAAGTTCACTCATGGGGAATCTTTCTATCAATCTCCATCCATGTTGAAGCAACATCACTCACCACCTTCCCCTCTCTAGCCACACTGTGGTGATGATCATTTTTTCCTTAAATGCTGTTATGTATTGTGAGTCTTCCTCATTCTTGTGCAAAACTGAATGAAAAATAAATCCCCAAAATTTTTCAGTTGTTTTAGAGATGCTTCTATACACTTTCATGTGCTCTGATATACTTCAGGTCCAAGCTAGTGTTTTTCCTCTTGAAATAGTACTACTAGAGTCAGGTTCAAAGCTCAAGTGCTCTTGTGCTCTCTGAGCAATGCCACAGCTCCCCTTTTTCTTGCCTTATGCTGGGTATGCCTCATATAGGATCAAAGAAAAACAAAACATCTTCTCCAATACCAAAGGAAAGTAATAAAAAGATGGTTAGTATTCATCTAGAACATCTGAAAAACGAGCAAAAAAAATGACACAATCACAGTACTAAGACCTGGGACAGAGAAGAAGTCAGGTATTTACCTTTGAGAGTTACTCAAGACATCTGTCTCCTTAACATCTTGATCACCTTTGCAGAACCTGTCATATCAATAGAATATTCATAAATTAAACCAGTCAAGTGCAAAGGATAGTCATAAAATGCCAAAATGAGTGGCATAAAAAAAAACTGCATTGAGATAAAAGAACAAACTCAGGAGAGATTCCCTTCCTCTCGCTCAACAGCATATGCCTTCCAAACTGTTGAAGCAAGGTGCCATGGACATACAGTAAAATATTGCACAGATAAGACTAAGAAGAATCAGAAAACAATGCCTGCACACATGCACACAGGCAGGCATGTGGTCCTTCCCCTTCTGAGATTGCAGTGTATGCTTTTCCTGGAGCTGGCTCCGAGTGGCTCCTGTTTAATTACTCCTCTGGAACCACTGCAGGAAAGGCTGTGCCAGCATTTAATTTTTTTTTTTTTTTTAAAAAACGACATGTGAGAAATGCTCCTTGGCTCAATGTTGACAATTAATGTGTCAGTGCTGAAATACATATTTGTAAGGTTGCTGTCATTTTTTTTGTCAGTGTCCGTTATGAAAGAAGGCTTTTCAAAGGGCCTTCAGCCAGGACTCTGCCACCTCCCTCTGCCTTTGCATGTTGTGAACCCCAATATCCTTTTAAAATATTTTGAGGAATGGCCGGTGGGTTCCCAGAGAGAATATCCTGCATTTCATTTGGAATAGGGTCTATCTTTAGGGTCTACAACCAGGTACTCTGCAAAGCACTTCTGAACTGCTGCAGTGACACAGAAATGCCTGTGCTTTGTCCTCATGACCCTAACCCTACACTTTATGTAAAATTGCAAGCAGGGAATAATTTAAGTAAATGCTTTGTGCTAATCAAAGTCCCTCTGATTTACCAGGATCAGCACTCTGTTGATTCAGGGCCTTGTATCCCAAACTAAATGCCACTGAAAACAATAGGAGAATTGAGCTTTGGATAAACACATGCACAATGTGAAATGCTTTGAGGCCTTTTGAGGACATCTAGCACAGCACCATTGGAGCCCTGGCATTATATCTTACCCTGCAGTCCCACTCCTTACTGCAGAACAAGGTTCTGGTGTGAGGTCTCAGGTGAGGACTGTAGCATCTTCATACCTATACTGCAGAGACACAAATCAGGAGAGCCCCACAACAGCCAGGGGAACTTCTGGGGATGGGGACACACCAGACAAGTCCTTCATTCATTCTCTGCAATCATTTTCTCCTGGCCTCAGGCAGAGACAGGAAGCCATGCATTGGGCTTACCCTGAGGTGGCCAGGCATGCTTTTTTAGCCTTCTCCTTGGAATAGGTGAGACCTGGATGTTGGGCATGAGAGGAGAGTTGTTCCAGCCCTGCAGGACTTCTGCCTGCTACGGCACAGGCAGCAGTTAAAACATCTCTGCCTCCAAATCCCCACAGGCACAGGGGAGGGAGAGCATCAGAAAAGAGCTGCTGCATTTCCAGTTGTGTCTGCCTCTCCCTTGCAGGCATATGCAAACACCCAGCTCCCAAGCACCAGCCCTCACTTTGAATTTATCTGCTTTGGCTGTTTGTCTCGCAGCTCCTTAGCATGACTTGAATGCGGTTTATTGTCTGCTAATAAAGAAGAGTGCAACTCTCCAGCGATGGCAAGAGCCCAGCTTTCATGCCCTGCTGTGGAGCCAATTCCCATCAGGGAAAGAGGCTATCACTGGAGGTTTTAAATAAAACAGTTCTCCCCTAAAAAGCCCTCCTGTTATATAATGCTCTCCTTTTCCCCCTTTTAATGAAAACAAGCAAGTAACTGTCTCTTTACCGTGACAGGGACAGATCCTGCAGTCCTCACTTGTACATCTCCTGCTGGAAATCAGTGGCCTCTGAGGGAAAGCACTGAAGGACCAAGTTCAGAAGTCACTGACTTAGGGTAGTGCTTCCCACTTTGGCTTGAGAGAGGCCAGGAAAACACAGGACACAGCATAGTACACATTATACATTTGCATTTTGGTGTCAGCCAAAATATACATCAATATGATGAGGGATATAGTAAAATACACATTCCTTCAGTACATTATTACTGTAATGTCTCAGTGCTTCCACATTAACTCGTTCCCAGGAAATTCCATCATCAATGCTTCAAGCCTGTGTCTGTTCAAGCCAGTTAGGATGATGGGAAATTACCCTATTCAGGAAAATAGCATAATTAAAATAGTGATTAAATTTTGCTGTCATCCTGGGTCTGCATAACATTAACAATCTCTCACAAAATATTTTTAGTATACGAAGACCCCTATTATGTACTTAATGAAGTATTAAAAACTGATTGAAAGAGTGGGTTTGGATTTCTGCTGCAACATCCAAAACAAGAGTAATGCTGCCCCCCAAGAGATTCCCACAGTAAGATGTTTAGAGTAAAAAAAAAAAAAAATTTTTTTTAAATTAAAAAGGATACACTGCTCCAAAAGACACGACCATATGCAACAGAAGCATTGCCAAACAATCAGACCTAGTTCTGCTAGATTGGTTATCAGGTTTTCTGGCCATTACGTCCAATGGCAACCAGCACTGACTGCTCCTGAAGAAAGGTATTATGGACTGCCTGACTCTAGAAAAAATCCCCAACTGTGTAACTGGAGAGAGCCTTGAATCATGAAGGTTTGTGTCTCTTCCAAAAACTGTTGTGCATCCAGCAGTTATGGATGAGAACAGCCATGTCCAATATATACACAGACATACATAAATACACTTAACACTGCATAGATTTTGCTGTCAGGGATTTCACATGGCAGCAGTTTCACAGTCAAATAAATATTTCATTCCATAACACCTTAACTGACTGGCAATCATGGTATTTAAAAGCTCGAATATACGTGAGAAGTAAGACTTTATTCTGCTACATCTATTTTAATTAAAAAAAAGAAAGAACCAAAAACAACAGCAACCAAATAAACTGAAAACAGAGGAAAACAAGTTTGGATCGGGTTTTGTAATGCACCACCGAAATATGCAATATCTTTTGCTTAAATTTCCTTGTACTGAAGTTTTCATCATGTGTGAGCAGGCTTACAATTCCCAAGGAGTCAGGCTTCTTCTGCCCACCCTTGGCACGAAGAGGAACCCCATATGCCCAACTTCTGACATTACTTTTTGTGCTGATTTTTGAAACCGGCCCATGGCTCTGGGTGGTGATTTGCACCACCAAGGGAATCCTGCAGCACTTCTAGGCTGCATCCTCTGTCATTCACATAAGGCAGATGCACACTGCACCCGGGTTTGCTGGAAGCTAAGACTTCACATACAGTGGTTCACCAGATAGGAAAGTCCCTGTGGGCCCAAATAGCTTGTAGTGACTTTAGATAATGCTGAGTCACCTCTGGAGATGTTCTCTTTCACTCCTCATCAACAGAATATATATAAATTTTTAAAACATGACCATTATACACAAAATGTAGAGCTGAAATCCCATTCTGCCTTTGTCAGATGACAAAGGACAATGGATTTGCTGGGGTTTGTCATGGTTCTATGTTTTTTGGTTTTTTGTTTGTTTTTGGGTTTCAGTATTCCACATCAAAACATCATGTAGTGTACGGGGCATTAAAGTGTCACTGCCCCAATCCCAGGTACCTATCCCTGTACATTACAGAAGTCACGGGATCTGGCCCTTCTGGGTGGGGGGGCGCTCTCTTGCTGCCTTGCAGTGGGTGCTGGAGGGTGCTTTCCTAGCCGTTCCAAGCTTTTCAGGTTTGACTCGGTCCCGGGAACTCTCTCTCATCCTGTCTGATTTATTAATCTCAATTTCAATTAAATTGTATTATATTTTGTTATCTTGTGTTCTGATATTATAGTAAAATAAGTTTTCCTCCATAGATTGTTGCCGCTGTTCTTTTCCTCCCTTCCTTCCTTCCCATTTTTTGTGGGACTGGGGTGGGGGGGGGGGAGGGCAGAGGCCTGTTGCCCCTGTCACGGACATAGATTGATCTAGTCAACTCTGTGACAGGTTCTACCTTCACATGGTGTTTCAAGGACCCAGGAGACAGTTCTGAATGGAGGTGCACAATGGGAGTATCACGACTGCTGACTTCTGTGCCCAGAAAACCTTTAAATATAGACTAGGGGGCTGAGGCTGAACATAGGGAGTATAAGGTCTAGAAGTCAATTGCATCTCTTTTTCCACCTAGGATTTGTGTGTATATCTTAATATAAACTCTGAATTAAGCAGTTGATGGCTGAGAAATGAGAAACTTTAGTTAGCTGTTAAGATGTTTTCAGTAAGGATGCTTGTATAAATCTGCTCAGCCAGTACTTCTTTGGGTTCTGCTTTGTGCCTGGAGTGGGCCATATGTGCTGAGTCTCCAAAACTCCCACAGTCCTGCCTTGCACAACTGTGCTGGTCTGATAGGGCACTATAGTCACACTTGGGAAGACAGCAGAGAAGTGGGCAAAATGGGTTTAGAATAGTAATATTAACTAAATCAGAAATATGCAGTACCAGTTTCCCACTGCACTGCCAGTCAATGCAGGTCAAGAAATTATTTTCTTATTATTGATGCTGAAATAGCTACAGTTACAGCTATAATTAAAATCACCTGAATAGTTGCTTTTCTGCTGTGGTCGCAGAACTAAAAGCTCAAAATACCAAACGTAAGGTACATTTGTCTTGAAACAGAATTTTGTTATTTTCTGATTGAAATTATATGAAAAAGAATATTTGGTCAAAATTCACTCAAAGCAGAGTCAAAGGATTCAGAGACCAACCCCAGACTAAATGTTCATTTCCTGACATTATATTTAATCTTTAAAATCAAATAATAATAATATAAAAATGCAGGTAGTCATCTAAATTTTCTTTTTCAAATGAAGTGTTTTGTAATACGAACAACTATGTTTCAAATTGCTTTTTTTTCCCCAGTCAAAGCTACTCATTGACTGGATTGACCTGTAGTTATGAATACGGTCACCTGAAGCAACTAGGAACACTTTTCTGCCCTCCTAACACATTCCTGTGTGCAGCCACATACAACCTTCCCTCTCAGAACCGGCAGTGCGTGAAGGATGGACACCATTCCTGACCAAGGCATTGCTCTAAATGGAGAAGTGAAAGGGCACTGTGAACATGACACTTGTACAATCCAAGCCAAATTCTGCTGGATATAGTAGGAGTCTTTCCATTGATTTTGGTGCACTCTGCATAGGGCAATTATTCTGAAAGCTGCACCTTTGCTTTGTGAATGGCAACAAGATGTTTCTCTGAGGTTTCAGTAAATACACCTCCACACAAACACTGCTTTGTGGTATGGAGGTTCAGACCTTTGATTTCTTGATTTTCTGCCTCTGTGCGTGTTGCTTCACCCTTCTTAGCAATCACTGCTTGAACAGGGGTTGTGTGAACCAGCAGGAACAGATCCAGTCTCTCAGGCAGTAGGCTTCTTTCTTGACTGGAGCCCTCCTCCCACACCTGAAACAAACATTGCCACCAGCATTACAGGTGTCCAACATATTTTTCCCTTTTAAAGCCTTCCTGGCCTGGACCATGCTTTTGCTACCTTTCATAGAATTACAGAACCAAAGTAGGGTCATAGAGTCATAGAATCACAGAATCATGGAATGGCTTGGGTTGGAAGGGACCTCAAAGATCACCTAGTTCCACCCTTCATGCTCATATATCTCTTTGGTCTGAATCATAACACCATTATTGTCACAGGTGCACAGCACAAGAGGGAGCTGAAGAACATAAGTTAAGGGACTTGCCCAGGCTGATGAGCAAAGTTGCAATTATGAATACGAATAATTGAGGTTGGCTTTCATATCAGCAGCCAGGTATATACTTTTGCTTTTTAATCACAAATCCTGCACATAGTTTGCCAGCCATAAGCTGGAACTGAGTTATTGTCACAGCTGGAGGCACATTTGCTTGTGAGTTATGACAACTTTACTAATGCAGAATTCAACACCTGAAAAGGAAGGAACAAGTCGGTTTAGATGCACATTTTTACTTAAAGCTTCCTCTGTCATACTATCACCAAATCCTCTCTGCTCAGAGCCATCAATTATTTTGAATCATATATTACATTTCTAATTCATTTTTTATCCTTCTTTCCATCTTCTGATTTATTGTCTCTAAACTTTGCAGACCTTTTCTGGCTAAGTTGGAATATTGTATGCCCTAAATCTAAGGATTACAAAATGTTTGGAAGTCATTTAAGAATGTGAGTTATTACTCATTTCATGGAGTAGAAAATTGAGTCTTTGCTCTCTCTCCACATCAGAGGACACGCTGCTGAAGACAGCCACTTAAAAGTGAGAGGAGACCCAAGTTTTAAGCAGGTCAGGATCTCTGCTCTGCACAGTATGTGCATTAATAACCACAAAAGCAATCGTGCATAATGAACATGTGGAAGCAGTTTTACTACTTGATACGATCTCTGAGCCAAAGAAGAAGTTGTCTGATTTGTCAGCATCTGGGAAGCAGCTCCACTGAGACATAACTGTATTAGTCTTCGCTTTGTATCCAACCTTATTAAAGACTTATGCTTTAAGTCTGCTTCTAATAAAAGCCTGCTTTAGTAGGAGCTGGTCTTCTTTACCATACACGAGTCACCTATTTTTAATGGAGAATTAGTAACATTTGCTACTGAGTTGCTAAATCATTTCAAGCTCTTAGCCCACCTGCTTGTTTTTCAGTAATACGGATGAGTTCAGCGGAGCTTTCCAAAAAGGAAGCAGCTGTGGTCTCCATCAGAAAGACCAAATGCAAGCCAGTAATGTGACCATAGTGAAGAGGCAGAGACAGGAGATCTGTGGCTACCTCTGAAGTGGGACGGTTGATGACAGTTCTTCTGAAGGGAATGAAACCTGGAAATTTACTCTCATCCAAGACCACTCTCAATTTGGTGCTTTGGGTATGGCTATCAGATGGTTTTTGCCTTTCCCAGCAGCATTTGAAGCCCACAGGATGTAGCCAGAAGCAGAGATGGATGAAGCCATCTCTGTTATCTTGGCTACTTCTCCAGCTGGTGTGGAAAATCATTAGTTTAAGTGGATCTACACTGATTTTTGTTTACTTGAAATCCTGTCCGAGACTGTCCAGGTCTGATATGCATCAATGTTGCGAGAGTTATTATTCCTCAAACATGGCCTGTTACCTGCTTTTAGTTCCTCACAAAACTCATGTGTTCTTAGTGTATGTTTCATTCATGACCATTCATCAATGAAGCTGGCTTCATTCACTCAAGACCAAAGATGAGATTAGGAAGATTGACATCTGCTAATGGCACCTTGATGGGTTGTATGAGGTGCTTTATCAAACCTGTTGGAGGCAATAAGAAGCAGTGCATGTCAGGAGCTCAGCCAAAGCAAATGGCCAGATGATGCACACCAGTGCAGATGCATGAGCCTTGAATAAGAGATCTGACTGCTAAGAGAACATTGCAGTGAACTGAAAAGTGGACAAGGGAGAATATAATTTATGGATGCTTAAACATGCTTTTTCTCCTGAAGTCTCCTTTTCTTTCCTCTCCTTAGGTTTTCTTGTTTGAAAATGGGCATCCTGCCATCCTAGAACCATTACTGCTCTCCAGACTGCAGAGTGTACAGCTTAGTCCAGGGCTAAATGCAGTGTCATGGAAGCAGATATCTGGGATGTTTGGGAGATGCACAGCTGCTGGCTGTGGTTGATGTCCATGTGTGACTGAGCAAAGGCTGCTTTCTTTCCAGCTCCTTCTGCTTGTAGCACTTAAAATCAGAGGAGCAATAATGAGTCTCTGTTTTCAAGATAAAAGGGATATCAGCTTTCACAGGTCTTTTTTTTTCCAATTGTCAGAAATCAGGTCAAGAGGCTGCACTAAACAATTGTTGCCTGGACTTTCCTTCAAAAAGGAAAGTACAACTTGAGTTTTGTCCTTTGCACCACACTGCCTTTTCTTAGGCTCCTTTTTGTGATGGGGAGGAGGACGTAGATGCTGCCTGGATGTACTGGTGAACAGTTCACGCCTGCCTCACTGATTACAGTTTGGGGGATTATCCTAGCCCTCTCCAGTGGTCTTCAGTGCTATTTTGAACTCAGAATGGAGTTGAAGAAAATTAGGAATGTGAGAAGGGGAGATGCTGCAGGAGGAAGAAATGAAATGTTATTTCTGCCTAGCTGGTCTTGGATAAACAAAATCCAAGATGTGCATGTTAAGATTACATTTGTCTTATCTGTGATCAGACATTTCTGGAAACAGAACTTGTGAAACCATAGTGCAAGAATAACAATTTTCAGTGATAGAGAACAAGCTGTTCTTGGAGTGTGTAAGGGGGAGGAAAGGGAGGTGACACTCTCATCAACAGAGCAAGCCTGTTAGAAATGTTGCCGAGTTCCCACGCCGTACATTCAGAATAATGATAGGACCTGGATCAAGCTCAGTGGGAGGGAAATGCCTCTGTGTGTTTCCAAATTCCATCAGATGCATATCTGCATCTTCAGGTATAATATCTTTAGCATTTTTTCTAAGCTTCTCTGCATATCTAATCTTTGGTGAAGTCATCATCCCTGGAGATGTTCAAGAAATGTGGAGATGTGGCACTAACTACTAACATGGTTAGTGGGCATAGTGGGGATGGGTTGATGGTTGAACTAAGTGATTTTAATGGTCTTTTCCAACCTTTATGATTCTGTGATTTTATGATTCTATGATATGCACATGTTAAATAGAGGAAGTCAGCATGGATGCATAGGTTTCTTCACTGATACTGGAAATGAGGCAGACTCATCCATTTGCCCTAGTCTGTACCCCATGGCAGGGGGCTGCATGGGAGTTCCACAGCAGATGACAAGAAGATGACAACAGACAACAGAAGATGACAACAATAGTCCCAAGACATCTCCCAGAAACCAGCCCCAGTATCCATGCCACCCAAATCCCTCATAGAACAAGAAGCTCAAACGACTGGGGAAAGATGGAAGTGGGCATTTCATTCACACACCATTATACCATGGTGAAGGAGCTTCTCGTCGCCTGAACTCAGGGTGTCTTCTCCTGTTTCTGCCTTGCAATGAAGAGCATGAACTATCCCCCACCAGTCTAAAGGCAGAGGTACACAAAGTCCATGCAGCATCATTTGTCTCTATATTAACTTCATCTTAACCGTAACCATTGCCTGGCTTGCTTTGAAGCACACTGCTGTTTTCCTGGAGTGCATAAGCAGCAGCGTCACTGCAGCACTGCATTACAAGAGCCCAGGCTGTCAGATGTGCCTGATTTGCTTTCAGCATAACACCAGAGAGGCACAAGGCTGTGCACGAGCCAGTCCTGTTGCAAGATTGGGGTGTTGAGACATGTGAGTGTGTGTATAAGGGCTCATGTATTTAGAGAAATAATGCTTCCCCTCCATCCAAGGCCAGAAGACTGAAATCCAAGCAAGCTTAAACTTCTTTACCATTGACGCCATAACAGCATTTGAGGTTTAGAAAAGGAGTGGAAAAAATGTGTTACTGTAGTAAGGGAATTGTAATAAGATCTTAGCTTTGGAATAACGTGCTTTTTAGTGAGGCAGCAAGCTCTGCAGCACTTCCGCCTCTTCGACTTGTGAGATTTGTGAGGAGAAATGTGCCCCAAAGAATGCAAGTCATTTTGAGTGGGGTGAAAACTCAGCAGGGAATTAATGGAAAGGCATCCTATAAAAACAGAAGAGCATGGATATTCTGTTCTCCTTCCACCTCCTGCCCCCTTCCTCAGCTCAAGCTGAAGTGCATTGAAGCAGGGGCTGCTGGAAGCACAGTATGGGAGCTCATGGTAGCACTGAAGATGATTCAGGCTACAGCAAGGAGAGGAGGAGAAAGTGCTTCTACCCCAGACAACAGATTGTCCTGATGTGCGCCCATTTGTCTCTGATCTGTAGGGACCTGAGTTGCAGGAGAATGAAGCTGAGACACTGGTTGCCTTCCGGGGTTCAGCAGCTCCTGGATATATTGCAACACAACTCTTGATGGAGGTTGTAGAAACTGATGACACATCATAGAATCACAGAATCATTAAGATTGGAAAAGACCACTAAGGTCATCCAGTCCAATCACCAAACCATCCCCATCATGCCCACTAACCTACGCCCCTCACTGCCACAGCTCCATGGTTCTTGGGCACCTTCAGGGATGGTGACTCTACCACCTCCCTGGGTAGCCTGTCCAATGCCTCAGCACTCATTCTGAGAAAATAAAAAAATGATATTATGAACGATTAAGGGAGAAATAGCAAGAATAACAGAAAATATTATTTTTCCACAATAAATCCATAACGTGCCAGCACCTTTGTCAATGGATACTGTCAAAAGTCTGGACAACTGTCTGTACAAAGAGCAATTTTATTAAATCTCTTTATCTAGAATAAGAAAACATGGAGATAGGTTATAGAATCAAGAGTGTGATGAAGAAGACGTGAAGGGAGCACCTGTTCATCATCCATCCACCAAAGGGGACCACATAGAATCATCAAGGTTGGAAAAGACCTCTAAGATAATCTAGTCCAACCGTTCACCTACCACCAATATTTCCCAACTAAATGATGTTCCTTTGAACAATATCTAAACATGGAATCAGGCAGACCACACTGGTAGCAGACTGAGGTGGTTGTCCTTCACGTAGTAATAAATCTCTGGAGTTTCTTGCCAGAAGACACAGGGTGCCGAGGTATTACATGGGCTCAAGTTCATTGGTCGATTCTTTACCAGGCAGCACCACAGAAGAGAAATTTATTGCAGACTGTTAGATGCCAGAAGACAAACTGGATTCAGGAACCACAAGTCACTGGGTGCTTGGAAAGTGTTTGGAGGAACATACTGCTGTATTCTCACCTCTTCTTTTACTTTTTCCCAATCATATGTTGCCCAATCCAGTATATTCTGCCAGATTGATCTTTGGTCTGACCAGTAGCACAGTCCTTGCATCAGATCACAAATATTTATGGAATCATTTGTGCAGAGTGCATTCATACCTCTTGTTCCTATTACACCTCTGCCTAAACTTCAGTTTGTTTGCTTTTTAAAAATTTTTTAATCATTAAAAACAAAAGAAATTTCTAGTCCTGTTGGGTGTACGTATAATCCCAGATACAAAGAAATAAGGAAACTGAGATAATCTCTTGTGTTTCAGAAAAACAGGTGTCTGGTGAATGAAGTCAAGCTGGTAGAGAACGTGGTAAAAAAAACATTCTGTATGAATGTTCTATATGAACACAAAAGTACACCAACAAGTCTGCCAAAGACAGTGTCTCCAGAAGTTTACAGGGCATCAGCCTGGTGTTTAAATAAAATCTGTAGCAGTAATTCTGTGAATTCTTCCAAGGACGACGTGATGCCTGGACTGCATATGACCATGTTGTCTAGGAGCTGAGGACTGGCAGAAGCATTGAGAAGGGTGCACATTTTAAAGTCTAAACAGAAATTCTTCTGAAGTTTTTTCATGAGATTATGTAATGTGTTTTAGGTCTGTGAGACCAGCTCTTCATGCAGCATGGAGCAGTACGAGCTGGAGCCTCTTCTGGCTGATCATCAGGGTGAAGCTAACCACTGTGTTGTTACTTGGAAATTGGCCAGGTTTGCAGCTGAAGCATCAACACAAGCTGTCTGTGAGCAAGCATCAGCACCAATCTCTGAGATTAGAAAGAAAGCTGAATATCAAATTTCATCACAAATGCATACATGCTGCTCACCTGGATCTTCCTACAGACAGAAGGAAGCACTTCCAGGGAATGACTGATTTCACTTGTCTTCAACAGTTGTTTTGAAATGGGCACAGAGACACTTTAGAGAACACGTTTAGACTAGACTCCCACTTACAGATGATTAAAATTAGATGAGATCCATTCCTTATGAGGGTTCTGGAATTTTAGTTCTTCCCTCAGATCTTTTGTGGACAGCTCAATCTCCTACAAGGTTTCCTTTCTATGTGGGTTAAGGAAAAAAATTCACTGTTCTTACTTAGTGGAGATTCAAGCAGGTAAGGATTTGTACTAATTCAAATTTCAATGAAACTTTAAATGAAGTGCCTAAAACCTGGCAGTAATAAAATGATGCCAGATGCTATTTCACAAACTACGAGGCATTGTACATAATAGAGCTTATTTTTCAGAAGTTCTTCTTAATTATTGTTATTGTATTATTAAGTTTTTGTTCTGATGGGATACATCATTTAATGGAAACTCCAAAATAGTCACAGATGCTAAATCTGAAAAAGAAGTAGCTGTAACCATGAGGGATTTGCTAACTACTGCCCTGATCCCACCATGCAGTGTGCATAATATTTGTTTGCTTGAATATTCCCGTTAATCTCAGAAGCATCACAGTGTCACAACAGCTTTCAGAAACATGGCAGGCATTGGATGCATTCAGCTGCTAATTCTGCAAAGGTCAATCAGGACAGGTCTTCTGATGGAGCCTTTCTCCAGTATTGGATTTTGGTAGGGATATTTTTTCAGGAATGTGTTCTTACATGCATTCACCAGCTACAAGACTACATTTAAACTCTTAGCAAACGATAATGCTAATGGATAGTGTGATTTTTAATTAACATTTGGAAAGCATTTTGAACTATTTCTCATGACAGATATGCAATCTAGGGAGGAGAGTATAGGATAAAGGCTGAATTTTATTTCCGTTTACTGCGTTTACTATGTTTAATGAGACACTTTTGTCTCTTGAAACAAGTGGATGAGAAAATGAATCCCCAAACAATGGATTTCCAGTAATCACCAACAGAACATGCTAATTTTCTGATAGATGTACAAAGTACCCACATTTTGTTTATTGCCCCCTTATAGAAACTAGTTGTGCACGTCTGGAGTAAATCATTTGTATTTTCAAACGTAACAAGCTAAAAAGGCAATGTGTTGGACTTTCTTTTTTTTTTAAGTTTCTGTTGTACATGTGCAGATGTATAAACTTTGCAGCTCTTGCAGGGGTGTAGCTGAGGACAGAATGTTACCCTTTGAGTTTGGGTGGTTTTTAAAAACCCCACAATATGCCTCCTAGAGTCAAAAGTCAGTGGTTGGATGACTGGTTTGAATTAGGGCAATGAGCAAAGACAAACGAAACATAATCCTGCACGTCTGTACATTCTGGAGGCTCTCCTCTTCATTTGGTGTTAGTACTGAACCAAAAGTATTTAGAGAGGCAATATTATCGAACACAACAAATAGGAAGCAAAGCATAATTTTTGTTAGGGGTAAGTCATCCCTTAGGCAGAAGCATTCCATCGGTCTTACTGCATTTCACTGCACTGAATTATGGTTAATTTGTGGTCGGAAAAAATAGAGGCACTGTGGTTACTGAAAATTATATACTGTGTTTCCAGCTTAAAGGGAAACAAAGGCATGTGTTGTAAATATAAGCTCTTTTTTTTCTCAAATTTTACAAACAAAAATCCATCTGAATGCTTTGTTCACGCTCTTTTCAGCATCCACAGTAACTATGCTGTTTCGTTGCCCATTTAGGAAGTATTTCTCTAGTGGGAAGATGAAAATCAGTGCAGTTAAAAAATTGGCAGCTATGAATTCACTGTGTTCTTGTGTCCAGATCTACACAATGGTAACAATATTTGCTCCGTAATGGTATAACTAGGAAAAGAAAATTCATGTTTTAAGCAATATCAACAACTAGATGTTCAGAAAAAAATGCCAATGCAAATGTTGGATTTTCCCATTATTTGATATTTTAACTCAGCACTGTAGCTTTTCCGGAGCACATGTGCCAAACATTACAGGCCTGAGGTAAAAATTGCTTGTTAAATTTTGTTTCTTAGGAGGTCAGACTGAATGATCAAAATGATCATTTTGACCTAGGATTTTTAGCTTAGGGACTTTATTTGGAACATGGCTTCCGGGCCTCGATCATAGGAACCTTTCAGCAGAAATATGTAATTTTGATGATGTTCTATGCACATTCAGCTTTCAATAGATTTCATTTTTCTGCCAATCACTGGGCCTCAAAAATCGCCTACTGTTTATCTAAGAGAGTCAATCGGGTAATGAAAGGTTGTCTCTTATTACTGGTGCAGCGCTTCTAAAAGATGAAAGCTTCATTCACCAAGGGGGTTCATTCATTCCAAGGGGGTGATGTGGCTTTTGCTGTGCTGAGGACTTCCGAACCCAAACACTTATATTTCTGGGGACAAAACCAAGAAGAAATTCCAATAGCTTGGTGGTGCAGAGGTCCCCTGTGAATATAGGGGCAGTAATGGAGGATTTTGTACTGCTGAATGACTGACTGCAGGCCTAAAATGAGCCCTCAAAACAACAGCAAAGCTGAATCTGCCTCTTCCTGCCATGGCTGAATGGTGGCAAATCTGCACATCTGGTGGCTTTTTTGAGTAAAATATCTCTTTTTCCAAAAGTGACCTTGGAGCAGAGATTTTGGACAACATAAGCCTTTCCTTCTGCAACCGTGTTGCCCAGTTGTGTGCAGTGTTTTGTTCCCCAGGACTGCAATCAGTGCATCAGTTTGCCTTGGGGAGTGCACCCATATTATATTGATAGATCTTAGTTATGCACTGATGGCAATGACTACTACTTGTTCAGCCAGGGCTCAGAACAATGGAAAAATCTCATGATAAGCTCTCTAAACGAGGCAGCAATTTTGCACGCACAAGTAGTTTTGGAAACTTCAGATAAGCTTCCAAAGGTTTATATTCAGGTCCAAACAAAACCCAAACGATAAAATTATGGGGCTTGTGCATCAGTAACACACACTCCTATATTTACTTCCATTGAGAAATGCTAAACATTTTATGGATTTTTGCATGCCCCAGTTAGTTCTCTATACCAGCTGGAATTGCTATAGTCTGCCTTTGCAGCTATATAGACATCAATAAAGATGAATAAAGCTGGGCAGTCAGATTCTAATTTATGCTGATCATGTTGGATGGCTCAGGGCACTTCAGCACACATGCTTAGCCAGTGACCTTTCACACTCGCCTTATAGATCAAAGCACTTTATTCGTCCACTTCCAAGAAAATCACAAAGACAAAATTCCCATTCAGCACTCCTTTATTAATCTACAAAGGGCCAAATCCTGACGGCTTTAATCTGCTCCTACTCATCACTGCCATGATTTAAGGAGCAGAGCATTGCCTTCAGAGGGCTGGACCCAAAATCAATATGCAGAAAGGCCAAATTCTCTGTGGCTATAAATGCAGACAGGACCACTGCATTCAGAAGAATTCTCACTGTCTCTCACCATATTCCCTTGCAGCCAAGCCCTTTGTCTGTGAATCTGACAAATTCTCAGGAAAAGTTAAATTCCCCTGATGCATTTTTCACTTTGTATTTTTCAGCGGAATGCTTGTTTCTCTTCTTGCAGATACTTGCTGTGCCAGGCTTGATTGCTTTGGGCAACTCTCACTGGATGGCTCTTGGAAAGGTGCACAGGACAAGAAGGCTCCCTGGGCTTTATAGAATCCAATTGCATAATACCTTATCTAAGTTTTTGATTATGCAGATTTACTCAAACTAAGTGCATTCAGACAATTTCTATGAGTGTTCATGCAAAAAGATCTGTTCTGTAATACATTGGTGCAATCTGTTCGAGTTTCTGAGTCTTGTTCTCAGTCTGTAACAGGCAATCTCCCCTATAAGTCGCTTTCAATTCACAACCATGTCAATGAAAGGAGAAGCAGGGCACCCGATACACACACATGAGAATAAAAAGCATCCTTAGCAACTGAGGATTCATCAGAATTTCAGTTTTCCTCCTACTGATTAATTTCCATACTTCTTAAAAGACAAACTTCTGTTCACTCCTTATGGTTTATGTTTGCTTGTGTTTGATATTATTTAAATGCACGTGAAATATCAAGCAGGCTCGGTTTCTTTCTGGCACTGGGCTTCCTTTTCAGTCTTTATTCTCACTCTGTCTAAATCTCACTTTAAATAAGCATTCACAGTACAACTATTTATTTTCGTTTTATAATTTTCATCATTCTGCTAGCAGAAAGCACATTGTTGTGAGGATAAAAGGCTGGGGTAAAATTGTAGTGAACACATTTCCCTCGATAGAACATTAGGTTTTTGGTAGAGCACTTTTGCACCTTTTCCTACTTCTCATAGAAATCTCTATTTTATTGAATTTAGTTGAAATGTAAATACCACAGCTAGAAGTGGAACAGGGCATAAACCTGATAGTTAAATTTCTACTGCAAATACCAGGATTATCCTTAGTAAGTGTATTTGAAGGAAACTCTCTTTTATGACTGTTTCACCTTGCACACAATATACCAGCTGAAAACCAATTAATGGTTAGTGATAATTATCTGAGATTGAAATTTCTGCCTATATTCATTTTTAATGATGGTTTTGAAATATTAAAAGCAAGGAAATGGACAGATCAAATGATAGATTCATATTCTAGCTGTGATGCCACAGTCAGGATTAATACAATATAGACGAATATATGCCCTTAATGAATTGGGACAGAAATAATATGTTAATGAAATACCAGTTTTAGACATCTGACCATAATGAAGTTTCTTTTTCCTGCTAAAGTTTGGATCAAAGTTAAACCACAGGTGTTCTTCACACAGTTCAAACTATACAGTAAGAAGAGAATCTCTTGGCACACTGCTGCCATGCACTTGTTTGGAGCAGTGAGGTTTTCTAGCAGAGCACTGACCTCAGCACACGTGCTGGAAGCTCTGGAGATGGTGGTTCTATATGCTCATAGCTCTTCTAGGAGGCCTGCAATGGCTCTGAAGGGTGTGAAAAAATAAAACTTCACTCGACATAAATGCACATTAGTACAAATGCTGCCACATTGTACTGCCAGAGTCACAGCAAGTCAACATATGCGCAAACATGTTGAGCTGAAAGACTGTTATTTCATCTTGAGCTCATACTTTTGTGCCTGGCTTTTGAAAACACATTCATTATATACATGGTTGGGCATAAATAGATTTTGTATCACTTTGAGGTCTCTGTAGTCCTTTGTCCTTTTGTGGCCACAGTCACAGTTTCTCACATGGGCTCCGTAGAAGATGGCAGTCTGGATCTGGTCACCAGTGTCTGGAATAAATGACCTTTGTTAATGTAGAAAGTGATTGGATCAGTAGGTGCTACTATGATCTACATGTTTACACTTACAGCAATAGCCTCAAAACCTTTTGTTTAGCCAATGAGGTATTTTAAGATCTCTGACCACTTTGGGTGTTTTGTAGATGCATCTCTATGTCTTTCGGAAAGGTGCTGCTGCACTAAGAAAGGCAGCTGGTGCAACCACATGTGTTTGCTCTATGGGCTTTACAGACTGCTTCTCTAGCCTGGGTCCCACTCAGATCTGCTGGACTTGCTGGCACATAATTCCAGTTTCTGAACTGTTTTGAACACCTTGCTGCCAGGTATGTTGTTTTAGGCAAGTGCTAAAAAGGGCTGTGCTGTTACCCAATCCAGGGCCAGAGCATCTGACAAAACAAGGAGTGATTTTTCAGCCTGCTGGCCTAGCTCTCACAATCTAAGTCTAATTCAGCCTTTCCTGGCAGGATGCTCATGCTGTTGCCTGCCTGTTTGTGTCAGCTGGATGTCTCACTCCTGTAGGGGATGAAAGGGAGCCAAGTACCAAGCAGACATTTTGTCTTTGAGCACTGCCTGCTTTCTTCATTTTACTTATAGTTATTTTCATATTGTGGCTTATTCACCTGCAGAACAGCATGTTGATGCTACTGTCTTTAGGAATGGTGCAGAAGAGTTCAGTATTAGTGAGGTTCTGGAACATGAGACCCACAGATCTTTGAGAAGATGGCCTTGGGAAGTCTTGCAGTGACACCAGTGGATGCCCCTTCCAAACAACCTTTGCCATCAGAAAGCTGCTGGGGGAGAATTTCTGCAGAGGTGAGAGTTTCAGCTCTTACCTAGATTGCCTCCATTTAAACAAGGAAAACTGCCTCTGATGTGGAACAAAAAAAAATCCACATGAGAAAAATGTCTGAGAAATTTATGCCTAAGAAACACTTATCAACCAGAAAGCCATCTAGAGGAGGGCCACAGAAATGTTTCAAGGGATGGAACCTTCCCTACAAGGAGAAGCTGAGAGCTGGGGATGTTCAGCTTGGAGACAAGGAGGCTCCAGGGAGATCATGGCCTTTCAGTAGCTAAAGGGGAGCTGTAAGAAGGAAGGGGACAGACTCCTCAGCAGGGTCTGTTGTGACAGGACAAGGGGAAATGGTTTCAAACTAAACGAGGGGAGATTTATATTTGATATAAGGAATAAGTTTTCTTACAATAAGTATGGTGAGGCACTGGCACACAGATGGTGGATGTCCCATCCCTGAAGACATTCAAGGTTAGGCTGGAGGGGGCTCTGAGCACCTGATGGAGCTGTAGATGTCTCTTAATTGCAGGGGTGTTGAATTTGATGGCTTTTAAGGACTCCTTCCAATTGAAACTATTCTGATTATATGATTTTATGATGGTAAACTATTTTTGTGTGGGGTATGGTATAAAACTATCACTTTAACCTCAGTTGGCAAGATGGAGTTAGAGATAGAAGTGCAGAGCACCAATGAGTCTCCTGCTCCACTCTCAGATGGTATTGCCACCTGACGGATTTTTTCCCATGGCTGTTGGTGTTTTCCCTATTGAACACCTGACTGCAATGACAGCCAAAGACAGTGCCCTGTAGGATGGAAAAATCCTGATGCTCACATGATTTGTGAAATATGAACAGAGTAACTAGAGCATTACTGCTATTACAGACATTTGTCCAATTACTCTTTGATGTTTATGTGCTCCAAAGATGCTGTGCATTTTGCTGACAAGATACACTGCTACAAACCAGAATAGAGGACACACGTCCCTGGACTTTATCTAACATCTAACCTTGCTTTGATGCTATCTCAGAAGGGAAAGATCAGGGAAAATTGCTATCTTTTCCCAACAAATTGAGTAGATAAGCAAAGTGCTGCAACACTAGTTGGCAAGGAAAATTGCCTTTTTAAAGTCCGTTTGTCACAGCAGGATGGATAGGCCACTGGCTCTGGTGGTTCTGGAGGAGCCAAACTTCTGATGTTTGGACTGAGCAGCTCTTGGTTCATAGGCAGCCATGTGAGGCTGAAGACCGTTTTTGCATCCAGGTTACGAGCAGTTATAGAACTTGAGCCTTGGGGACAATCTAGGAATGACAGAGTAAAGAACTGTGTGGAGATATAATACTGAAAGTCATGGTTTAGAAGGCATGATGGAGTTGTGTTGATGGTTGAGCTTGATGATCCTAGAGGTCTTTTTCAACTTTTATAATCCTCTAAGCACTGAAGACTTCCAAACTCATAAATCAGAGAAATGCAAATGTGAAGAAGGATGGAAAGGGTCTACATCTTCTCCCTCAGGGACCTGATGGTTTCCTTTCTGTTCTTTGATGTGATATAGGAACATGGGGCTTGCTGTTCTGCACCCCAGCACTATTTGTCCCTTGTCACTTCCCACCACATCCCCCTGTCCCTCCCCATCTTTGCATGACATTGATGACATTGCCACACCATATGATACAGGGGCACACTCACACCATGTGGATGTCATGCTGTGGGCAAACCTCACTTTTCCAGATAAGACCTGACATGCTTTCAAATTGGTAAGTTCACACAGTGTGCCAGGTAATGAAGGAAGATGTAGAAAAAGTGTGATGAAAAATGTTCAGTAATCACTAGGAAGTTAAATGGGAAAGTCAAAGGATGAGTGTGTGTGCATAAATATATGTTTGTATACATATGTGTGTATATACATTAGTATGCATCTGTATGGAAGATGAAGATGGTCTTAGAGAAAAATCTGAAAACTTTCTGCCATTCCTCTGGTATGATATTTCCTCAGTTCATGTGTGATTGATGTGCGGGGGTCGTTCCACATCTATTTCCTATTGCAGACAGAGCTATTACTTAGGTAATCAATATTTAATCTCTATTAAGGGGAGTAATTTTTAAGTCTACTTTAAAAAGTGCATCTGGAGCATTGGACATCAATCATGGCTGTCTAGAACTGTGTTGGCCTCAGGATCCTTTCCTGTATCTTGTGGGAGGAACAGCTCTTTTCATGGGGGGAGGAGAAAAGGAAGGGAAGGAGCTCAAGGAGCTCTGATAGCTCAAACTATTTCTGGCAATGGAGTGGGTCCAACATAGCACAGGCTTGATTCACACCCTTAATTTTGCAAGGGTGGTAGAGAACATGGACAAAGGGTATCAACATCTGTTCTGCACTGAGTCAGCATCCCCAGCACAAAGCACACTGTGGGATGAGGAGGGGGTCCCTCTGCTCCTGTACATCATTGGTTGCCAGTGGTCAGACTGTCCCAGTCAGGGCTTTGAAGTGACTGCTGCAACAATTCTAACAGGATCTAAACAAATTAAGAAAAGAGCACAGGTGAAATGCATACCAGAAATGCATGTCAGAAATATACCTGACACATGTCTTCCTACCTACTACAATGGTACAAACTTGTGACCTCTCTCTTCAGTTGCTGTCTGCTTTCAAAGAAATACGTACAGGAATGGTACACTTTTAACACTGTGGAGACATTTTGTTTGGATGTGATTTGGCCAAAGAGCTTGAGAAAATATTTAGGTATGAGGCATAAAAAGGGAGAGGAGGGGCTGAGATTTATCAGAAATAAACCCTGAGTCAATACAGCTTCATTATTTGCAGTCATGGTTCAAGGCCAGCAGAATGCACTAGACGCACAAAGGGCACATTGGCCCAAGGCTGCTGAAAGTTAATATTGTGCAACATTTCTGCAGATGTGCAATAACAAGCTATTCCAAAAAACGATGCTCGGTTCAGCAGAGATTGAAATCAGCAGAAGGAATGAGCACAGGACAGCATCAGAAGGCAACACTGTAGCCTGCTCATGACAATTAAAAGAAAGGGAGGGAGGGAGGGAGGGAGGGAGGGAGGAAGGCATATATTCCCTTGGTTTCATTTGCTCCACGGCTCTGCTTTCTGACTGTTCACACCAAGCACGTGGTGCCTTTTTCTGGACTCCTACTTGGAGAAGCTTTCATCATTTTCCGGCACTAAGATACATCTATGTATATGCATCAGGGTGTGCCTGAGGGAGTAATTTACTCCAAGATTTGCTCTCAAAAGTCATGTAGATGTGCCAGGCTCTCCTTTGGTGATAAATGGCCAACATGCAGATTTTTCTTCTCCAAAGGCGTCACCTTCTGTGGCTGCATCTCATGCTTGGCATGAATCAGACACAGTTCTTATTTCAGAACTAAGGCCATATGCTTACAAGTTTCAGTTGCCTGAAGGAGATAGTCCAGGATATTAATGAACAGACCTCTGCCGTGGTAGGTCAATGCCTCGTAACATCTTCCTGGTTGTCTTCTATCCAACAGCTGGCCATTCCAGGAGTTGCAGGGGAAAATGCAAGAAAAATGCAAATATTCATGAAATAACTTATGCGTGGGAAAAGCTTCACATTTATTTGCTAGTGGGAGTTTCTTCCTCAGATTTGTAGTTTGCACTCCCTCTTGAAGAGAAATATTTTGGTTCATAACTGCTGCTTTCTATGATTCTATGTGAGCATGATGGGAATGGGTTGATGGTTGGCCTTGATGACCTTAGTGGTCTCTTCCAACTTAATAATTCTATGGCTCTATTCTATGGATGCTCCCAATAAGTTATGAATAAGTCTTTTTTTGGTCTGAAATCAGATGGTTTCCCCTGTTTCTCATGCTGGGAAGGTGTGAGAGCAAAACACCCCTGACACACATTAACTACCTTTTTACTGTTCTCCTGGAAAGCATGGAGATACAGAGATAAGGCCGGTGTAAGCACTTGATGAAAAAAGATATTTGAATAAACCTATAAGGATGGAAAACATTTGATGAAGTCATGAATAATAGCTGGAAACTGAAATTTCCACAAGTTCTTTAGATTTTCCAATGTAAACATTTTCTGTGTACAGCTTAATGAAGGCTGGCTCGTATTTCACAAGTGATTGTTTGTCCCCACCTTCTCCAAACGGTTTGTTTTACATTCAGAGTTCTGTGTTGGGATCCTTTATTTATGGTCACAGTATTAAGATAGGTCTTGGCAACAGCTCCTCCTACAAATGATAAATATTTGTAAAATGGTTTGAACTGTATACACAGAGACACTAGATTAATAGATGCAAGACAGCAGAAGCTGAGCTTTTCCAGCGGTGTCTGTATGGTAGTTTTATGCTGTAACTCTCCAAAATTTTGCCCTGCTTCAGAATTTACTGTTTCAGGCTTCTGCACCAGACAGTGCTGTACATTACCTTTTCAGTGGTTTCCTTTTAATTAGCCATTTTCCCAAAGAAGATTCCAAATAGTAAAACTGCAATCTAGTGATATCAATTTCCAAGATTTGTAGCATTATGCAACTCTGCCTATTTTTGCATGGCTTTATTATGTGTTTTTTTTTTTTTTTTTTTTTTTTAATATATTATGTTTATATTTTAATTTATTATATTTTCCAACTTTTCTTAATTCCACCTAAATGATTCCTCCCCCTTTCTTTTTCTCAGCCTAACTCTTTAGTGACTCTAAGACAACTATAATGCCCAATGTTTTGTTCGCATTTGAGGATTTACTTTGTTTCAGACAAAAAAAGCAATTTCAATGAAGCTGAAATGTATGGTTTTGGTTTAAGGGCTACCTATCTCTGACATAAAACTACTAAGCCTTTATTGAAATATATATGGTTCTACCATAAACGCCCTCTTTATAGAACGCACCTGGTGAATATAATGAAAAACATATTTGTTTCTCGTAAGAAACCAAGTAACTGTTCTGTAATAATATGTAACCTATTTGATATTTAAAAGGTCATAATTTTACACAAAGAAAAGAAAAATGCAGGCACAGTAAAAAGTGACATAAAAAAATTTAGCTGCACATCTCACACATCTGTTTTTCTGTTGCATGGACAAGACCAGCTGACCTACATACAAAATACTCTCATAACACAGAGAGAGATGGAAAGAACGTCTTTACTTCATTGGCCCTCAGATTTAGCATTTCCCAGTCAGTAAGAATTTAACCTCCCAGCCCCTTGGGAGATAATAACATAATTCCCATTTTTCCAGGCAAGGAGAACCGAGTTGTGGGATGGATAAACACATTGCCAGTTGCCACACAGAAAGCTCTCAAGAGAACTGGAGGAAGCTCAGATTTGCTGAACGTGAGATCAAGTTCAAAGAGCTTAATCTGAATGGCTGAATGTAACACAGTGTCTTAGGACCTCCAGCAGATCACACACTACCTGAGCTCTTGGGAGCATGAACTCTCTGTAAGAAAATATATACCGCCTTTTATGTGTGAAGTGAAACCTGTGAGGTGTAACATCTCCTGCAGCCCTGGGGAATTCCTGGCTGTGGGTACAGTCCTCTGAATTCCTGGAGCAAGTCTACAGCATCACCCCTCCCTTCAGCTGAGCAATACAAGGAGGTCACCACCACCTCTGAGATCTTCCTGACCCAATTTGCAAAGCCGACTCTGAAAGTAAACATGCACTGCAGCTGCGCCGCTGCCTTTTTGTCATCTCATAGTATAAGCAACAGCAAAGCATGGGGTTCAGAATGCTGTGTATTCAGAATATCCAACATAGAAGTGAATCGAAGAAGATGTGGGGTTTTTTTGTTTGGTTTTTTTTTTTGTTTGTTTGTTTTTGTTTGTTTGTTTTTTGTTTGTTTTTAAGTCTTAATTTATGCATTCGCATGATCAGGGACAGTATTTGATTTCACTGGTGAGAGACTGTGAAATCTTATAGGGAGAGAAGTGTATATATGTAAAAGCGTATTTTATATATACATAAAAATGTATTCATGTTTATGTATGTATATATATGTTATGTATGTACATGTCTCCCAGCATATAAAGAAAACACATGGCTCTAGAAAGAACGAGATCTTCTAGTGAGCAGTCATATTACTCACCTTTCAAGGGCTTTCAAGGGCTCCTTTAGTGTTCTTATGTTGAACAGTTCTGGGAAAAAGTTGGGACACTCTAGTGCAGTTGGAAGGTGCTGACCCTTGGGTCTGAACAGCCACAAACACGGCTTTCTTGTCCTGCAAAATCTTTTTTCAAAAGCACTGACGTAACTTTAACAGAGGGGCTTGAAGGTTTTTCCCTACCTGAAACACTAGTAAAGGAAAATTCTTCATATCTTGAAAAAATATCTTGATATTTTGAAAACAAAAAATGTGGGATGAATCCTCTAAGGATGGAAGGATCTGAATGCAGTTTTCTCCTATTCTGAAGGCCTGCCCTACTCCGTAGGCACCGAGGGAAGCAGTAGGTGCTGCTGTGTTCTTGGTGGAGATGGATGACCTCAATGTTTGCATCACCTTTCGTGTTTAAACTGCCTCATCAGCATCTAAATTAGCTTAATAACCCTTGACTCTTGATTCCAAGAACTGCATATTAAAATCCTAATTTACACTAGACCTTGCATTTGAAGAGGAAACTAAATTTTTAATGGAAGGAAGGAAGGGAGAAAGGAAGGAAGGAAAGAAGGAAGAATCTTTCTGATCTGTTTTTGGCATTTCTAGGACTGTGCATACTGGCCATACAGACATTGCCTTCTTTGGACTATTGATGAAAGAAGATCTGGATGCATGAATAGATTTTTTCACTGCAGTTTTGGTCTTGTCTTTGAACTCTCTTGATGCCTGCTTTCTTTTTTGAAAATTTTTAGTTCCTTTCCTTTGCAAATGTTCCACGTTTTATTGAGAAAAATATTCCCTTTGGATAAAAATCCTTGTGTAGAATAGCAAAAGAAAATATGACTGAACAGTCTGTGATAGCATTTGAAGTAGAACTGTCAGATCTGTACTACTGGCTTCAATATTTCAATATTCTACATTGTTGCTGTTTAAACCGCTCAACAGCTTTGTGCCTCATGTATTTCAGTGAAGTCATACATAGCATGTTATTTTTCCTTTCCTTTTCTTATTTTCTTTTTCTGAACTTTGTGCTTTGCATCACACCAAAGTGTTTCCACCTGCAGGAAATGCAATCTGTCAAGTTGTATTTTTTATTTAGACAAAGCCCTGGATGTTAGGTGTTACAGGCTAGGGCAAGCATCACATCTTCCTGTTTCTTCTTTAACAAGCACACTTGGAGAAATACAGAGATAAGAATGAAAATCCCACCATAATTGTTACAGCTTAGACTTGCCTGAGGAATATTCACAGCTCCAATGGCAATGGGGCTGGGCTTCTTATGGCAGTGCTGACCTCCTTGAAATACACCCAAGAAGGAAGAAAGTGTTAGGACCAGCAGGTAAGAATGGGGCTGGTTTCCCAAGGCTAACTGTCAAAGATCATCTAGAAAGCGTGTGATGAAGCAAACCCACAAGTGTGGGGCTTCTGTCTTCATTCTCCCGGATTGCTGTAGCTGTCTGATATCAGATAAGAGGTGGCTGAAGTGAAGACAGCATCAGGGCATCATGATTTATCATGAGACCTGAAAAGCTGTCATATTCAACAGAATTACTGTAAAGAAGTGCAGAGCTGAGTATCTCCCCAGCACAGACCCTGTGGCACATGCTGCACATGCAGCATTGCCAGCTTGATGCACACCAGTATTCAAAGTGAGATTTTCCTCTCCTCTTTTCCCATTTAGTAATAACAATGAAGTTGGCAGAGCAAAGAAGAGATTGGTCACACCCTCCCTTTTTAATTTAAGCTTTAAGAAATTTTTGACTTAATTGGCTGAGGCTCCAAATGTGTAATAAGCAACAGTTTGCTGTGGTGCATCAAGTATATTGCAGTTGTTTAAGCATCCCACAGCAGGAGAGTTGGAGCTCCATGATCTTTAAGGTCCCTTCAAACCCAAGCCACTCTATAATTTTAACATTCACCAAAAAAAACCTGTTTTCCTTCATTTGAGATTCTGCATTTTTTTAAAATAAAATAAATAAGCACCACTGCAAAGCTGAGCTCCCAAGCAAAAGGTCCCCAGAAACCTTAAGTCCTTGGGAAACAGGCTAATGGGGACAATGAGGTCCCTCTATGCTGCCCAAGGGTCCTTCTGCCCATGTCCTGGCCTGCTCAGGCTCTTCCATCCAGATGCTCATTTTCCTTCCTTCTCACCAGCCGAATTATCTCCTTCTCTTCCATATCTCTGCCCCTTCCTTTGTTTTTCCTTTCAGCTAATCCCTTCCTGCTTTTCCCTGGCCCCTTCTGTGCTACATATACACACACTTTTCTATCCAGGGAAGTTAATTTAGATTAAGGGAAGGGGTGATTTTGAGAAAGAATAGCTTTCCTTGAAAAACTCAATGTGGAGATGCCCTAATTCTGGAATAAAAGGGTTTCCCAATGAACACGATCTTTTGTATGTAGCAAATTAAACCAATTCAGTTTGAAATTATGCTGCTAGGGTTGAGTGCTCGTCTGATTATGCGCAGACTTAATTGGGAACATCTCCTCATGCCAAACTCACCATAAAGACAAGATCCTGTTCCCCTCCCAGACGTGCGTGAGTCCCCCTCTCAGACCATTCAAAGAAAGCAGTACATCTGCAGCCCAACCAACCATGAAGAAATCGGGGAGCTAACATAATATTTGCAAGCCAAACTCTGCTCACTCCTCTGCAGTGCTCCTTTGTCTGTTCAGACTGCCAACTCCAGGGTGAGAAAACTTTCTCCTCTCAGTTTTTAAGTGGTGCCTGGCACAGAAAGAGCCCAGCCTTCATTGTATAGTCATAGCACAGGGAACAAAGGAAGCAGCAGAAAGTGTTGGGTTTTCACATGTACCTCTTGGTCCCACGTAAACTTTAGTCCTTTTGACATCTGCAGGACAGCAGCTTTCACCCCACCCAAAGTTAGGAAATGATCTTAGCCAGCTGCCCTCCAGAGAAAGTGTTCGGAGCAGAAGCTATAACATAACAAGTGGCAGAACCTCACCTCAGTTAGTTAGCCACAGGATCAACCACTTCAGTCAAGTGCTTTAGGCTTGGTTTCTCAATATATGCATGGACTCTTTATCCCAATGGGGAGAAAAATTTATGAAGTACAATGGAAAGGTCAAAGGCATCACTCACCAAGGAAGTAATGGGGACCATGTCCAAGGGTGCCTGAACAGCTGCATAAGATAATCCAGAGGCAATATACACTTCCAAGGCAACAGCATCAGAACACTTTGTTGTTTTATTCAACATCTTGCACCATAATACCTTGTGTTAAGATTTTCAACTAGGAGCATTTTGTTCCTGTATCTAAGAATAACATCAGCAACTTTTGTTTTGCCTCCTCATAGATTACATTTGCTACTTGCTACATAGGAAACACTCCACACAAAAAGCACCACATTCTCCTAGCCCTGTAAATCTATTTTCTGAATGTTCTGCGTGACATGGATTACAATATGCTTCATGACTACCCTCCAAAGTTCACTAGAAGAGAACTAAGCCTGAAAAGCTATCCAGCTGAAAAGTTGGCCAACCCTCTCTTTACCATTGGGAAATCCACTGCAGTTCTAGATTTAACAAGAGAGACAGGAAATGACCTGAAGGATCAACAACCATTGACATTAATTTTAGCTGAAAAAAAGACACCAGCAGTTGAATACCTGCACAACCTCATTTCCTCTCCCCCAGCTGTTGCAGGCTCCAGCTCAGCTGAATAGGAGTTCAGGGCTGCGATGAGATGTTTTGGTCACATGTATGATTGTGAACTAAACAAAAACACAGCACAGCCTGCACTTATGTTCTAGCCTGCTTGATTTTTTTTTTGGCCCAGGGACAGGACATCAGCAAGGTATTCAGTTTCTCGGGGTTTCTCAGGAGTGGTTGCTCTTCAGAAGCCCGAACTATTCTGCCTGGAGGTCCCAGTGATCCCATCCCAGCCATATGCCCCTTTTTTCTCCCTTACATTCATGATCCTGCTTTCTGAATGAGCCCAAATTCTTATGGCCCATTCAGTCAGTGTCAACCATTGGCTCATGGACAAATTCCTATGTTGTGGCACCAAAGATGATTATGATCTTAGCATCCCAGAGCTCTGTCCTAAAGGCAGTGATTTTGCTCCACACAAATGAAGCAAAATCAAACTGATATTTTTACAGGTTAGATATTAGGAAAAACATTTTCTCCAAAAGAGTGGTGATGTATTGGAACAGGCTACCCAAGGCAATGGTGGAGTAATGTGGAGGTCTTCAAGAACAGGGTGGTTATAACACTGAGAGATGTGGATTAGTGAGCATGGTGGGGATGGGTTGGCAGTTGGTCTAGATGATCTTAGTGGTCTTTTCCAACCTTAATGATTGTGATTCTTAAAAAAAAAAAAAAACAAAGAAACAAAAGTCAATGCAAGCACAGCATGCTTATGAATAGGATTGTAATTGCTCACAACTTGGAAGAGGTATGCCAGGTCCTACAGTCATTACTCGCTGGTATTGAAATAGGGAAATCTGTGAGTTATTCTGCTGCAATACAATATTGCTAAGACACGATGCGTTAAGGCTCAGTTAACTAGAAAAGGAGTTCACCTACCTATAAATTGACCAACCTCTTATTTAAGGACATTTCATGCAAGAATATGATGAACCTAGAAGAAGCAGAAATCCTGAGCAACTGTGTCCATGCTAAGGGAGCTGTGAGATTTCCTCCCCATTATCCCATGAAGTCCATCAATCTTTCCTCATCCAATAGACAGTGGGATCCCTTGTCTTTAGTCCAAAAGAAGCCTACAAATGTCTAATGTTGGTTTTTCCCTACGTCTAGGCTCTCATAAAATTTCTGCAGATGTTTGCCTTAGGGTTGAAGACTCTTCTCAAGGCGCTTGTTACAAGCAGCTCTCACACAGCACATTGCTAGTGCAGGCTGCTATCCTGAAGTGACAGAAGGCTATTTTAATTATTTGGAGGGTGATATTCTCATGAATTAAAATCGGAGAGTGAACTTGTTTATGTTACGTGGTGGAGGTGAATAAAACTATGAATTTTTTCCTGCCAAGTGGGCACATTCGGGAAGTACCTCAAAAATGGAGCTGTAAAGTTAATGGCTGATCTCCACGGACCAATCTCCAGCTGATGTCAATTGGTATCTCCTCAATGTGTGCTGGCTCAGGATCTGGCCCAAGGAGGGATGGTCACCATGGGGCAGAAGCCCAGAAAGTGATACATAGCTGCCACTGGAACCTTTTGAGCTGTCCAGAAGGTTGGCAGGTTTCAATCAGGGGTATTTTTATTTCTGAAAACATTAAGCAAGAAAAAATAAAAATTGTAATGCTTCTTGCTTTGGATAGTGGTATCTGCTTCATCTCCCAAAAACAGTTTGGTGGCCTCTGAATCTGCCTCCTCTTTTGCTGACCATCCCTGTCAACAGCGCGTTTTATTCTGCTGGGAAAGAGAAAGAAATGGGAGAAGCTGGTCTGGGGGTGGGAGAGGTCACTCATTTAAGTCTCGTTCCTAATCCTTCTCCTGTTGCACACTTCCTGAGCGTCTGTAAAAGCAGATCTAGCCAAGAAATAAGGAACTTCTAACATTATCCTTTAGCAGATGATGTCAGTTTCCCTCTGTGAACTGAGTCAGAGCTATCAAACCCCCCATGCCTGAAGTGTAGAAGGCAAAAGCAGAAGCATCCCAGTTTTCAAAGTATTTCTGCATGTGCTTTTTCTGCTTGTTTCTGTTAGAAAGGCATTAAAAAAGCAGCTTTGTTTTCCCCTCCGTGTAGTTTCACACTTCAAATTTCTTTCTTCTATTTTTTTCCAGTAGTTTTAAATGAACAGCAGTTTTCTCTAAGGATTTAAAAATCTTTTTCATCTTTTTTTTCAACAGCAGAAGGAGTAGGGAGTAATGAGCTGAAAAAATGTAGCAATTAGAAAAGAAGGAAGAAAAGAAAAAAGCTAAGAAAATGTCTAACTAACTTAAAAATAGCTTTTAAAAACTTTTTTTTTTTAATTGAAACTAGCATAACTAGCATATTTTTCTGCAAAATATTTCATTTTTGTGAATCACATATGAAGTATTCTTGTAGCCAGAAACATTGTTAGTATCCTTATTTAGTTGCACATAACATAGAAGGGAGCTGAGACACAGAATCATACAGTCATAGAATGGTTTGGGTTGGAAGGGACCTTAAAGATCATCCAGTTCCACCCCCCTGCCGTGGACAGAGCTGCCAACACGGGAGATCCCTCTGATGGAAGGTATTTTCTGAAATCTGTATACCACTTCAGTTCCAACCCAAACTTGTTTTAGGCTTACCCAAACTGACTAAAACCTGCAAAGTGTTTGTATTTCACCCATTGCAGCTGCTGATCTCTCACAAAAGAATGAAGTCAGTTTGTGGCCCTGGCAGGCATTAGACTGACAAATAGCTTTTTATCCCAACTTTTACTAGGATCCAGCTCCCAAAGCACTCAGGTATTTCTGGCTGCACTTTCTAAAGGACTCAGAGCACGTGGTAGTGTATGCCTTCCCCTCCATGCTGCCTTAGCCTTTTCAACTTGATTAAAATGCAGATTTTAAACTGTCTCAGTGGCACTTGTGTGCTGGTCCTAAGCC
Source organism: Lagopus leucura (assembly GCF_019238085.1). Lineage (NCBI taxonomy): Eukaryota > Metazoa > Chordata > Aves > Galliformes > Phasianidae > Lagopus > Lagopus leucura. The sequence goes on from NW_024962264.1 coordinate 62,897,184, forward strand.
CACAAGCTCCTCCAACCCAAGGCAGAACTGCACCTTGTTTTGCTGGGCCAAGACCACTGGTCTCACAAGCTCTAGCTCAGTGCTCGTTGGAGCCCAGGGGAGCATCTTTGTCTTCAGTCACCCCAAAATCATGTTTCTCCCATGAATGTGCCTGGTAGCCCTGTGACAAAGAGCTCCCCTCTTCACTACTCACTGGGGGAAAATGGCTCTTCTTTTGTTTCCTTTTTTCTCTGAACTCGCCACTATCTGGTTTCATCTGATGTCCCCTAATTCCTGGGTCAAATAGCAAACTGTCATTTCTATATATTTTTTCCAGCCTAATCATGATCTCTATCACTTCCCCTTCAGCAGCATCTTTCGTTGCCTGAAGTATCTGAGTCCATTTATTTGTGCTGCTAGGCTGCTTGAGAGCTGAATTAATCTGTTTAATTATCTGTTTAGTCTATTCTTAACCTGCTGTTAGGGTTCAGTGGCCAGGAACTACCCTAGCATCTGATCTGTGCAGGACTGCTATATAGGGCCCACCAAGAAGGAGATCTTGGACAGAGGCATTTATTTGTCCTGTGGCATTTTGGACACCAAAGCCCATTCTGAACTGTCATTTAAGGGGCCAGTCCCACTCATTGAATCAACAGTCACAATAAAAGGGCTGTTTTCCTCACAAGGAGCAGACCCAAGCAAAGTGTCATTCCTTTGCCCTTTAGTCATTTCTGCCCCGTCTTGGTGCAACATCCCAAGAGGGTCTGAAAGATGACTACAGTGGTGTGGTGGCTCCTTGCTGGCAGAGTGTGCACATGAGGTATACCAGTGAGACAAGCTTGCAGGGCACAGCATCAGAATACACCACTCCTTGGTTTTTCTTCCCTAACTAATTAATTCAGCTTCAATCATTAACGATAGTATAAAGTGCTGCACACTAACAAACATCACAGGGAAGTCTCACAGGGGCAGAGGGCTCAGCATCTGACAGAAGGTTGGCAGGATGAAGCCTCTAAATGGCTGCATTTCAGCTATCATCCAGTTTATTCAGCCCACGGAACGTATTCCAGAAACACACGCCTGCAGATGTCTCATGCATGCACTGCCTTACCGATCATCATGAAAAACTGCCTATGCTTTCATTTTATTCATACCAGATGGCAGCTGTGACAGTGGGGTCTGTCTTATTTCCATGCCATCCACAAAGACCTTGACAGAGGGAAGAAGAAAGGTACTTCTACCTTGGGCAGCTCTGGCAAATGCGCCCTGAAGACCCCACACCCTGCTCCCTCTAATTGCACTGTCGCTGTCTTGCAGTATGAACTGTTTCAGCTATCTGTTTTCTTTCAAAGTATATTTGTTTTATATCTGACATGTTTATATATGTTAACTGCTCGCTACAGATATCTGTCAGCTTCATAGGGCAAAACCCCAAAAAAAAAAAAAAAAAAAAAAAAAGGAAAGAAAAAGAAAAAGAGATTGGCTCTATGCCAAAGGTATGTTTCTCAAAAGCACTTAGCTTTTTGTCTCATGATTTTGCATAAAAAGAAAACTGAGAGGAGGGTGGACTGACAAGGAGTATTGTGTTTTGAGTACTGTAAAAAAATTCATACAAAAATGTACCAGGCTTTTCAGATATCAGCCTAAGAGCCATAAAAAGTTATATTATAGTCCTAGGAATGATACACAAACATGGGTATACTGTTTGTCATAAAAGCTGCTCTAAAGAAGGGATCGCGCGTTATGATTTTCAAAATATGACATTTATGAGCTGATTTTGATTGTTACCAGAATGCTTTTTAATGAAATAGAAAATGTGTGTGTGTGCATGTGTGTGTGCGCAATAAGGGTATGTGTCACTGAGAAAGAGACATCCTCTAAAAAATTATTCTTCACCCAAGTTAGAGGTTTTCATCTTTCTCCCTTTCAAAAAGCAGAGTACAGTCCTCCTGAAAGAGAAAGAAAAGGCAGAAGCAAGCATTTCTTCATATTTTGAGAGAAATATGTGCAACTTCCTGGGACCTTTTTCCTTTTACTTTCATTTTGAGCAAGAATATGGGCTGGAGCTGTACAATATCCTCTTTACTTTCAGATACAGCTGCACTCTTCTGGACGAAGGTGAGAAGATGTGAATCTGTTTCCATGTCAAAGTCATTTGCTAAAGTGTCTCTTTATTTACGCTTTAAAAAGGCTTAATTTGGAACTACATGGCACTTGCACCTTATGCAGTTCCTTACCCATGGTGCCTAAATGCTCACAGCAATGGCATTCATTGCCTCCTTAACATTTCTTACTGTGTGAGGTGAACAAACTTGCCAGGAGGAGACACATTTCTCATTTTGTATTCAACCATTCCACCATGCTCCCTGTCCAAAAGACATGTGGGAGTTGGACAACGACTTGTTCTAGCCACTCAGCTCCAGTCAAACTCTTGCTTTTGAACAGATCTGAAGATTCCCTAAAGAGGTGGTAGATGCCTTGTCCTTGAAGACACTCAAGGTCAGGCTGGATGGGGCTCTGAGCACCTGATCAAGTGATTGAGTAGATGTCTCTGTTCACTGCAAGAGTGTTGGAACAGATGGCCTTTAGGTCCCTTCTAACTTTCTCTCTATGAGAACTAGGATGCCCTGCATCATTTTCTGGAGTACGCTGTTTTCACATCTTGTTTTACTGCACAAGACTGCTCCTCACAGGACAGAAAGCAAGCAAGCCTTTGTGGGAAAACTCAGACCTCTTTCATTTATGATCAGAGCACAGCTGAGCCCAAGCTAATGACCCAAAATGAAATACAAATTAATACAGCTTGGGCACAGAACCATAAAAATGCAGTCTCACAGCATCTGACCCATTAGCACTGAGTTTGAGCTCAGTTGGTGCTTGAGCTGAAATTGGACCTGTTTGAAAGAAATGATGGAAGACCTATGCCTGCAGTTACAGAGTGAGGGATCCAGATGCCTGGGATCTGTTTGTGCCTGTTATTTGCACCACAGTGATTTATTAGCAGAACTCTGGACACAGACCATACTGGGCAACTCTTTCTTAGATCTTGGGCTACAGATAGCTGGGAAAGCAGACAGAATGTTTGCAAGGAAATCAAAAGCACTTTGAGTCTTAACTGCTGCATGATTCATTTCACAAACTGAATTCAGAACAGCGAACTGTTGCCCTGCAGACAAATTTCATACAAAATGACTGTATAAAGCACCAAAGTTTATATGCTAGGCTGGTGTGGGTTGAAGGCTGTTTAAAATGGCTGTGGATAGTTATGTAATTATTTGAGAACAGTAGGGCACAATATGCGAATATAAACATTGAAGAAAACTGTACGAGTTCACTGGATGCTTACATGAGTCTGTCATCTTTTTTTAAAAACGTCTTTCTTCAAATATAAATATAAAAATATCACAAGGTGTGGAAGAATTGAGTGTTTGGTGTTTGCTCGCTTCAAAGACAGCTCTTTGGACAATGCCTAAGTGTTCAGTTGTTAGGGTACTGGGTTTGCATCCAACTCTGCAGACCTAGTTTATCTTAATATATATTATCTTACTTTATATATTGAGCTCTATAGCAGTACATGTGAAGCATAAAGAGCTAGAAATGAATATATAAAAGTAAAGGATGGCTAAACCACGTTGGCTTTATGAATGTCATTGTCATCAAGGATGAAAAATAGACAATGCATTTTCATGAATAAGTGGCAACAGGTCTGTTTACCTGATAAGTAGTTTGGTTCTTATAGTTAATGTGATTTCATCCAAAATGGAAAAAACTACCATGTGAAAGATAATAACTATGAAAGATAATCTTACATTTAGTGAACTTGGCTGCCTTCACAGAGAGTTGCTTTTCAACAAGATATATTTCTGGTAAAACACTCACTCTCTTGAAGTTTTATTTCTCTACCAGTAAAATAAGAATACGAATCAAAAATATATTTTTTCATACTGTTTTCAGTTCAGGTGAAAGCTTTTTCAGGAGGAAGCTTTGTGCTTTCACAGCACATTACATCAAAGTCATGATTCACAGGAAGCCTCTATGCTCTGAAAATTTATGAATAGAAGTCACAATTTTCTTTTGCCTTCTTTCTAGCTGAAAGAATGCTTTTTATGCATTTTTTTTCCATGCAAAAATAAGTAACTCTACTGGGAAAAAAAAAAAGTCTGTACATGAAGCGCTATGTGTGAAAGGGATTTTGCCATCCCACAAAGCAAGAGGGCATGGTTTAAATAATGATTACAGTAGCAAAGTTTACCCTATTCTTCAGAAAGACGTATGTCATAATCCTGCACTGGTGTAATGCCAGTCAAGTCTGAATCTATATGAGAGATTATGTATACACCACTGAGCACTAATAAGGCACTTACTCCAACGTAGCCAGGGTCGCCTACTATGGTCAGAGAATTGGTAGTTTCTGGACTAGGGCTTGCATTTGTTAGTGAGCTTATCTGTCTTAATCAGTGAATGAGCTACAGCAGCTGGAAGAAGGAAAAGAACAAGGAAGGAAGCAGAGGTGGTTTTAAGACTGATAAGGTCATTTCTTTCTTGTTTTTATTTCTTTATTATTTGACTTCTTGAACGGTGTGATATCTTATCCTGTTAAGTGAAAGAACACGAGAAGAGTGCTGTCTGTATCTCCAAGCTGATGGTATCGGTAGAAGTGATACGTCAGGCTGGGAGTCAAGGTCCCAACCCATTCTGCTCCTGGCTGGTTCACTGTTTTGAAATTCAAGGGCAAAAGACCTTATACCATCAGGAGGAGCCACAAGAAAAAAAATCAAAAACACACAGCAGGTATTCCTCCATAAGAAACCATCCAGAGTAGGAACAGACTTGTCTAACGTCCAGCTGAAGGTATCAGGGTTTATCTATAGCGCTGAGCTGTTTTCATAGTCATTAGCAGCCACGTGACATACAGTGACAAGAACAAAGTTGTCTTCACAGTCTACACCAAGGAGGCCATCTGAGAGCCATCCCAGGCAAAAATGGCCTCGACATCACTTCACTGTATGGAAAAGCTCAGAAGGTTTGGTTTTTACTCCAAGGCAGATCCGAAACACATTTTGAAACCTTGAAAGCCATCATAAAATGGATCTGTTGTCTTCCTGCCAGCTCCAGTCAGCTGGTTGGGCTGCAGATTAAAACAAGCATTGCTGTAAAACACCCAAAATGGAGGAAAGCACGATTTTGTTTGCAGTGACCCAAACTTCTAAAACTCTTCTTGAAATGAAAACCCGCTGGAGACTGGTCTCAATTAATGGGATATTTGTGAGTGCAACCGCACATAGACAAGCTGGGGCTAGCCCTAGTCTATGCAGTAAGGGGGCAGCTGCTTTGAATTCAGCTACATTGAAGTGGCTGAAGGCAGTGCTGGGCCCACAGAAGATGAAAATGCCGAGATCTGCTGTATCGTGGTCACAAAGCCACAGGGACTGCACAGCTCGTCTGCCCCAGAGGAGCCTTTGTCCTGTGCCAGGCACAGGATTGCAGTCTGTCCTTTGCAGAATAGCCTATCGCAGCAGGATAACTGGTTTTGGTCTCTTCATGTGCTCCCACAGGATATCTTCGTGCTGACATCTGGGAGTTTTGTTTGTTTGTTTGTTTGCTTTTTTTAACAGATTTTTCAGTATCCTTACCCATCACACAGCTCAGAGAGCTCAGAAAGCCTTTTGCCAGCCTTATCCTGTCTTTAACTCTGGCTTTTTTTTTCTTTTTTTTTTTCCCCTGTCTCTTCAAAGTGGGAACTGAACATGAAATTTGGGGAAGAACTCTGACCCCCATGACCCTTACAGTACTTTTAATATGTCAGGATCTCAGTTGATTTCTCAAGGCTTTAAAAAGGAGTTATTGACAGCAACGTGAATTCCTGAGAATAGAGCTGATGACTCTGCTGGAATGAGTGGTGCTACCCTCGTTTTCACACAGATTTCTAAGACAAAGATTGCCATATGTTTGGAGCTGAATGAGTCTGTTGTTACTCAGAAGGAGACTTTGCTTCCAAGGCTTACACCATGTTTTCTTAAATTTTCAAAGGACAAAACCTGGCTGTTTTAATGAACCTAACTCAATAATTCCTAATCCTAAAGTTAAACACTAACAGTGAGGCTCAAAAACTGGCCTCCCAAGTTTCAAAACACAAATCATGACCAGAACCCATTGGTAAACATTCCTGAAAATATGTTTTGTTTTGTTTTCACCCTCATGCTCTACTGCACCTTGGAAAAACTAACTCACTCCTAATATTAATCCTAGAATAAACAGATTAGAAGCTCCCCTTCTCCTTGCCCCATGAAAAGTAATGCCGGTGAAAAGACCTTTTTTTTTTTTTTTTGCATCAGTGGAACCTGAACACCTGTCTATTTTATGGACTCTTTAAGAACAAATTATCTCCTATTTTGAAGCAGGAAAAAAAAATTCACGGGATATAGAAAAGGCAGTTTCTACTCTTGATTAACAAAACTTGTGACTTCATAAAAAAAGTAGGAAATCCAGTCCTTTTCCTCCTGAAATGAGTGGGTGCCAAGTATCCAGTCAGAGCTGTCTCACAGCTCTTTCACAGCAGCAGTGCATGACTACAACCCATTAGGAGTATCCTGAATGACTGCCGTGGTGCATGGTTTCAACCAGGCATCTGAGCTGTGATTTGGTTGCTGGTAAGTCATTAACATCAAGATAGCTTCTATGGGCTCTGCATCTGGCATTTTTTCTGTGCTTTTCTGCTCTTGATGCAAAACTAATGCCAATATATGCATTCATCTCTGCAGATCCTTTACCCAAATTTCGTTGTCGTACAAGGAGCACCTTACCATACATGGACAATGTCATTCCCATAGCCTTTAATGCATGCAATTCCTATTGCTAGGTTTGGTACATTACTCCAGATATAAGGTGAGGTACTACTGGGGAAAACAAAAAATAACTATATGACATTGAAAACACAGTTAGAGACAGTCCCTGGGAAGCTGCAGTTGCTGGAGGGAGCCACTGATTTGCCTTTGTTGATTAGATCCCCCCCAAGTTAGCTAACACACTTCCCTGTATCACACATGACTGCTAGAAATCTCAGATAACAGCATGCACTCCAGATTTACAGCCAAAAATGGACATCTTGGGATATGGGGAACTGCAGTTTATGAACATTTGGTTATATGTTGGGTCAGACAGAGTTAAAGACAATCTTGGAGCATAGATTGGGCCATCTGTTATCAAGGGAATGGCTGAGCTGAAAGTGTTTGTACTTTAACACTTCAGGCTCAACTCCTGCAAGTACTGGAGCTTGAAAGTGACTTTCTTTGTGCATGTGAAGATGTTGTTCACAGATATAAACTTTGGGAGTTGGGTAGCTTTGAATTAGGAAGGTAACTAGGCAAGCCAAGACACCAAGGCAGGAAAAACAAAGAAGGGAAAAAGAAGGGAAGTTAGAGAAAAGAAAGACAAACCAGATAGAAAGAAAGATGGATGGATGGAAAGATATCTATTAAAAGGGAAAATGCTGCCAAGGCATCAGAAATCTTGCCAGATTCTGGGAGGTGCCAGACTGTCCCCCGAGGGCCAGAATAAAGGCCAGTTTTTGTGGGTCTCACCTCTTCTAGAATCCACATGCTGAACATAACAACATGATTTGCAGAAAAATAACTCAACGGGTACGTGCGTGTCATAGCCTGACAGTCGTTACTCATTTCCTGAATACATTAAATGCAGTTTCTTCAACATTACAGCAGTGACAGAAAGGTTATTGGGGTGGGGGAATTAATACATTAGTACCTAATTTAAAGGAGTGTCTCAACAGAATTGATATAAATGTACCTATGAGTAGCAGATTTTCATAGCAAATTTTCTGCTGGAGGTCCAAGAACTAGAACACAGTTTTCAAAATTTTCCCCTCTTCACAGGATCTGACTTACTCCATGTTTCATTTACTGTGTAATTCAGGACAATATCTGACTCATCAAGAACATGTGCTTAAATGTCTTAATATGTTGAAGCACCATACTATGCAGAAACGGCTTTAATCACACTAGTGTTCTAATACAGACAAGGACTGCCATGTGATTTTACATGGTTTTACCCTTGCTTAACATTATAGTCCATTGAGCTGACTATGGTTTCCCTCTTTATGTAATACTGCAGATTTTATAGGTATTGCACAACAGTATCAATAGATTGATGGAATTACTATTCAGCATCAATAAATGATAATGAAGTAACATTATAAACTACATACTAAGCCACTTGTGTTGCTTTTACAAATCTGCCATAGAGAAATTCCCAGACTGTACTACATGTACCATTAGCTGTACACAAGTGATTTTGTGTCTTTGAGATTTTTCTGGTGGTGATAGCAGCCAAAATATTTTCATTTCAGGTACAGCAACAGTAATCTATTTTCTAACACTTATATGAAAAGCAGTTCCACATATTCAGTGGAAATCCAAGCCTATCCACAGGCTGGATATTAGAAAAAAATTATTCTCTGAAAGAGTAGTAAAACATTGGGACAGGACGCTCAGGATAATGGTGTAGTCACCATTCCTGGAGATGTTCAAGAAAAGGCTAGATGTGGCACTTAAGGAAATGGTTTAGTGGGCACGATCATGATGGGTTGATAGGCTAGATGATCTTGGAGGTCTTTTCCAACCTTAATAATGGATTCTATGATTCTATGAATCTCTCTGGCAAGCAATAGGTCATGTTCTAAAAGGTACTAGAATTAGTATTTGTCTTTCCCTTAAAAAGAAAGAACATTGCAATGAAGCATGGGAGGAAATCACACCACAGCCCATTAGGAGTCGGCGCTTCCTTCAGTCATCTGTCTCTACTTGGCTTTAGATAGTAGATCCTACTTCAGTTTTCCAAGAGACCTCTGCAAGACCACAGGCTGGCAGAGCTGTTTTGAAGGCTAATATGAGTCTCCCTCTACAACTGTGTGGACTGTTTCTAGGGCACCACCAAATATTAAGTCCAAACCCTGAAGAAGAGAGTTGAACTGAGGGAGAATAATTTTTTCCTTTCTGCATAGCTCTGATCAAACACTGGTGATCAGATGTTTGTAAGAGCTGCTATGTGGGCAGCTCATGTGGGTTACTTAACACAGTTCTGGGGTCCCTAATTATTTTTGCATTTGCTGCAGTCCTGGTCAGCCTCCTAACTCAACATCCTAAATGATTTCCAGGAAACATCCACTTTTTGCCATTGGCATGAGATCTTTTGCAGCCAAATTGGGCAACTTTGCCCAGTAATGCACATATCTCTTCAATTTATTTCAAGCCTGGAGTAGCTCCATAACTAGAACAATGTACCATAGACAGTTATTCACACAAGCTTGGTTGGATGGATATGAGTTTCACATTTCAGCAGAATGTTCAAGGAAGAGGGGACGCCCCCCTAAAAGCTCGTGGCTTTCCTCCGTTTCACAATCCTACTGAGTTACTGCTGGCCAGATCTACAGGAGTCCCATCACAGTAAATACCTTCTTTCCTTCTCTTGCAGACTCAGCTGCATAGTCAGCTTTGGCATGACACTGGAAAATATAACTACTAATAAAAAAAAAAAAAAAAGAAGAAAAAAGAAGAAAAAAAAAGATTTCTAGTAAATCTCAGACTACATAGAAGGCTCCAGGGGTACAAATGACCAGTATTACTTAATGGGAGGATGGTGTTTCTAAGCAGTAATATACATGTCTGCAAAAGGCCAAATTTGTGATCAGAATATTCTAAAGCACAGTTTACATGAATTAAGAGCTGCGGAACAAGATATGCAATTAAGAGTGCTATGGGCTAAGATTAATGAAAGCTCTCTGTCTGCTATACAGATGCCTGTAATGAACATCATCAAGGTCCAGGGACTCTTGCCACTCTCCGGATCCCTGCACGTTCAAGGGCACCCTTTAATTGAGATTAATCTCAACACAGTGTGTTGCAATCTCAGAAGGTTCAATCTTTTGGACAACTAGAGCCCCACATGCTCCAATCCATTTTGTATTCAGCCTCATGGATCCTCAAATTCCTCTCCTTTTTCACTGCAGCCCCTGATGGCTCCTCCACTCCTTTGTTTTATCACCTCAACTGGCTCCTCAGAAGCCACCAAGATGTCCAGAAGCCCCATTTCAGTTAGACCTGAGGATGAGAGAGATATCTGGCTTGGGAGAGCCAGAAGATGAGATCAAGTGCCTGTGGCACTGTGTTCCTGCACAACCAAACTGGTCCCCAGGCACAGTGCTCCAAGGCATTTGAGCATGGTGATGAGGCTGGCCAGGGAATGGCTTGTGGCTCCAGGCAGACATGGGACCTGAAGGGACTCACCTGAATGAAGCGAGACAATGCAGATAAGAGTCAGTAGTTCGGCTTTAGTTACTCTAGTTGTGGGACCACTAATCCTTTGGAACTCACACTGATGAAGAGATTTACTCTGTCGGCATTTCTCTGACTGCAGCTCCTTCTGCTTGCATGCCATTGTATTTATGCATGAGGAAGATATGGCTAGCATAACATGAAGCGTGCTAAAGCCAAGAATCTCTATTGAATCCTGTATCAAGTCTTCCTTTAAAGCTGTTTTGCACAGCAGCTTTAGGAAAGATGTTTTAGATACCTATTTACAGGCTGAGGCTATTTAAAGGTGTAAATGTTCCCACAGCTTTCCTGGGAGAACAAGACAAACACTTAAATACTCCTCAAAGATAAGCAACTCTGCTGGGTTTACATGCTGAATTAGTGTTTTTATGGTTTCTTTTATCTTCTGTGCAGCGGCATGACTCATGCTTTTTTTATTGAAGAAGTGCATATTATTACTGTGGTGCAGTCCTATGCTAAAAACACTTTCACGAGGGAGTGGAGCATGGGGGTGTGTAAGAAGCTTTTATCCAAACAGTTTTTTCTTCCCTCTCTGAAAAAACTGCATCATGACCTCTAAGGACATGGTTTGGAGGCCTAGACATTAGCAGGAATGCTTCTTCCTCCTCTAACCCATTCTTTTTTTTTAGCCAAACAGCAGTTTTGCTCACATCCAACTTGATGGTCTCAGTATTGGAGTTGAACATACCTGGTTTATAGTCATCACCTGAGTCACTGAGTTTATCCATCTACTGGTCTCTGCAATGACCCAGAGGGAGATTTGGGACTATTTGTATGGCATGTGGAACAACACCAGCCCATTTTATTTTTTGCCCACTGTGGGTGCAGCCAGCAATGCCCTTGATTGCTTATAAGCTTGTCACAACCCTGCATAGCAGCTCAGGATGGGAGAAATACACTGCCTATAATAGCAGTCACTTGTGAGACCTTGCACATTTAAACACATTGAAAATGCAAGATATAAATCAGCAGAATGAAATTTGGGCTGGGGCTGCTCACTGAACAAAAAGCTGATAGATAGCTTATCTCTGGAGAAGCAACTCCTTTACTGATAGCTTTTAACTGACTATGAGGGCCATGTTAAGAGAGACAAGAAGTGTTTTGGTCAAGGAGGGACTGGTGTGAAGCACAGCAGAGATTCTGTGACAATCTAATGTTCAAACATACAAAGTATCCCCGTATCAGCTGACTGTGACACCAGCACAGCCCTACTGACTCCGTGAACATTAGTCCTTATCCATGCTAATACAAAGGTTCAGGACACAGGATTTCAGACCACCAGGTAGTTATATATCATTGTGTGTGGTAATGTGATATTTGTTTGCATATTAAAACCACTCAGTGAATAAGAGATCTTACTGCTAAGACAGTCTACTGTGAAAGAAGAAAATTGTGTAAATGAAATGGAAACCTGTCTACTCTCAATGCTTTCTTTGCTAAAATAGATAAACAGCTACATACTTCTCATGAACTTGTTTCTGAGAAGTCAATTCTCTCACAATGCCAGAAATATAAGACTGGATTTGAGTTGGAGTTCAAGAGGTAAAAAAAGGCACCATCTACAGTCACACATGACCCTCAGCCATACAAAGTGTGAAGGGATATACACATCCAGATACTGCTGATGCTGTAGGAACAGCAATTTCCTATTGATCCCAGGTGCAAGACCTCTGCATGGATCTCTGCAAGACCTTGTCCAAATTCCATTTTTATTTTAAATCAGTTTTAACAGCCAAGAAGAAATTCACAAGAACGTTCACCTTCAGGCTTGTTCTTCTTCCCTGAGAGTTTTCTATATCCCAATTATGTTCTTTCTCTTACATTTGTTTGGAAGAGAAATAAAGATTACAGATTTTCAAAGTAATGTTTATCTTATCCTCACTCTAAGAGGAAACAAACACATGCATCAAACACAGTGACATTTGGAGATTCATCCCTCTACAAAACAGCTGTAACAGCTCTTCAACAGATATGCTTATAATTAGTGAAGACTGTAAAAGGCCAAGGCTGATTTAATGCTGCATAATACCGACAGTCACCCAGCAGGAGACATGCAGGTGTGCATAGATAGAGGAGCTCTGATTTAGTTGCAAGAGAGCTTTAAAGAAAATCAGACCCAAAAAAGTGAATTTGTTGTAAGTCCAAAACTTGCCTTAGACAAACAGCCGGTACCATGATTTCCATGAATATCATGCAAAACCTTGTGGGGTTTTGCACAGTTTTGACACCAGCTGCAGCTGTAGCTGGGCAGAGACTTGCTTCAGATCCGACTCTCCAAACGAAACTCAAGAAGTAGAAATCCACAAGAACTTTTAAGATTTCATACTGTGGGGGAGAATCATCAGAACCATAGTTTTGGTCTGGAGAAGCATTAGGAAGACCAGCACTAGTGTCACAACTAGCTAACTCGGGCAGTTACAAACTGTAGAATATGCTGATCACATTTCCTGTTCCTGGAAGTTTCAGGGTTTAGATGAGGTTTTGAAAAAAATTTGGAACCGTCACTTGTTGAGTGACTATCCGAACTGAGTGAAGACATCCAGACATACTTGTGGTATCCAGAGATCATATGGGCATGGGACCAGCAGTTTGTTCCTGTTTGTCTCAGTATGAAGTTAGGTGCCCAAATAAGCATGAGGAGCCCAAGCACTCTATTGGGTTTGGATCTCAGCACTCAGAAGATTTCTGCTTTCTTTCAAATTAAGTTCCAGTTGGTTTGGCACAATAATAACTGGAGTTACTCATTACCCTGCACATATCTCTGTCTAGGAATCTCGACCTTTAATATCACATTGCCAACACCTTAATAATATGTTTCTTTATTAACGGTTTGGGAGGAAAGCAAAAGTGTTTTTAATATCACTTCTCTGGTGGCATTTTATTTATTTATTTATTTTTCCAGATGAAGTCAATGTGGATTAATATATGTAAATGACCGTCTTTATATGTCTCTTCTTTTACAGACTTTTACTCCAGCTTTAGTGGCCTTTGCATGTGATGCATGTGTGGGATCCATGTGCCTTTGGCCCACATTGCCCTATCTGCCCTTCCAGAAGAACAGTAGCTCATGTGTAACAATGGCCAAGTCCATGTCGATGTCTTGCAGGATCTGTGTTGTCTCAACTACATTATGACTGTGTTTGGGCAACCAAGTCATGGATCCTGCCTGTAAAATCCATAAGTTTTTTGTTTTTGTTTTTGTCTTTGTTTTTGTTTTTGTCTTTGTTTTTGTTTTTATTTTATTTTTTCTCCAGTTATACAAATTATTCCAGGAAAAGATACAACTAAAAAATTTGTTTCTCATTTTATATTGAGTGGAAAGGACAGTTCTATTTTGTCCACAAGGAGCAGCTCAGGAAGATGAGAACATTGTCTCTAATAACATCCTCTTGCATTGCAACTGAACATCTGAAAAGGAAGAAACTCATAACAATAAGGAGTAATCTATTCTTAAGAATAACACTTTCTTTAAAATAATTTAAGATTTATACAATCTCAGCTATAAATTGGCTGAACATTGATTTGATGAGGGAGAATTTGGCAAAGCGAATTTACCCAACAATGTGCTGGCTGTGAAACGTGCAATGGTGAAAGATTTGCTTGGTTTTAAGTCTTGTTTAAAACATAGCTTCTTTCACTTCAATGGTTTCCTTCAGCTCCCACCCTTCTCCAGCAAATATGATGGGGCCAATATGTAGCAAAGTTGGACACATGATGTTTCTGCACTGATTCTGTGCAGAGTTCTGTGACTTCAGATGGTTCTAACATGAAACCAGATGAAGAATTTGTTCAGTCCCAAAGCTTACATGCAATTCAGAGGAAGAACTCATGTAAATTGAAACTAGAGCAAATATCTTTGTAATCCTCTTCAAAGAGAAACAGCCAAGCAAAGCAGAGGTTCTGCTAATAGTTCAAGGAAGCTACATTGATTAATGACCTCAGTTTATTTATAAGCAAAAATAACTAGAAATGAGTTCTAAAGGACTATCACATTCCTGTCACTCAGGGGACCTTGACTAAAATGCAGACACATTGACAAGTGCATGGCTTGGATATGAAGATCGTTCACTGATTTTAATACGTATCCATCTTAAGTTACAAATAGGAATTATGTCAAATACAGAAGTGTTACAACATCCTAAAGATTTTCTTTCTTTTTTTTTTTTTTTTTTTTTTTTTTTTTCAGAATACAGCAATGACTGTAAGAGAAGTTGTAGTACTTGAAAATATGTGGTACTAGACTTGTGTGTGTTTTTAATGGTTTGTTCTACTTTTTGCCTTTCACTTCCAGAATTTACTTGGAAGTGACCTTACCACTTCTGGTGTTAGGACTTCTAAATGTGGTTTGTGAAATAAACAATAAATAAAGAAATGCAATTAACCAATTACTATGTTGAACACATGGCAAATCATGTAAGAAACCTTAAGCCCTCAGATGATACTGAGGAGTAATGTATGAACAATCTGCTCTCTTCTGGGAATCTTTAAAGTAGCAGACCTAGAACTGACACTTCCATACCTAGTCATGGTTTTATTATTTTTTTTCCTTCCTACTGGCTGTAAATTTGTATTCTTGAACTGCTGTGAAAGCTAATGAATGAGTATCACTTTATGCCAACATGCAGCCCGGTCACTTTTATGCCTAATGAATGACCCAATTGCATTTTAGCCTTCAGAGTCACTCCTTGCTTTGTGCAGTTCAAAGTGGACACTTGAAATTGGCAGTTTTAGATCGAACTAGAATAAAAGAAAGCTTGTTTGTAAACTGCAAAAAGCTTGAAGGGATCTTACTGAGAGCAGGGAAAGTAGCTAAGTCTGAAATCTAAATGGAATTCAGGCTCTTTGTCCTTTTGAAACAATATGTTTCTGCAAACTACACTTTGCTGCAATCTGTTGACCTTGGCTGAGAAATCCAGTCCTTAAATAATTGACATGAAATCAGAGTGAAATCATGAAATCATGATGGACAGCCCTTCATACCTTCATACCATGGGTCCTTAGGGATTGGTGGCAATGATGGAGCAGGTGACTCACAGTATTCATGTCTCTGTACTCAGTTTACTGACTTGAAGAAGTGACTACTTGTAATGTAAAACTGCTTTATTTTCTGCAGGAGTTTTCTTGTCCTGTGCAGTGTAGGCACATGTTGTTGAAGAAGAGCCCAGCCTCTGTGTGGTTATGGTTCATTCAACGGCATTGATGGAAATTAAGTTTTTAAGGTTTAAGGAAATGTCCAAACAAAGCAAAATGACACCACCAAAAAGTTCATAACAAAGTGAGTCATAGCATAGCCAAACAAAAGCCTGTGCTGTTAAATTTAATTTGCAGTGTCTGTCTGCATGGTATTTTAATTGCCTAAACTTTAAAAGTGTACATATTTATGTATACATTGATTGAGATCCAGCATTAAGCTATCTCAGTAATATAGTTCCAAATTCCCTGTGGTTTGATTTTTCTGTCTAATTTATGTATTTCTAGAATATGTTAAATTATTCCAACCTGTTGATTAGGAGGTTCCCTGATCATGAACTACAGCTTCCTGAAAGAGCAAGGGATATGCAAAGGTTCAGTCCTCTTTAATTACACAGACGTAAGCATGACAGGGTCCACTGATTGCAAGATGAAGTGAGGAAAGAAAGCTGAATATGAAATAAAATGTATATATATATATATTTTTTAATGATAAGCATAATTATTGTGACAGATTCCTAATAATTGTGGTGAATCCTGTATTCCCAAGACTGGATCTCTTTCCAATACAAATACTGTGACTCATCTTTCAGCTGTTGGCTCTAAGCAAAGAACCACATGAAGACAAGCTTAGCATGTTAAATGCTTCTTTCCTCTGTTTTAATTTCATTTAATATGCAGTTCCTCTTCATGAGGATTACCAGAAGATGAGGAAATACCATGGGCAATATCAGGGAATGAAATTCTCTTTGCTGCAACCTTTCTCCTCCTGGAGAGACTTTTTCAGGAGCAAATGTAGATGCATCTGTGAGTACTGATGACAATATATATTTTCCCCTATATTCAGCACTAGTGAGGCCGCACCTCGAGTACTGTGTCCAGTTTTGGGCCCCTCACTGCAAGAAAGATATTGAGGCCCTGGAACGTGTTCAAAGAAGGGCAACAAAGCTGGTGAGGGGTCTGGAACACAGGCCATATGAGGAGAGGCTGAAGGAGCTGGGAATGTTCAGCCTGGAGAAGAGGAGGCTCAGGGGAGACCTTATTGCTCTCTATAACTTCCTGAAGGGAGGTTGCAGTGAGCTGGGGGTCGGCCTCTTCTCTCGTGTCATTAGTGATAGGACCAGGGGGAATGGTTTCAAGCTACGGCAGGGGAGATTCAGGCTGGACATGAGGAAGTATTACTTTTCAGCAAGGGTGGTCAGGCACTGGAATGGACTGCCCAGGGAGGTGGTGGAATCACCGAGCCTGGGGGTGTTCAAGGAAAGGCTGGATGTTGTGTTGAGGGACATGGTTTAGTAGGAGCTATTGGGAATAGGTGAACGGTTGGACTGGGTGATCTTTTAGGTCTTTTCCAACCTTGGTGATTCTATGATTCTATGATTCTATAATAAAGGAGGATCTTGGTGCATGTGAAAGTATCAGGAAAAGCTGAAACTATGTGAGACAATCTATGCATGAGAGAGAAGAGAAACTTCTGGAAGCCTCCGAAGAGGAAATGAGAAAAAAAATCAAGGTTTCCTGGTCCACATATACAGTTAAAAGATGGAAACATTTCTCATTATGCGGAAATAATTGCATCATTTTTGTGGTTTAGGAAGTCACTGGAGTTCTGTGAGGGGTTTAACGCCTCGTAATTCACAGGGTGTGCGTGTGCCTGTGTGCATGTTCCTGCACACTGCTGTTCTACATGTGTGCCTTGCTCTGTTGGCCTGTTTTGGGTTGGTTTTGGGAGGCAGCTCTGTCACAGCCCATGGTGAATGTGCCTCACTGTGTCTCAGTGATTACACCGAGGAGCAAATGCTGATTCCTGAGGGACCACACTGTATGGGCCACATTGACACTGGTTCTCGGTCAACTGAATCTCAGCATCTGTAAGCAGTATCCATCTTGGCTGGAGTTACATAGGAATGTTGGGCTTAAAACCACTTCTAGCTGAATTACTGCTCTTGAAGTCTTCCTTTTTCAATGGCATCAGTGATGATCAATCTAAAAAGATTTGGGCTGGGGTGGGCTAGAATATTTATTGAAGGTTAAGGTATCTGTGCAAACTAAAACAGCACTGGTAGCTCCTAGAAACCCAAAATTGTTCTGTGATGTTTCTGACACGTCTTGTTCCAGAAGCAGAGGGGAAAATTAAAGCCTAAGTACTGAGCCCATTGAGGATTCCAGGCCAGACCCAGAGGATTATTCATTATTTGGCTTAGTGGTTGAAAGATAATTTTGTGCTTTTGTAGATGTTGATTTTGTTCCCATAATGGTTTAGTTGCAGGCATGAAATGGAGTAGCCCGAGAACTGCTTAATGTGACCTGAATGCAAATGGCCTCAGAAAGTTACCAAACAGGAGATATTTCTAAGACAGAAGGATAGCCTGGCCTTGCCTTGTATCAAAGACACAAAAATTATTATATGGCTTCTGAGCACTGTGTGGATTCTACAGAAAGTTTAGGGGAACGGAGGATCTGCAAGAATAAAAAGCTGTCCCATCCTTTGTGAGTATCAGGTTTTCCTTTGGTTCAGAATTCAGTTTTTTAGTGATAAACAACAGAGGGATCACAGTCATTTTTCCACCCTTTTTATCATTCAGTCTGGCCAACTTTCAATAAAAGCTTGTTAACTCGTTTTGATAAGGGGAACTCCCACAGCATCTATATCACAATCAGAATAGCATAGCAGTTCCCATTGATAAAACCCTGTGGGATCATATTCCTGACTGCTACTTTTTAGCAACATTTGAAGTTGACTGCACAATTCAGATAAATAATGCACTTTAACTCCATGGTTACCAATGTAGTTCTGAAAAAGTACAGTTACATATTAAAACAGGAAGAAGAGTGGCATAAACACCCTAAACACTGTACTCCTCTGCCATTATTATTAATTTATTACTAACTGAAAGTGTGAGATTCATAAGTTCACCAAGTGGTGTTCACTTAGCTCTTCAGGAAGAGGTGGCAATGCATATAGTTAGAGACCAGCTACCTAAAGACATTTTACAAAGCAACTCAAAAGTGTGTCTGAGAGGCTGCTTCCTTCGGGTGTTTACTGCTTTTTGGCTGAGCACCGTATGCCACTTAGTGCAACCCTTCATGACCTGCATATGGTTTACCAAAGAAATAAACAGCTTCTTATGCAGGAGGAGACTGCTAATAAAGTCTAGGATTCTGTTGACACGGGTAGATATTACCTGAGCATCTTCTCTGTTGCTAGAATGGATGAACTGCTCTTTCTCCATTTGTAACCTTTTTCCTTTCCTCAACTAAAGAGTAAATGACAGACATTGCAAGGCAGAAAATCTAAGGGAAATGTGTCTTTCCTTACAGGAAAAGAAGATAAAGGAGAAAAAAAAAAAAAAAGGAAAATAAAAACCAACATTAGAGTGTAAAAACTTTGGTTTCACAACTTTTTTTTTTTTTCCATCTGAGAAATAGAAAAAAAAGGATACATTTCCCACAAAAAATTCTATCACAATTGTGAACTTCCTTTTCATCGAAAGCAGACATCATTTATGAATGATGTTCCACTGAACTCTACAGAGAGCTGTGCTGTAGTTAGCTTGCAGCACACAGTTTAGCTCCATTTCAACTCACATGCAGATTGTCATCAGACCAAAAATCAGTTTTTACACCTAAAAATTAATTCCTAATCCACAGGCAGCAGAAAGCCGAAGCTGTGGATAGATCTGCTTCTGTTCAGCTTCACCAAGCACTTTCCTCTGGCAACACACCCATCTACTTTGAGGCCAAGTCTGATGGCTCTGGACACTGAGAACCTGCTGTTCCTGTTGTCCTGTGGGAGGAGAGGATTGCAATACCAAGCAGGCTAATGAGCAACTTGTCTTCAATTTCTCCTTATATCAACAGTCTAAACCTTGTTATTTAGGGAAGGAGTTAAGGCAAGCAGGGTAATAATCATCCAAAGTGTGATTTTAACTGTGTCTTTGGGGCTCTGTGAATTGACTGAACATGTCACAGAGAAATACTCTTCTTCAAGTTCTTCTACTAGAACTTGAGAAAAGATGATTAGGTTCCAATCTGGATAGCTTCAAATCATAAACTCTCCAGAGAGCTTTAGGCGTATGAATAAATGTGGTACTGAGGGACATGATTTAGGGGGCATGGTGGTGATGGGTTCATCATTGGATTGGATGATCTTAGTGGTCTTTTCCAACCTTAATGATTCTGTGATTCTGAGATCGTTTCTTTTTCTTGATACAAGGCTGCTATAGATTATCTGCTTGCACAGGGAATTTATCCTGAAATTTATCTTTCATTGAAGCTACCCATTAACGAAAATTGCCCAATTGCTCCAAAACTACTTTTAACTTCATTTGCATTCTCACTCACTTTTAACTCTCCTATAAGCACCAAAGTGCTAAAAGAATACAAGCAGCACAGATGGATATGAGTGTCATAAAATCGCAGAATGATAGAATTGTTAAGGTTGTAAAAGACCTCTGAGATCATCAAGTCCAACCATCAACTCATCCCCTCCATGACCACTAAACCACATCCTTTAGTGACATATCTCCACATTTCTTGAAAACCTCCAGGGACAGTGACTATCATCTGCTTTGGCAGCCTGTTTCAATGTTTGACCACTTTTAAAGAAGTGGAGAAATTTTTTTTGTCTTAATACTCAACCTGGGCTTCCCCTGGCATGACTTGAGGTCATTACCTCTCATACTATCCTATTGTTCTTTCCTGAAGTGCAAGATCAGGACAAACTCAGCATCAAAACTCAGTTGGGTGGAAGACCAATTACTCCAGTAATGCTTAGATTCTATCTCAGAACAGCAAGTTCTCATGGTCTTTTCAAAAATACATGAATTTCTGAGCGAAGTAAGTTCCCACATCCCCAGCACTGATGTTCACATTGCATTAAGGATTTGAGTCTTTGCCACCACTAAAACCCAAAGGTACCTCAGTGGCACCTTGGGTGCCAAAACCCACTAGATGCTGGCCCCGCAAGACCAGCCATCCTCACCCTTTGTGAGCCTTTTGAAAGAGAGATTGTTCATACCCTCAGCCCAGAGTTCCCCACAAAGCCAATGTGCGATGGCTCAGCCTTCTGACAGCCCATCCACCGACACGTTTGCAGACAGGCTGCAGCTGGGGGCTTGGGGCCTGTGGAGAGCCATCCTGGGTGGGAGGACTGGCCATCACAGCCTGCTCAGCAGACCTGGGTCCTCCACTTCCACTCGCCTCTTTGTTTATCGATTCCTAGCTAATGAGCCCTGCTCCTCAGCAAAGAAATTTATCCAAACTGATAGTAAAGACGAGAGCTGCAGGAAAACAGGGAGAGAGCAGGGGGATGTGTTTGAACTTGGGGCCTTCAGCCCAGCTAAGTGGAGGGGAGAGTGTTGTTGCAGTGAAAGGACTATTAAAAATACAAAGTACAGACTCTCTGGGGCCTCAGATGTTGTTTTACTCTATGAAACATGATTTCTTATTTTTAAATAGCTGTCATGCTTGTTAGTTTAATTTATCCCTTCTCAGCTGCAAACTACAACATTTTATGAGCCTGACTGAGGGCATTTTCACACAGGCTCTGTGGCTTTGTGAACAGTACTGCCAGAGCCTGACTGTTCTAAGCCAGGATCATATTTTGTACTGAATTATACCCTGGCTGCCCTGCTCACACCAGTGCAGAGCCCCCTGAAAAGCCCATGAGGTTACTCAGCTCTTTAGAAGGGGTTTTGGAGAGGAAACACCTTGAAACCAGCTTGTGAGGTAGGTAGGTGAGGAACCCTTGTAGGATCAGAGACTCCAGGAGGATGATGCTACTGGGTTCCCCTTATGCATTGGGGGGGTTTTACAATTTTATCCAATAGTTTTGCTTTCTGCTAGCTCTTTAGAGTGGCCAGATAACTAGGTCTGCTTTAAAAAGCGACTACAAACTATTATCCGTAAAGGACATGTTACTGAGTAGAGTCGTTTAAGCCAGACTGTTTTCAGTGGTGTGCAAGGGGCAACAGGCAGAAACTGAAACAAAGGAAGTTCCAGGAAAACACAAGGAAGAACTTTACAGCGAGAGTGACAAAGTACTGGCACAGGCTGCCCAGAGAGGTTGTGTAGTTTCATTTTCTGCAGATATTCAAGACCTGCCTGGACACTTTCCTGTGCAATCTACTTAGGGAACCTGCTTTAGCAGGGAACTTAAACTTGATGATTGATCTATAGAGATGCCTCTCAACTCCTACAATTCTGTAGATCTGTGATTCTGTGAATAGCAGAAATATCACTAACGGCTTGTTTTAGAAGCAGAACACAGACCCACATGTCCCTGTTTGGTTTCAGCTGGTGTCTAGACACAGCAGCGACAGTTCTGTATCTTTGTCAATAACAGTAAAGCCAATTGTTAACATGCTTATCACTAACGTGTGGAATGCTACCTGGGAGCAGAGCCAGTTTGAAATCTCACCTTATATGTGCAACTTAGGTCCTCTTGGACCTCTCATGGATCCAAGATACACATGGAGTGCTCACTGCCCTGAATTTCCCATGTGTAGAATGTGGGCCAGATTTGCAAATGAGCCAAACCTGTCCTTAGGTGCAGAACACTGGGCAGATAAAAGCTTCTTTCTGGACAGATTGATCACTTGAGCAGCAGGAAGGATTCAGGCTGTGACTTAGTCTAATTAGATGGGCAAATAACATCCGTTCCTCTCTATACTTTGCCTGGTTTAGCCTTACACAATTGACCTTAGCTTTTCATCAGCTGCAGATTCATTCAACAAATCTAAAACTGCTTTCCAGGAGGGTGTAGGATTAGACACAGCGGAGCCAGAGTTGCTGGCTGTGATCAATAATCTGGTTGTCAGTTCCTAGGTTTTCACAAAACATACATTGCGCTATGTGAAGCAAAACCAGAAGCAGATCTTTTTGTAATACATGGGAGGGCTTTACAGGGAGCCTTCCTTCAAGCAAACACAGGCAGGAGGTATCTCGAAATCTGGAAGGCATGAGAATGAAACTATCATAGAGAAAGAGAGACCACAGAAGACATCTGTAAGCCTAACCACATGAGACATCCAGAGGCAACTTCAAAACTACTAATACTGCCAATCTAGGAAAACTTCATTGAAGCAATATGCTACAGAAATGTCATTCAGGGCTTTGTATTGGTATAGGATGATGACTGCTGCATATGGAAAACAACCCATCTGGGCCGAATGAAATGATAAACACAGAGCAGTTTTATTTACTTATGGCACTGCCAAAGCTCTAGAGCCAACTGTCTGTGTTTCCATTGTTTTGATTCAATTTGACCTTGGTCAAATCCGCTTTTCTTTCACGCTGCTAGGAAATTGGTATTGAGACACAGGGATCATAAGGATTGGTGTGAACTTTAGCAGTTCTTGGATTTTGAGTGTTTACTAATGCAAAGGTGGAAAGCCCCTAAAGTGTGAAGAATGTTAAAATGCAATCAGAACATAATGATAGCTTGGAATTATTCCAATGGGAAAGAGATATTCTACTGTTAGACACTTATTGTTAATAAGGTATTTAATTCAAATCCCTGAGACTGAAAAAAAGAAAAGAAAAAAAAAAAGAAGAAAAGGAAAAAAAAAGATTAAAAACTGGTATGTAATCTGTTTTGGGGAAAAAAAATCTAAAACTTGCAGTATCTTCAAATTACTTAGATTTTAAGCTAAAGAGTGATGAGGTGATTTACTTCATCAGCTAAACTACAGGTCTCCAAGGAGAGAAAAGCAAGCATTGTCTCTATCTTGCATCAGTTCCCAAGAGTTCAGTGGGAAGAGTAGGAAATGAAAATGTCTCTTTAACAGCTCTTCTTTCTATGATGCCATTCATTGCATTAGGAAAGAAGATCTAGCTGGAATGTTCAGCTTTAGATGAATCTTTTTCTTTAGCCTCTTTTTCATTATAGCCTCTTATTTGAACAACAGGGGAACACCATGCTGTATGGTGCTGCGTATCAGTAGCGTGTTTAACTGAGCCTAGGGCATTCCCTTCAAGGAAGGGAGGTCTCTGAAAACTCCGTTCCTGACTTTCCAGTGCACCTGAATGAAGGACAATGTCAGGGGCTATGAATATGAAACACTTAACAAGAACTGATATAAATCAAAATACTTCAAAGAATTCCTATCCCCAGTGTAGAAAAAAAAACAAACAAACAAAGAAAAGGCTTCCATTGGTCTTCAAAGGCATTAGATGATATTCTTACATAATAGGAGGGACAGATGTTGGTGAAATATAGCCCCATTTCAGCTGTGATGAGAGTCAGTACGAATGTCTTCTCCAGTTTCACAGCCTCTGCAACAAATCTCATGGAACCACATCACCTTGGAGAAGCACTTTCCTGATCTGTGCACTAAGTATCCATGATCGTCTATTCATAACATCTGCTTGGCAGCACTTTAGGATCACACAGTTATCAGTAGGGATTCTCTAGTAATTAGGGGATGGCTATACGGATCATGTAGATGGTCAATAGTTTTCCTAAACAGCCTGTCTCTCAGAAGATGGCGACATAATGAACGAGTGTCAGGAGGTCATGAGTCAGAAACAGATTTTGTCTTGCTGGGAAAAGTTATGTTTACTAATCATTCATTAGGTGTCCCAGATGGATGCCTCCAGGCAGAAGGATGGGGAGGAAGATCACCTTACCACTATCCCAACTGACCCTAAAAGAGCAGAAATATTAGCAAATGTTATTGCTCTTTATTCCTTTGTTTTATATCTGACCACTTAAACTCCAGTGAAAAATGCTATGCTCTTTCTTTTAAAAACTGAAATGATTTTTGCTGTCACTATAATTTAGGTGTCTGGCAGCTGGTCCTTTTGGGACAGTTGCTGTGATAACCCCAGATGGGTGATGCCTCATGATCTCTACGGCCAGTTGGGACATAAAACATCCCCAGCTCACAAAAAAGATAAGTTTTGGTTCCATTTCCAGCTTAACACTGGGACTCCCCGTGGTTTTGAAATGCTTTCACCTCCTTAGTTATATGGATGTCTCTCAGCCCAGAGCAAACCACAAAATTAAAAGGAGAGACTTCTCCAGAGCAATTATAGTTGGTTTTATGAACCACAATGTTCATTTACTGTGGATGATGGGTGAGTCAATGAAAATGAAACATCCAAGATGGATGATCCAAAATCAACAAAGCATTTGAATTTTTACAGAATTCCAACACATTTATTACAGTTTTGATCAGAATGAAAATGTGACAACTGGGAGGTGTGTGTAGTAAAGCAACATGTGTGGTACTGGGATTTTCTATGACAGTAACTAGAGGGTACATGGGCTAAAGCAAGAATTCACCAAGGCTGAAGGAACCTCCAGTTCCTCTGGAGGAACTGTCTTCTTTTCCACTCCTACAAAGGCTGACTACAGCCATTACTGCAAGTAATGTTTACTTCAAGTAATATGTATTTTCCATGGCTAAAGTTAGATGTGACAAATCTCTGTCTGGTGCTTTGGTCTGATAAAGGACTGAAGCAGCGGAAATTTAAGTTGATATTCTGCCTAAGCCCTGCAAGAATTTATTTTCTTCCTCTCTCAGATACCCATTGACCCAACTAGCTACAGTCTCAACAAGGAAATTATATATATCTCTCAACTGGAGTCAAAGTAGACAAATTAAAAGTAAGATGGGCCCACTCTTAGCTAGATTGTAGCCTCGATGTAGACAGGCAGTCTGGGACATGGAGAGACAGAAGAAAGAACAGCACCTCCACGACACTGTGCCATCTGTCCATGACGTATCTGAAGTTGCTGTGTTTGGGTGGCAGCAGAGAGCAGAGGCATATGGTAGAAGCTCCCCTCCATAGCTTGGTCCTACCTGCTTTACATATGTATGTTAGAAGGCAAAGAGTCCTGACAAAGAGTGCGGTCCAGTGCATGGATAAGTGGGTGCAGATGTCGTGGGTATTCACCTGGGATACATGTATAGTGTCTCATGTTGTCCCAGTGTGGAATCCAAAGGATATCTGGGCTAGGCAAATTTGAACAGGTTTCCCTGAAAAATATCTTTTACTTCAGCTCTTCTCTCTTCTTACAGTGAAGAGTTAGTTTTGTGTACAATTCAAAGTAAATATTTGGGTTTTGGATGTTGACAGCTTGTTGGATCCTCAGTTTTTAAGATGGTAATACTAACTGCAAAACCTGAATTAAGAGAACTCAAGGACTGCCATAATGATTGCAGGGAGTTGCACCTGTGTCTACCATACCCTTATAAGTCTCACACTTCTTCAGCCTCAAAGTATAACAGCTCAATTGTCTCTATTTTACAGATGAAAGAAAAAAGAGAGTTATGAGAATGGGGCATGAATTTGTTTGTGCCCAAGTGGCCTGCACTGTGGAATGGAGAAGCGCTGTGCTGGAAGAAAATATTGAATTCAGGGATTCAGCACTCATGCCCACGTGCATTGGACTGCTGTCTGTCATTGGGTTTAAGAAAATCCTCAGAGAGTAACAAATTCAGTTGATGTGTCACCATAAAATACATTGCCTCCAGATGAGTGGAACCTTGCAAAACGAGGCGTGTGTTCAGCTCATCGTCCCCATCCCACACGCTGCGAGAGCAAGTGGAGGGCAAGCAAAGAAGAGAGAGGTCAGGGCTGAGACAGGACGAGGCAAGACAGAGCTCTCTAGGTTATTATTGTTCCAGTAATTAGAGCTATAGTAATTCCCATTATTCCCAGGATGCTTACACAGAAGCTGTTTGTATTCCACAAACCTCCCCAGCTACTCAGAATGGATTTACCTAGTGCAAGGTAATTTGTAACCCCCTTGTCTGTGCATTTGCTTTGGGCCGTACATGCTCTAAATGGGGCTGAAAAACCTCAAGGGTGGGGGGAGACGGAGGAGGAGGGATTCTTTGCTCTGATGAATTGAAGTGTTGTTTGAAAGAGGCAGGCAGGATTCCCGATATTGCTTCAAGTTTGGAGGGCAGCGCCAGGAGCCGGGGGGGAAGGGGAAAGGACAAGTCCTTTAATGAGAAAAGGGTTTTTTTCTTTTCTTTTTTTTTTTTTTTTTTTTTTTGCTAGCAATTTTAATTATCACTAAAACCTCCAGCCCATTCAGGCTCCTGAGAATACAGTTGGGCTCTCAGCTGAGGTCTGCATTTATTAAAATCCACCCGTTAAGCTGGGAATGCAGGCTGGTTTCTGTAGTGGTGTCACCGCTGGTGCTGCGGGTCTCCTGGTTCTCACATTACGCACCACGGACTCCACCACTCTGCATTAGCAAGGCCCAATTAAACCAAGCAGTTGATTAAACAAGCCAATCAGGGTAATTAGTTTAATCAGATTCCCTCGGTAGCCAGCACTGAACTGCTTGTAAAAGGCGGTTGAAGAATGAAGTGCACCTACTTAAGCTCCTATTTTATTTTATTTTTTTATGCTTGAGGTAATTAGAATTACCCATGGTGAGCCGAAAATCCAAAGGCCCAAATGGGGAGACTAGGAGGGGAGGGACGATTAATGAAGGCGATGATGTGTGAAGCAAACAGAAAGGAAGACAGGATGTGTGGTAAACAAATGGAGAGGAGGTAGCCCTCTGGAAAAGGGCACAATGCACAGCTCAATGGCTCTGTCTGAAGTGGCCAGAGACGCCAGGGCTTTCATGCAGAGAGAGGGCCACCACCTTCCTCCTCCCTCCCAAATGTCACCAAGCCACGGGAAAGCTGGGAGAGATGAGAGGACGATCAGATGGTGGCTGCTGGTGGGCTTCCCATGCTGTCCCATGGCCTTTTTGGTGCAGGGGCAGCCCCAATGGGTTAACCAGGTTGGGTCCCAGGTTAGATGGGACACTTGACCATTCTCTATCCAATTTGGGACCCTCCAAATTTTTTTGGTGTCTTTTGTCTCACTAAACATTGGCCAGACTTTGTGTATCAATTATGCATAAGAATAAATTAAGAAGGACAAAAAATGTGGATTTTGATCCTGCTTCTGTCACAGACCGCCCCTTCATCAGCAGCTAACTGGATTGCATATGGGAGTATATGCAGTATAATGCAACAGGCAGTGATGCTACCCCACAACATCCTGCTATCCTCCAGCAATTGGAAAGATGGGAATTTGAGATCTTCTTTTTTAATGCTCATGTATTCTTCTTGAATTTTCCTCAGAGATTTCTTTTCCCCCCTAAATGCTTTATAAACTCAATTTGTTCACCCACTGTGCCTGCAGGTTCTACATCTGAACCACACAGAGGGTGAAGGGCTGTCTCCTTTAGCTTGTTTTCATCTGAATAAGTCTGGGAGGCTTTCTGTACCCTCAACCCTTGGAGAAAAGTCATTATCTACCTCTAACCCTCTTTGTCCTCCTTCTTCATACAACCTTTGCATCTTGTTTACCCTTTCTTGAGCACCAAAGTTCTTACAGCATTCAAGAAGTGGGTGCTGTGTGACTTTGTACAGATGAATGTCACAACAATTTCTGTTGCATTCCTACTTATTTTACTTTATGGAATTACACTTCTGCCCTCAGTAACCTACTGTAGTAATGAATTCTACAAATCAGCTCAGCAGCTTATCACCTATTACCTTTAGAGACTCAGAGATGGAACAACAAGGTCTGATACTTTTGTTCAAGACCACGGGTCTTTAAGAAACACATTGCCAGGAAGCACTCAAACCTATCTACTCTATCTGTTTATGCTCAGGTAATTGTGCTGCAATATGCTAAAATACACCCAGACTTCTAGAAAGAAAAAGAAAAGACAGAAAATGGCAATATACCCATAGCCTTACTCTTTCCCTTGATCTGCAAAAGTCCCCAGGATCATCAATCTTGAATCTCTGAACATTCTCCTAAATGGATATTTTTTTCATTTAAAGCTTCATCCAATCTAATCTCACTACACTTACAGCACTACACATTTATAAATCTTTCTCACTATATTTAATGAGTGGCCAGAGCCTGTGACCCCCAGGAGGTTATAAGAAAGTTCTCTGAAATAGGTGCTTTCTATTCTCCTAGCTCATTATTTCCTCACACAATAATTTTCAGAGCTATATCAAATACATTAGCTGAAGATATTCTTGCAAAGCACTTACAGTAATTACTTTTACCTGATACACTGCGGTGTAGCACTCAGAAGAGCTAATTTCTCTAGCAGCTCTTATCTATCAGCAGAGGAAAACAACCAGGCTTTGCCATGCTGACTATTGGAGGCTGATAAAATTGACTAATTAAATGTTCTTGGCTCATTCAGCGTTGAAATGTTTTGGGTGGGTGTGCTCTTTTAAAAATCTCTGTCTGCCTATGTCCTTACAATTACTGCAGGTGAGAAGTGCTTGTGAAGACTTTATGCACATCTTCCAAGAAAGTAACCAGACTCAGATGTGGCACAATCAGATATGTCTGTCTTATACCTCATGCCTACCTGCCTCAGACACATAAGTTGTGTCCACACTTCTCTCGAAGGACAGCAGTCAGCCTTAAGTGAAATGGACAGCCCAACAGAATGACTTTTATAGCATGGACATAAGTAGAATCAGTGCTGAATACACACTAAAGCAGAAGAGAGCCTTTAAGGATGCAAAACCTGCTGAAAGAGGTCTGCAGGACTGTGAAAAACAGAGGTTGCTACGTCTGGACCACATAAACTAAATGAGGTTCAATAAGGCCAAGTATAAGGTATTGCACTTGGGTAAGGGCAACTCTAGATAAGTGTACAGACTGGGAGAAGAACTAATTGAGAGCACCCCTGCAGAAAAGGGCTTGGGAGTCCTGGTGGATGAAAAGCTGGACATGAGCCAGCAGTTGCTCTTGCAGACTGGAAGGCTGATGGAATCCTGGGCTGCATCAGACGGGGAATGGCAGCAGGGACAGTGAGGTGATCCTAGCCCTTGTTTTGCACTTGTGAGGCTTCATCTGGATTACTGTGTCCAGGCCTGGGAACCCCAGTCCAGGAAGTATGAGGAGCTGCTGGAGTGGATCCAGAAGAGGGCCATGAATATGACCAGAGAGCTCTTCACTTATGAAGAAAGTCTGAAGGAGCTGGGCTTGTTAGGTCTGAAGAAAAGATTCTGAGAAGACCTCACTGCAACCTTCCAACCTTTAAAAAAAGGGAGTTTGTAAACAGGAGGGAGGCCGATTCCTTACACAGTCTGACAGTGATAGATCAAGGGGAACAGTTTTAAACTAAAAGAAGGGAGACTTAGATTAGGTATCAGGAGAAAATTTTCACTCAGATGTTGGTTAGATCCTGGCACAGACTGCTCAGAGAAGTATGGCTGTCCCATCTCTGGTAGTGTTCGAGGCTAGGTTGGACTGCCCTGGGCAAATCTGGTGGGGGGCAATCCCCAGCTTATGGCAGGGGATTGGAACTGGATGGGTTTTAAGGTCCCTTCCAATCCAAGACATTCTACAGTCGGAGATACTGGACCAGTTCCTGGAGAGCCATTTCCAGGAGAGCAATTTGAT
The DNA here is from genome assembly GCF_019238085.1 of Lagopus leucura. NCBI lineage: Eukaryota > Metazoa > Chordata > Aves > Galliformes > Phasianidae > Lagopus > Lagopus leucura. The sequence continues at coordinate 62,927,102 of NW_024962264.1, forward strand.
ATTGTAAGTAGTTGGCTGGAGTAGTCCAAATCAGACAGGGGGACAAGTTAAGAACAAGTCAAGGCTTCATAGGCATCTGTTGATCAGTGTAGACACAACCAGACAAAATGCTCTAGATGTGGGATAGGATGTAGGTAACATCCTATAAGAATACAAAATGAGTCACAAAGGAAAGAAAAATGTTTGTTTGCTGAATGTAATTTACACTGATCAGAGAGATCTCATCTCTGGATATTTTAGATGCATCCAAAGGTTGTTAATTTTGTTAATGAGCAGGGAGAGTAGAGGGCACCAGTAACACCATGAAAACAGATGACTTCATTAAGAGTTGGCTGAGTCAGTGTTTTTTTTTTCCCCAGGAGGCCAATAGATTGCATTAGGAAGCAGGAAATGGCTTGGAGAGCAGCTACAAGCTTTTCATTCCAGGTGGAGGTGGATAGGGCTGAGGAGACTGAGTTATGGAGTTGGAGATGTAATCATAAACATGATGAGAGGTGGCAAGGAGTGGCAACCACAGGCCACATTGCTCACATAGGAACACAATGTCACAGCTGACATTGCTCAGATAGGAACAATGTGCCTACAGCCTCAGTTCCACCATTTAAGCCATTTCAGTGGGCAGTTCTTGCAGTGGTGCAAGTTTGTAGAGACAATGCAATGTCTCTGGAGCCCTAATAAAGCAGACAAATGAGCAGAAACTCCTGTGGAGAGGCCTTGCAGATACCCCCTGTTACCAGCCCTGTTAGGTTATTTTGCGTGAAACTCCACATGTAGATGGTGTTTGAGTGAAGTTTTTTGGAATGACCTTTTAAACTCCTCACTGCTTAAGTGTTTTTGGCATTAGGGCTTTCCCTCCTGTGTTACAGAAATGGTATTCACAAAAAGTCTTGAAATTTGAATCCAAATCCTCCATCTAGATTTGGGTTCTGAATTTGAAATCAATTTTAACTCTCCCAGCACTCCCTTTGAAAACACACATGAAATCTTCCATCCCTGGAACAACTACAGGAGACTGGGAACATCTGCAATGAGAATGGCCATAGCAGGCATGCTGTACAGTACCATGTGTCAGCTTTACAAATTCCCGTTAATCCCACGACTGTGCTGGGTTTCACCCATAGGAAGACAACTGGCTATGCAACACGGCTAGCAAAGACATTCCTGACCTCGTCCTTGTAACCCACAATGTAGATGAGATATCTGTGATGCTGAGAGAATGAAACGCTTCAGTTTTACATGAAAAAAGGGTATTCAGGCTTCTCTGCCCAGGAGTACAAATTATTAATCACTCCTCACAAGGAATCTGCAGATGGATGTTTAACACTATTCACCTCGAGGTAACTGCAAATCAATTAGTTCATTTTGTCCTACCCTGAGGCTGTCTGACAGACAATGGCAATGTCTTGTGCAAATGCTTTTATAAAGAAGACACAGGGGGAAGGAACCACAAAGGCCATTGGTTCTAACGAGCAATTAGTAAAGTGTGCAGGGCTCGCTTTCTTTTTTTTCCTTCTTCCCCCTTTCTTTCTTCAATTCATTCCGAGGCTCTAATTCTGAAAATGATGCTTTTCTTCCCGACTTCCTGTTTGTCAAATGAAGTGCTAATCAGCAGCTTAGAGCTCTCTAGCCAGCAAGGGGAGGATGAGGTAAGAAAGAGTTGGGAAAAGTGGAGAGCCAGGGAACAATGTGAGGGAAACAATGCTCACTTATGCTCTTCAGGCCTTCTGGGCAATGAGGGCTGTTGCAACTCCCAGGAAGAATAACCTGCCCTAAAAGACTTGGTCATGGTACTTGGAGGAAGCAAGTCCCTTGCTCTGGGGGATTTGGGGAGGGCTGCCCAGCCAAATCTGGTACCCACCAGTATGCTGAAATGCCTCGCCCATATATAATCAGTACAGAAAACTCTCAAGAGGAGATGGGAACCCTTTCCAGTGATGACAATGAGATGTCAGGAGAAAGAGTATCCTGAAACAGATGTCTCACTGCATGCCTGAAATTAAGTGCATTGAAACCAAACTTGGCCCATCTGCCTTCCCCTTGGAAAAGTGCAATGGGAAGAGCCCCGAGGTGTCTCCCCTGGGGATAAGACTCACATGCTGCTGCCTTTCTGGTGAGGACAGTGCAGAGCAAATACAGTGACAAAGCACAGGTTTGCTTTCAGACCTTCTTAAGATTACGAGATGCACCAGTGGATGAGAAGTAGAATTCCTGCTGGTGAAATGAGTCATTTAATATAGATGTCCTTCCCAGGACATAGAGCAGCCTTTAGGATTCTCACTCTTTGACATTTAAGTCCTCCTCTGTCATGGTCATAGAATCATAGAATCATTAATTTTGAAAGAGACCACTAAGGTCATCTAGTTCAATCATCATGGTGCTCGCAAAGTGCTTCCAACAGCAGACAGCAATGCCTACAGGGGGCAAATCTCTAAGAATTCCCATGTCCTTACTTGTCTCTTACATTTCATCTGCCTGTACTATGGATTTAAGGCAATATGGAGGTTGGTGACAGTTTGTAAAGCTGAAAAAACAGAATTGAGATATTAGGTAATATAAACTGCTGCAATATAAACCTCTGGAATAACAACTGAGTACTGCTGATGTACTTAGCACCCAGCAACCAGCAGAGATGGAGAAGCTTCACAATGTCTGGGCATGCATGGTCTCAGAGTGCACAAAATGAATTACACTGGGGAAATCTGAAGTTAGTCCTGAAGTCTCAGCCCCTGAAACCATGTGCATACGCGGGGTTTCGATGCAGTTGGTGATGTGTGGGACAGAACTTCAGGAAAAATTTCCTCTGAGAGGAGGTGACTTGATGTGGGCCAAATCATTGCATAGCGTTCAGATGCTGCATTATAAGTACTTGTACATCCACCTGGATGTATGCTAGTTTGCTGTGTTTTATAGGATTATTTTATAGATGATCAGGGATGTATGCAGCTGTGTTAACAGTTCAGCAAATGGGTTAGTCTAGAGATTAGACCGGAATACATCAGGCTAACCCCTAGTTAAATATGCTACCTAGACACATTCTCACCTATAAGCATTGCAGTTGGCTGAACTGGGGCAGGAAAGATTGCATTTCCTGAGAGTACAAATAATCTGGCAGTCTGTTCTGCTCAGAATAGATACTGCTGATGCCTGCTATTATACATCCACAAGCTCTCAGTCACATAAAGCTGTATATTTACTTGTGTGCTGCCAATCGTATTTTTCCTTTTTGTTTTCCAACTAGGCACTCATATGGGTAATGACTGAGATGCCTGTACACAAGCAGTTAAAATCACATAAATGGTATTTGCACAACATTTGAGCAATATATGCAGCCATCTGGAAAGTCTATTCCTGGCCAATCCCTGCTGGCATCACCTTGTTCTGAAGGTATACGTGCTCTCAATGTAGCTGTCTAGTTAGCAGGGCTGGTTATTTGATTGTGGTTTCAGGACAGATTTCTTAGTACTACCTCTGCTTTTTCCTCTCCTTTTTTGGCTTGCTACTACCTGAACTTTGCTGCTTGTCAAGTGACTGCCTGGTGGCTTGTAGGAGATTTGTAGGAAATTTCAATGTCATTCCTTTTGTAGAAATGCCTCCTCTGCAAATGTGCTCTCACAGTAGAGAGCTGGGAGCATCACAAAAGACAGGTACCAGACTGCATATCAGTAAGTTCAGGGCTTCAGCTGTCTGAAGCAATGAACTAGGTAGAAATTGCTATTTTCATAGGATACCATCTCAGGCTCTGAAACTGTTTATTATTATTATTTCTTCAGGGATACAATTTAGGTAACCTGCCTTTTTGGTGAGAGAGTCACATTTCTTAATGCATTTATTCTTGCAATCCCTGTGTCGGGTAAGGACATCCTAGTTTGCTGCTTTAATAGATGAAGAACTGTGAGAAAAGCCTTCAATAACTCTTCTGAATACAGCTGGGCAAATTTTTCTGTGCAAATATTTTGTTTGCCAAAAATGCATTTATGATCAACTGAAGCTGTCTGTTTTCTTAAATCTCTTGGATTAGTGGTGAATAATGTCTTAAACCAAGAAAAAAATAACAGCCAAACTGAACTTTTAGAAGTTTTTTCACCATCCAACTGAACTGACTAGACCACCTTTTGCCAAAAATGATGGTCATGTTCACCTGTGGCTGCTAAATCTTGTTACTTTCTCCTGTCTGGTGACAGTACTCGTTTGACCTCACTGTAAGGTCCTACCCAAAGTACCAACCCTAGCAAAGTTTTACCACTACTTTATGTTTTGGGGAAGGTTGGAACCAGAAGAAATAGTGAAGCTGAAATAGAGTCAACCCTCCTGGTAATCTCTTGCAGCTTGTTAGAACTTTGGTTGCTCTAACAAAATCTTTCTTTTCCATTTTTTTCTTGCCTGAAGATATCTGGAATCTTAAGATCTCACCTAAGTCACTTCTTTCATTATATAGACCCAGAGGCAGTTCAAGACCTCTGTTCCCCAGGCATTTAAAGAAGTTTCAGATTTTGTTCCAAGTACTCAGAAGATCTTTGGTACAGCAAGTTCTTAAGCAGTGATCTTCTAATTTTTGAATTAGACCCCAATCACTGACCATCCTTCCTCCCTATCAAACTCTCAGTGTCTGTAGACTCAGAACACCTTTGAAGAAATTAAATAGTGCAGGAAGACAGGAATGATCTAATATTCACATCTCTTTTCTACTCCACCTATAACCAGAACTTTTTTTTTTTCAGAAATGCTTTGTTAGAAGGCAGAATTCCACTTTATTTTGCTGCTTATTAAACATTATATTGATTTTAATAGATGATTGTTCTTTTTTGTCTGTGATCTTTTAGTAGAGATACAAGAGGTGCCTAAGCAAAAGAAGACCCTTTACTTGAGTTTGTCTTGATAACCACTGAAGTCATATATCCTCAGCTTAATTCTAACAGCCTTTGCATCAGGTTTGAGCAGATAGTGGCTTCAAGCTGCAGTGGCAACAGATTCTACCTCCTTGTCATCAGCTCCCTGTGGATAACCATGATCTGAAATAATGCAAGAGGCCTTTTTTCTTATCCCACCTGCAGCAGTCCTTGTACTTGTCATCCTCCCAGAGCTGAGGGAAGGAGCTGCTATGCTCAGTGCATAGCAGAAAGGTACACAAAGCAAATACTCTACTGTCTGCAAGGTTCTGCCACCAATCATCCGCAAACAAGAAATTAAAACTGATCATGACAAAATATCTGTTGTCCCTTAAAAAGTCGATCATCCAGATTAAAGCATGCCATGGAGGTGCTGAGCTTCAGAAGGGCTTTGCCAGCCACAAAATGTGCTCCTGGTGAAGCTGCACTTGCTAGACAGCGTTCAACCCTCTCCCAGTGTGCTCAGCTGCTAGCTTGGCATGGTGCTGGGCATCCTGGACCTGCCAAGTTCAGAAGTCACAGCAACATGAGGCTCCTGAATTTCCCCCAGAGCCAGCCTGCAGGGGGCAGCAAGTGTGCCTGAAGCAGAAGAGCTCCCCTCTAGTCTTCCCTTAGACTGTCCCCAAACAGAATTGTCACAGGATTGAGCAGAAAAAAGATATTTCTTCCTGTGAATTTCAGAAGTTTTGATTTTCATCCTACATCTGAACTAAAAACAACTTCTGAAAAAAAAAAAAAAACCAACAACCCTCCAACAACAGATTTTGAAATCATGAGTCGAGGTTACCTCACAGCTCAAATATACAAACTGGGCCCAAAGAAGAATATTTAAAGAAAAAGGAATGGAGAAAGAAAGAAATGAGAGAAGACAAATGAATGAGGTTTCCTCCAATCCCCAGTAAGAAGCACACAAACCAACTTAATTCAAGTATCCATAAGCCGTCTCAAATTGCTCCAGAGACCACATCTATTTGGCAGGACCTGAGCTGGATGTAAAGCATGGGATCGCTGTGGGAGCATGCACTGGTTCTTCTTTCCTTTGGAAGGAGTCCATGGCATCCCTACATCCTTGAGGCTCCCAACCTCAGTGTACGTCTACCACACTTCCCATCCTCCTGGATGGAGCCAAAGCTCAGGGCTAGCTCTCTTCCCCATGAAAGAAGGAGGTAGTGAAGTGTGATGGAGATCTGGTTAGAACAGAGAGAACGGTTATCACCTTTTTTACCACCTCATGCAGCTCTGATGGCCCTGCTTGCCTCTAGCAGCCTGCTCTTTTCCTGGGCAGCCTTGTTTCTCTGGTATTTCCCACTTGGCAAATAGTTTGCATTCAGGCACAGTCAGTATTAGTTAATCAGCACGTTTAATACATTAGCATGCACATATTTAGCTGCATCCACGGAGCTTTGTAAGCTGCAACTCTTGTAGTTTGGGCTGGAAAATTAGTTTCACAGCTGCAGAGGGTAGCTGTTCATTTATTTACAGTCCTTGGAGACCTCACTGAATGCAATGGCACAAAACAAAATGAGGCCTCTAATCCAAAAGCCAGGAAGCTTAAGCACCTGTAGAAACAGTTTTGCATTCCAAGGGGTAAATTATCTCTAATCTTGTTAAATGACTGCACTGTGAAACAATCGAAAATGCTTTCTTCGATGGCCCATAACCAAACACAAGAGGTCCATTACTCCTGCATGTGAGGAGAGCCAATAATCCTATAGGAGGACACAGCTGATCACAAAACAAGGGCTGCAGTCAAAAATAAAGAAGAAATGAAATAAAGCTTGAACTGTTTGAGAACGGATGCTTCCAATTTTCTAAATTACAATAGCAACTTGTTGCCAAGCAATTACAGTGTTTCATCTGTTTTTTCCTGCTTTGCCCCCCACCTCACTTGTTTTTCTTCAGCAGATGCTGTTTCTGAACTTTGTCATTCATGTCCCTTTCTCCATCCTCCTCTAATTTACAATTGATAATGAGCCACCACCCAGAAACTGCCACCAAAAAGAGTAAAAGTGAGATGCCTTTGTGCTCATTCCTACTCTGACCCGGCAAAAGCACCTTTGACAGTCATGTTAAATCGCTGCTTTACAAAGCAGGCTGCTGAATTTTATTCTCACTGGATGGTTCAGGACAGATGCTGCACATAACTTTGACAAAATGCCAATAACCATTCATTGCACCAGTGATAAAGGGACTGAGAAAATAGTAATTGTGTTCCACAGAACTCCAGTAGTAATTAAAGCCTACAAATTTCCTACAAATTAAAATAAGTGCTTAATTTAAATAGGCCTCGCTGGAGTGCTGGAGCCAGACTCTCTGTGGCTGCACTACACTTGGTTTTGTGAAAGACAGTCAAGATGAGTGACTCAAGTAGACTCAGATCCACTAAAACAAATCACTTCAAAATGAATGTGCTGATACGTGCCCAGCCCTGGACAGTTACTCACTTTCTAAACAACCCAGCATTATACTCCTCACTCCCTGTGCTGAGCACCATCTCAGAAATGCCACTACCAGTCCACTCATTGCCCTGGTTGGGGAGATCAGGAAATGTAGGTAGACATCACTCTACTCTTCAGCTCTGTGTATTCCTATGAACTGAGGATGATAGAATTGTAGAATTGTTTTAGTTGGAAGGGACTTTTAAGGGCTATCTAATCCAACTTCCCTGTAATGAACAGGGACACCTCCATCTCAATCAGGTTCTCCCTGTCCAGCCTGATTTTGAATGTCTCCAAGGATGAGGCAACGACCACTTCTCTGGGCAACCTGTTCCAGTGCTTCACTGAATCTGCTCCTCTTTGCAGTTGCTAAAAGATCTCACCTTAAAGTCACATTTCTCTGGTTTTTGATTCATTGCTTTTGCATTGCTCATTCAATGCAGAAACATCAAGATTTTTTTTTTTCCTGAGAAGACTGTGGTGAAATTAGTGAGATAAAGGAGGCAAATGGTACTCATGTCTCTTGGAACTAGCTTACTGAGCTGAAATCAATGAAGTGTCATGGATCTGTATTATCTGAGGTTTGAACCCATAAGAAACCAGACTTGATGTACACAAAATATAAGCCTCCTAGCAGATGACAGGCAGATTCCATGGGGGACATAGGGTCCTTCTTGGCTAGCTGATGGATACTGGAAGAACCAGCAAGTTGTAGGGGTGGGAACTGGCCTGAGCTGGAGATGCTGGGTGGAGGGTGGGCAGGAAGAAGGGAAGCAATTACATCCAGCACATCTGCTGTACAGCATTTGAACTCACTTTCGGTTTTCAAACACACTAAATTTATATACACACACACCCCACACAGCTGACAGTATTTTAAGCCCATCTTTAATGAAAGTAGAAAAATGGTGTAGGTTTTTACTCTATATGGCCTCAAAGCCTGTGTCTAGCTCCTATATCCCTTATCTCCAGCTCTGCAACTCTACTTTTATGCAAGTTTGAGATTTCTGTCAAGTTCAAGAATTAATTAAACTGTCTGTATAGGCATGGCTGGGATACACAGCAGCTGCTAAACCTAGATTTCTGACCCTCCACAGATTCCCAAATACTTCAGACTGGTCCTATTGCTCCTTCTACTTCCCATCTCTCCCCCTTCCTTTCCTCCCCTTTTCTGCCTCTTCTCATGTTATTCACCATTTTCTTAAAGGACCTGAGAGCTAATAGATCACTTCAAAATGAATGCAACTGCTCCCCAGTTGTGAGATGCTGTGTTTCCTCTGCAGCACATCTATGCACTATTCCACTAGATAAACAGCACCAAATGTCACCTCCGAATCACATCCTGCTTTCATTCTCTCCCCTTGCATTCGGGGCTCAAGCTTTGTGTGAGAATGATTCACTTTCTCACTGAATGCAGAGTGAAAGACCATTTTCAGCACTCTCCCAACAGCCATGCACAACCAGCTATTCATTTCCAATGATCATTTGTATTTCGTTTGGAAGACCTTAAACACCACAGAGGATAAAAGGAAAACTATTCAAGTGAAAATAAGATTGGCAATGATAATACATTGTCCAGCTGTCAGTGCTTAGTTAAGATGAATAAATATTAATACCTTTTCTTGCCTGGTTTTCTAATGTGCTTGAGACTTGTATGTGCTTCTATGAATCTGTATGCATATGTGTGTGTCTTTGCTGTTTTTCCCAAATTACTGCTCAGGCCCATAACCAGTTTTAACTAATTAAGATATTAAGCCCCTGCAGGTCTTTCGAAAACTGTTGCCTGGGAAGCACAGAGAGATAGTAATGACAAAGAAAATATAGTTTGATCAGAAACCTTGCTAAACACTAGAAACTGCACAGTAATTCACCCTATAAATACCAAATCCAAAACCCAGAATTAGCATACCTGGAGACCAGATATCTGCTGTTCAGAGGCAACTTTTCTCCCAACACTGTAAATGTGGTTCCAACCCAAGCCCTTAGGTAGGAGTAATATGTTACTTTGCTGTTCAACCCATGTTGATTAAAACAAGATTTTCATTCCAAAACCCACAGTGTCATTCCTAGTTCCCTCAATTACAAGAAGGAGGAAGTGAGCATGGCCAGTTATCCACTCATGGCAGACACACTGATGGAGAAATCTCTCCATGCTGCATCTCCATGTATATAAAAAGGTTGCTTGCTCATACTGAAGACCATTCTTTAGTAAATCCTCAACTATGTTCTTGTTGGATCTAGAATAAGGATATTTTGCAATGACTGTATGAGCTCAAAAGGTGGGACATCACATTAAACACACAATGCTGGGTGAAGTTACCTTGCCCTGAAGAAATTTTGTCATGGTATCCCTTATTCATTAATAATGGGAATGGTGAGAATTGCTGAAGAAGAAAGAGAAGTCAGATGAGATCAGTCAATACAAAAGATGCTGGATGTATCTTCGTTTAGAAATAGGGGGACATTTGAGCTTCCTCAAAAAAGAGGACGTACAAAATCTAGACTATCAATGGAAAAAATGGTGAAGATCTGCAAGGGAACCAAAAGCTTGCTGAATGGAGCCTCCACAGCTATGTAGGTCTGGGGGCAAGAAGAGGAGCAGCAGGACTGGGGAAGAAGTCCACCCCATCATAGAATGGAGAGCAGGAATCAGCAGAAAAGAAAATAAAAACAAAATAAGAGAAAATTGAGCTATCCAGAAGCTACCTTGGAGACTACACAATAGGCTGCAAAGATGTAAAAGGATTAAAAAAAGCAGAAAGAACAGATGAATACCCATTCATCCACTTGTCTCCAGGCAGGGAAAATAACACCACTGGTTCATATCAGCCCCAGAAATGCAGGAGGTGGGAAGGTCCTTCTCAAAACAAACTAGCTGACTTGTCATTGGAAAGGAGCCAGAGTGAGTGACAAATGTAATGAGGTTATAGAAATGAATGTGAATCCCTAAAGGAAATCAAGAAAATGTATGCCCATTTAGCAGAGATTTCAAATAAATGAGTCTTGAATGATTCTTTCAGCTTTTGGAAAATGTAGGTGAAGTTGTTGTGTGAAGGTCAACAAGAACCTGAAGTACTCATCAGAAAGGATGGTTATGGGATGTTTGATTATGGAGAACTACTAGTAAAAAAGAGACTCAATGGGTTGATCTCAGTAAAGAGGATAGAATTGTAGGATTAAATCCAGCATATATGAAGGTCTCATGAGAAAATGAGAAATGAGAGAGTAAGTTTGAGAGACATCTGCAATCCTCACACCTGGATTCGGCACGGGGGAAGACGAAATTCAGTGCATTAGGGAAAAAATGATGCATACTAAAATGTGAGATGATGGAATGTGTTCTGCGAAATGAAAATTTACTGCTGCAAGAAATAATCAAAGAGGCAATTTGATAACAAATGTTCTTTGCCTAATACAGGAGGAAAGCTGATATTGGCCATTAAAAAACACTGTAACATTTATTTACTAATTAAAGAGATGTTAACAATAAAATGGAAAAACTGAGCTACCAATGCAGGATATAGGATAGGATATCATAAAGATAACGTGGTGAAATAGTCACTGTATCTGGAATGTAGGAAATGAGGGATATATGCTGGTCAGAAGAGACAGAAACAAAAACTGGAAGAGAAAATTTTCAAGCTGAGCCATACCAGAGATCTTATATAGGCTCCCGAGCTGGATCTAAATGTTTCTTATATGTGTGGAGCAGTATATCTACATCTGAGAACTGTTCCATAATTAGAAGCTTTAATTTTGGACATGTGTATTGGAAAAAAAATGCTACAAAGAAAGTTCAGCCTAGGCAGTCCTGGGTGTGGGCTGGCACATTTCACTGATTGGTTACGAAATAAATATGAGATGATGAGATATTTTATTTGAATTTGTAAACTGCGAGATCTCTAGAGAAGAGAAAAACTTTGGATCTGTGATCACAAGATAAATCAATTTAACTAAAAGTATTATAAAAGGAGTCTTCAAATCAGGCTCAATGAGGTAGTTGTAAAGAAATTAGAAGAATTAGCTATAAAATCAACAGGTTTGTAGAGTTCTGGGACTGCTGTGCAGAATATCTTTTTGACAGCACCTTTGCTCTCATGCCCTGCTCAGGGCTAGGTACCAGAATTGTGAAAAAATCTCCAGACTGAGTCCACTTCAAAAAAAGATATTCAGAGTGAGCAAAGGGAAGTGTTCCAGAGAGCGAAGAGCAAATTTGGCCAACAAAAGAAGCCGTGCATTTGAGGTCAAAAAGTGTAGAGGGCTTATGAGAACCACAAGCAGTTGAATTGAGTTAAATCATCAAAAGGAAATTAAAACCAAAACCAGAAGAAGAAGAGAAAAAAATTCCACGAGAGCAAACAGATTAAAAATATGGCACCAAATGTGAACAAATTCTTTGTCTCAGGGCGCAGTTCTGTGCGATGGAGTGAGATGACTTTAGAGATTTCTTACTTCTGCCAGCAAGTAGAGGTCCCGCTATGCTTTCCCATTTCTCCATCACAGTCAAGCAGTTTCAACCCATGCCTTGTGCCAGCTCCACTCATTAGAAAAGCACTCCAGTTATCCACAGGGCCAATTTTTCTGCCATTTTAGCAAGTTGATTCGGCTTGGGAAACTGCTTTTTTAGTACCCAAGTTGGTTCAAGGGCTGAATGGAACCATGGGGGAGACAAGGGAAGAGAGAGGCAGGATCTTCCCCTTGCAGCTTGTATGGTGTTGGAGTGGCTCAGCTGCTTGTGAAAGCACCACCTTCATTTTGATTAAGGACATGGGTGAATTTGCAAGTGAAAGCAAATGAGGATGAGGCTATAGAAATGGACCACATAGGAGGGGGAAGGCAGACTTGGGGACAGATAGTCTCTGTCCCCAGAATCTGGAAGAAGAAGCATGTGAATTGGCTAGTCCAGCAGTAATGATGCATTCATTCAGTCATGGGTAGCTCATGTAATTGGAAAATAAGATTTGGTCTCAATGGGTAAGTAAGAAAAGCAGAGAGAGGGCGAGATGTTCAAACTACAAAGACATTAGTTTGACCTCAATGTTATCAAGGGCTTTATAATAATTTTTTGAAGGAAGATAAAATAGTAACACAGATGTTAACAGAAAATGGATAAAAGGCAATCAGTTTATCACAAGTGTGTTGTATCCTTTTTGCCTACTGTGTGAGCTGATCTGATCCTCTTTATTCAGTCCTGACACAGAGGCCGGGAATTGGCTGGTTTTCTTCCGTCAGAATTGTTCTACTCATTGGCCATTCACCAACAAAAAAAAAAATCCCATTTCAATAGCCTTGGGAAATAGATGCTCAAGCAACACTCGCTGTAGCTCAGTGGGTTTCTAGGGGCCTTGCAACAGTGGGTACAACAAAATGATGTAGCTGGGCAGCAGTATGGCGGCACTGCATGCGTGCTGTCAATTTGCCTTGCAGCAGGGCGCCCGTATACTCTCGCAGAGCAAAATCTTATTCTATTAATGCTGTGGCTTTCCAAATGTCCTTCAAAACACACCAGAGCCCTCCAAACAACATCTGTAATTATGTGTTCTTCCCTGGGCTCCCCTCAGCTCTTTATTATATTTTTGAAGGGTTTTGCTTAGAATGGTCTTTATACTCTGAAGGCATGACTGAATTGGAATGGGAAGCGGGGTTTCTTCTCATTGTAAGGTAAGCAGGGCTGCCTTCCAGTTTCCCAGCTGCAGAGATTTATAACCACTACTAGATTCACTAGGTGGCCAAGGTTTTATAACCCAATTGAACAGAATAAAACAATTTGGACTGAAGGCAATTGATGCAGGACTCGATGACTTTCAGGAACTTGATGTATTACTATGATCATGTAAGTTACAAATTATATATATATATGTATATATTTGACAGACAGTCTTCAAAAGCAATGCAATTATTGGGAATGATTTAATTAGGGTGGACGTGCATGCAAAGCATCCCTGGGAATTAAGAAGGAAGCCTTAGACTATGTGGAGAACTTTCAATCTGTGTTAAATTCTGAAGAGAGGGGCTTGCTTTTTTTAACAAAGCCTACACTCCCTTGAATATGAATTTCCTTTGAGCATCTCCTGAGTCAAGCACATCCAGCCCATTCCTGGCTTATTTCATGCTCAGTGCAGCGAAGGAGAAGTGGCATCACTGAAGACACTACTTTAAATCTCTTTGGCCAAACATTAGAGAGACAGGACAGAGTTCAGGACAGCTGGCTACCCTTGCAGCAATTGGAAAGAAGCAATAGGACATCTGAATGCTTCTCTTCCAGGATGTGCTTTGAATGGGGAGGTCTATGGGGAGGCCTGCATTGGCAGGCGGAAAATACAAATCCCCCAAGTAGCTGCAGGAATGGAGATATTTGGAGTGGCTATGCATGTTCCCTTGTAGTGGCAGAAACTTTGGTTCCCCAGCAAGCTTGCAGCAGCAGAGTCATTTGGTGAGAGGGAGAAGAGAGGAGGAGTCTGGCATCTGAACCCAATCAAATAGAAATAAAGATGAAAATTAGAGATCAAAAGCTAATAAAATGACAAGGAAATATCTCAACAGGAACCTTATCTCCAAGGCTGGGATGTCTTTTGGAATAAAAATGGCCGCTAATGACTTCTCTCCATATAACCAAACATGTTAGCTGCTCCCACCCAGACGCCTGCCACTTATGCTTCCCCGCAGTTTTCATTTGCTTTATTGCTTTCAGATGTAGTTGGGTCTGAGTTCCTCTGGTAGCTGTGTCATTGCCACCAGCACTGGGGGGGATGCGGCTTCGGCTGACGGGGCTGCGAGGCGTCAGTGCTCCTCTCCAGGGACTGTCTGACACGAAGGCAGAGCTGCCTAACTGCAGCCGGATAATTAAAAACGGTCGATGCTATTAAATGAACACAAGTCCCGGCAGCTCCGGGTTTATTCTCATGTCACAAGGCTCACTCAGGCATCAGGAAGGGAGGCTAGCAATGGAGCAACTAGTGGGAATGATACCTACAAAGAGAACTACTTCTTTTGTACGCACTGCTACAGATCTGAAAGGACCTTTTAGGTTTGCCCTTTTGATTTAGTAGTGCAAGTTAGCTAAAACTCTGCATATCTTTTCCTTCTGGTTTGAAACACTCCTCCACATTCATTCTGCTCCTGCCCAGGCTCCTCAGAAATCTTTCCAGGGAAAACAGTCCTGGATTTATTTACAGCACATCATTATTTGTTTTAAGAAACTCTTTTTGGGGAGAAAGCAAAGAGAGATCTGAGCTCACCGTTGAGGGCCTCAAAATGAGCTCTGTACTTCCAAGGTGGGGGTATTTTAATTGAAAGGTTTACAGAGGGAGAAGAATGCAAATGCAGGGTGAGAGCCTGTTTCTCTCGATGTTTTCCATGTGCCGTGTTTCTGTAGAGCAAAATCCAGCAAGACCCCACAGAGAACTGTAAGCAAACTTTCTCTCCTTGGCAATACTCTCACCTTGAAAGTAAAACCAGGTTGTTATTTATTTATGTGTTTGTTTTGTTCCCCGGAGTTTCCTCAGGTTACTTCTGTTGTTTACAAATCCTCCCACATGTGCACATGCATCCTTGCTTGTTTTCTACTTTAGCTGAGAAACACTGATGAATGAAAGTGAGGCCTTTCGATGCCCCAGGACATCCCATGGGAAGTGTTTTTTACAGAGCAATTTAAGGGTTATGCGAAGTAGGAAAAGTAGGGCAGAAAAGACCATTACCTATTTTTTTTTTTTTTTTTTTTTTTTTTTTTTTTTTTATATTTGCAGTTATCTAAAAAAAAAAAATGCAGCTAAAGACTGCCCTTGTCCCCAGGTGGCTTCTGAAGTGGCAGCACACAGAAACCAAGCACTGGTGAAAGCCAGTGCACAAAAGCTCAGTAGTAGCCATGTCAGTTGGTTTGCAGTGGTTCATCTCCTTTTCCCACACAAGTTACGTATTTGTTTTTCATCACTTAGAAGCATGAAGGTTGGAAAAGTCCTCTAAGATCATCTAATCCAGCCACCAACCCATCCCCACCATGCCCAATAACTCACGTCCCTCAGTGCAACTTTTCCACATTTTTTGAACATTTCCATTGACAGTGACTCCACCACATCCCTTTAAGCCACAATTTTCAATCTGCAGATCAGCACAACTCTCTGGACTCGTGAGCTGCTTGAAAAAGACTGAAAGCCTGTTGTCAAGAGGCATAGGTTTCTGATACACAGGCCTGCACATCTGTGAGGAAATGTATAGGGATAAGCAGGTCAAAATGCTGGGTTGCCTCTATGGCAAGGTGTAACTTAGCAAGGTCACCTACACTGAAACTGAGGAGAGATCCTAGGGCTGACACCCCCCTGCTGCATTGTGTTTATGATGTCTGCAACTCCTGACCTCCTGTGAGAGGCCATTCCTGTCCTAAGGAATTTTACCCATCAACCCAGTCAACCCTGGAGCATCAAACATGTACAGTCATTACTGGATGAACATTCAATTCCCACTGCAAGAAGTTTATTGCTTATGACAGCAAGGTTAAAGCCAAACAAGCATGCTGATTGATTTCTACCCAAGAGAAGGCCGAGTTTCAAGAATGCTGTTTACACAAAGGGCTTGCTTCTGATCTACCATCAGGTTAATTTTCTTTCATATCAATATAAGAGAGATCTGAATGAGGCCTTTGGCTTGCAAAATATTTTAGAGCTCTTTGGGGAGAGGCAGCTTTGTAAAAACAGAGATTACAAAGAGAACAATCAGTTCTTAATTCAAAGAGAAACCACGGGAAGATGTGCCTTTGATGCTAATCTTCTGAAGCGCCTGGCATTGCCAGTGAGATGCAGGCTGGTATGCTCTGGATAAACCCTAGCTGTTGACATTTATAGGGCTCCCTGGTGGTCAGTGGGACTGCCCCAAATATGCACCAACAGAGTCTGGCTCAGCCTTGTTTTTGCTGGTAGATCTCAGTCTGTAAGTCCCAGTGTAGTTTAGCCTGTGGATGCCTGAAGATGCTTTTATTTTAGAATACCTGCAATATTCAGCCACAACTCAGTAACTCAGAAGACTCCTGTAGTAAGTGAGCATCTTGGGGTACAAAAACTTTTACAAGGAGTAGAATGACAGAACAGGAGTGAAAAATGTTTACCATTTTTTCCCAATCCACTGTGGGCAAATATCCCTTCCTGACAGACAGTTCATTTAGATGCCAGATGTATTGTAACTGTGGATAGGATTTATAGGAGCATTCAGGCAGACTGAGTGCCTGCTTTCCTTTCGTTCTCTCTACAGTTCTGAGACCTGCAAGTCCCTTTGGCATGAAACTCATACACATTATTATATTCACTGTAGCCTGTGCAGTCATCCTGGAATGAGTTTCTCTGGACTTTCTTGTGTTGCTTTTTTTCTTTTAAAAAATTCATTGTTTTGAAAATCTTAGGCCTTGTCCTGCCTAACATACCATGTTCAAAGGCAAAGAAGGGCTTTGAGTTTGTCTGTGGTTTTGTGGGCGAACTATGGGAGAAAATCTCAAGGAGAGAATAAGAAATTTATCAAGATAAAGAGTATGAGTTGAGGATGGATGATGCTTTCTGGAAAGCCAGGGTGAAACCCACAAATAGATGAGAACTTTAGAATGACTGAAAACTCAGGAAAATTCATAATTTTTTAAGATAAAATACCCTCACTCCACTTCCAAGGGGCAGCTTTATTTATTACCCCATTGTGGAATCTGTAGTAATGGAAGTCTTTAAAAACAGGTTGGATAAACAAATATTAGGCTGACTTTACGTGGGACTGATCCTCTCTTGGGAATGGACTCTGAGCTCGTGAATTCCTTTCACAATCACGGCAACTCTATAATATTCTAACTATTAAAGTCTACCTGAAATATGTGTTTTTTTAAAGAAAGGAGATGGAATCCAGAAGTCATTGAAGTTGATAGGCAAACAGCTCATAACCACTTTATCACTGGAAATCACCTACACAAAGAAAATAACAGTAATTGGTCCAGAACTGCAGCGGGCCTTAAATTGACTCTGTCTCAATAATGTTCACTTATAGCAGCTCAGAATTTGATTTATTTTCTTATTTATTCTATTTATTTTCTACCATGACTATAAAGTAGCTCTGTCACTGTCACTGCTCAACAGCTTTGTCAGGTAAAATCATAGAATATCTCAAGTTGGAGGGGACCAATAAGGGTCACCTAGTCCAACTCCCAAAAATCCATTCATTTAACCCTTCTCTTGGAATGAGAATGAAGAACAGAAGATTCTCAATTTACAGAACAAATCTTAACTCCATATCTAATAATGGCCTCAGCCCATCAAAAAGAGTTTTCTTAATTTTAGTAACAACCTTAATGACCACAGACTATGCCTGAATTATCAGGTTCTGATATTTTCATTTAAGAGACCTTACCCCAGTCTCCCACTGGAATCAGTGGAGAAACCACAAGGCATGACCTGTTACAGCTTATGTCTTCAAACATGTCTTTTAAGTCACTTTCTAACGTATCCCTTTAGAAGCTGACTATATTCTTCCTCTCATATAATAAAGTTAATTTTCATTCTTCCCTCTATTTCAGCATGTCAGGAGGTGTAAAAGATTTCTGAAGGTCTCAGAATTAAATTAAGAGATAAGAGCAACAAAATACTGCACTGAGCCATTCCACACTTAATGCAGTTACTCTTCAGAACAGTCTTGGAGGGGTTTGCGGACAGCAGGAAAAGAACAAAGAGGATTTGCTGCAAACCAGAACCGCCACTGGGGCTTGAAGAAGTGACACTGGGGGTACTAGAAGGACAAGCAGGATGCTTTTTTTCAAGGCTTAAGCCAGAAGTTGTTGAAATTGGGTGGGAAAATTTTTCTGTATCCTTCTGGGCCTTTGGCTCAGGTCCAAGGACAGAGAAGTTGTAGCTTTAGCTTGCACATTCTTTCCATGCAAATTCCATGCAATTTTACACCACTGCTTCCAGCCATTTTGGTCAATGCTCCTTCTGATTCCTCTTTGAGAGCAATAATTCAGTTGTCACTCGGGGCCTGATGCCATCAGGACAGCTTACAGCACCAGAGATCTTCAAGTGAAAATAAAACTGTCAAGCTCATCTAGCCTTCTTTAATGGATATAAATGAATTCAAGAATGCATGCCAAGGTTTTAAGAACTGTATGCCTTACAAAAAACACTGCCAGTGAGGTTAGAAACCCCATCCCTTATGCCTTGTGGTTTAGGATATATATGCTGTACTGGAACACTAGAAATAGCTAGATATATTAGTTTAGGCTGTTTAATAAGAATGTCCAGGCTTATGAATTGTCTGAATTTGAGTTCTTCACAAGCAATATGAGTTCTTCTGTCTTAAATTATTCTTTTTTGGTGGTTTTGATATCACTACTATTACTGGTTCCTGGCTGACTGGATACTTCACAAAATTTGTCATGAGGTCATGATTTCCTGACATCTTGGTGCTATGGAGTGACTGCACAGAGAGAGAGCTTGCTGCCATCTCACAGAATCACAGATTTTGCAGCTTGTCTATGTTTCTACCTAATAGGCACAGTATGAAGCCACTCAATAAAAATATCTAAGCAACTAGAACAACAGAAAGCCCAAAATGCAGAGTCATTTCACACAAAAAATCAACTTTTTCCTGCTGCTGATGACCCAGCACTTTACTTCAATCTCACCTTCAGCTTGCCTTTTGTTCTTGCCTGTTGTCCTATTTCCTGTTTTTATAGTTATGGTAGCAGACACACTAGCTAGAAACGGCTTTTTGTCTTGGGTCAGGTGAGCCAATACTTTCCACCTCTTTTTTAAACTTTATTTCTACACTTCCATGTACTGAAACTTACTTGATGACACATGTATTTCTGTATCTTATACTTCTTGCTTGTGCGAGAGATGAGTATAGTGCTTCTATGAGAGTTCTAGCTTTGGCTTTTGCCAGTCCTCCCTCTGAGATCAAGGGAATTACAAATCCACACATTGGAAAAAGCATTTGTAAAGGACCAGAAGCCAACCAGTTGTTACCTGGGTGAAACCAGAGGAGCTAAACAGAATTTTGCATAGGTTGATGTATGTAACATGCACACTGTGGAAGAAGATCAAGGCTGCCATGGGACCCAGTCAAGAACTGCCTTCCTACATCAGACACACTCCAGATTACCTCCTCTGGGAGATGTACACACTGTCTGTTGCCTTCCTCTATTTTGTGCACCTAAGTGAATAGGCTGAACTCATTACCATTCACCCTCTGCCAATAGAGAGGAAGACTCTTCCAGAGAGTGTTTCAAAGCAGCTGACATAGGCCAATCCTCTGAAGAAACCTCTGCAGGACTTGATTTCTCTCCTCTGCACCATTTACACCATTGAGAATGGTTAACTTTAAAGTTTGATGACTAAAGTAGATGAGCTGAATCCTCTCCCCTCCATTTTAAGTGTGCTACAGGGACACAGATACAGTGTGTATTGCACTCCTTAGGAGAAAGGAGGAGGCTATGACTACACACTAACGCATTACTATGCACTGTGGACGCGTGATCTGAGTGCCCCAAATAAGATCTCTCTCAGTCCAACTCAACTTCACCTCAAAATTATGGGTCATATAGTCATATACTGCTGGGTATATTTCTGGCTGCCCATCATCTGAAAATGCTCTTCTAGACTCTCAGAAAGCCTGATGAATGTTGTATTTAGTTACAAAATTTTCGTTTCTAACTTCCACAGACTTGAACACTTAAATATTTCATAAGATAGAACCTTTAGATACCTTCTTGAGAATTTTGAAAGCCACATCTATGCTAAAATGAGTAGATTCTAATTTTTCTTAGGAAATGACTTGTTCTTAGCTTGCCAAGGACACCAGACTCTTACCTTTATGTAACTGAAGAGTTGGTAGTCACCAACATGACATCTTGTATAAAACAGGCAACCAAGAATGAGTGAACAGCCATACTAATATGTAGTAGCACCTACATTTCCACACACCAACTGGAGATGAATAGTCATGTACATTCTCTCATCCTTGTTTGCAGTCCACCTCCCATTAGGCTTACTTCCTATGTAGACATAGGCTCATTTGCTCATCAAATAGATCTGAGGTGTCCAGTGCTGATCTCATTCTTGCTAAAGAACCAAATGGATTAAAAGCATTGCCTATGTTTCATAATACTGCTCTAGCTCTCATAATCCACCACAACACTGTTAACTGGGGTCTCTATTTATATCCTAAAAGGATGCTTACGTTATGTTTTTTTCCTCTCCACCACATCTCTTTCAGAATAAGGCTTTTATTGCAGGACCTGCCTCCATTTCCAGAAAGCTTCACAAGCTTATTAAGCCTACTTGCAATTTAAATGATTAATGAAAATATTAGTAAACACTAGCATACAATCAAATGCATCTCAAAAGATGTGGAGCTGATTTGAGGAAAACACAAAATACTATTACCTTGTAATTAATTTACTCACCTAATTCATCATCTGATTTTAATTACTTACAAAGAAACATCCCTGGTACTTGCTGGGGAAGAGGGTTTGAGCTCGTGCTTTATCATCATTAGCTTTAAATCATGAACAGGTAAACCATGGAAATCAGTGTAAATTACCCCACAAAATTCATAATTTTTTTTTTCCTGAAGGAGCAATCTGAGTCCTCCTCTTTACTCTTGCAGGTTATCTTGCAACTTACAGGTCCAGGAGGTCCCTACCAACATAAACCAGAGGGTGCCGAAGCTTCAGTGTTGGTGTTTCAAGTCTCTGGAGCAATGACATGCCATGGAAGAGTAAAAGAGGTGTCTTGAGGCCTGATAAAATCAGAGAATTCCTAAACAAAAACACATGGATGCAGCTAGGAAAGGCACGATTCTGTACCTTGCAAAGAAACTCAAGAAATTCTTCCTGGATCCAGCACCTGGCAGTAAGTTTAATTCAGTGTATTTAATCCTCAGGGTGATTTGATATAGCTAGATATATTCTGCGTCCCATCTCCAGCTGCGACCAAGCTCTTAATCTTCAGAGGAAGGTGAAAGGAAGACAAAAAGGCCAGCCTAAAAACCAAATAATGTCTCAATGGGGAACATCTACATCCTTGTTATTAAAATATTACATAGCTTTAATACATGGACACTGTTTGTAATATTTTACTTAATTTCCTGAGGAAATGAGGATTATGCAGCTGTGCTGTAGTTGTTTGTTTGTCTGTCAGGCTTACCCCCTGCTCAAAACTTATTAGGACTGTTAGCTGATTTCAATGCGTTTTGATGTAAGGGGGAAGACATCATAATATTATGTTTTAAAATATTCTGAAAAATTACCAGTGCGGTACAGGAAAGAAACTAGTGGGAAAGGTCACAGTGTGAGCTCAGCATAGTTATTAAGCATGAGAGAATCAACGTGGAAAGGAGCCACAAGAAGCCCAATAAATATTCCCTAAGTCCCAGTGCTTAAGGAACAACTTGTTAATGCATTTCTTTCCAACCCCGCTAGAATTCTCATCAAACTGGCCCATTCCTTAGGATTCCTATCATCTCTTTGTTTTATCTTCTAGCAATACTGCTTCTAGCTTAGTGCATCTTTCTTCCCTGTGACACTAATCGCATGACCCTTACCTCTACCTCGGGTTTGCTCAGAAACAAACTCTAGTTCTGATCTTGCAGATCACCTCTTAGGACACAAAAATATGTTTGCCTTTACCCTGAGGTTCAGTGAAAAAGAAAGAGAAAATCTTTTTTTTTGTTGTATTTTTGGAAAATAATAGCTAATATTTTGACTTGATGACATTGATACTGCTTTTCCTTGAAGGAAAGCCTGGCTAAAAGTGCTCATGAACAACATAAACAAAGTTTCCACTTTACTATAAATTAAGCTAAACGTTTGGGCCTCTGTGGTCATTCCAGAGTGCTTAGTAAAAGATGTCCTGCGTGGTCCACATCACAGAAGTGCGAGATGTCCATGCACCTTACTGAGTGCTTTCTCAGTCACTGAGTCGCCAAAATGTTTTTCACTTAAGGCCAGCTATTCATTGACTTCAAATATAGGAGGGGAAGGTCTAAATGGGCAGAGACTCAACAGCCTTGTTAAGCATAGAGGAGGGAAGGGCTGAAGGGCTGGATTTGCTCTACAGAAATTCTGGGGTTCTCTCAGTGCATGTGCACACACCCACTTGTACACACATTTGCTCACCTGGATAAAATGATTCAGGGAAATACTTAAAGGAAGAATAGGTATTTCAAGCAAACTGGCAGAAGAAAAAGAGTACAAAGTGGCTGTAAATAAGCTTGTGTCTGGAAATTAGAAAACTTCCAACCATCTGACCTTTGAGGTTTTTCAACAGCATCCCAGTGGAAAGAGCAAAGGCACACAGGTTGTTGGACTGAGGCTGTGTTATGGGATGGCAGCAAGAGCAGAAGGCTGCACCCACTTAGACAAAGAATGAATATGAGAAAAACTTAATTGGTGGCCAATATATTTGCCACTTGACTGAGGAAGTGTTAAGCCCTAATTTAGCCTCTCAGCAGCTGAGCTCATATTTAACATAACTATATGACTAATGCCCCGACTGTACTTCATGCAAAGCTGTGCACACCCTGCAAGGCTTTGCAGGAATGGTTCTTTTCCTAGACTAGCTTTTCCTAGTCTAGCAGGGATAGAGCCATACATTTTAGGACTGTTTTCCTGTCAAATAGCAATGTGTTTTTGTTTTTTTCTAGAGACAGAAGACCTTCCAACATCAAGACCTATATCAAATCTGCGATGCCATTTATCCCACACTGGGCTGATTCATGTCACACTGCACCTTCTGTCTGTCCCATGGAGAAGACCTTTCCTTCGTATCAGTGCACCAGGAAAAGGGAGAATGGGCAGGGGAAAAACCCAAAGCACAGCATGAGCTTACAATTAACTGCCCCTTGTCCTCACGCAGGCAGGCAAGAGGGGCAGTGGAGCAAGACAGCTGTCTTTCAGTGTTTCCAAGATACATTTCAAGCTCTGCACAGCTGGAGCTATTCAGTAGCTTGTGGAGGAACTCTGTACCCTTGCCAAGGCTCTGCAGCTGCCAAACCCTCCTTTATTAGCAGCAGCGCTTTCTGTCCTCCATAGCCGAATGCAGAACAAATCTAACATTATTTTTCATCCAATCTTCCCAAGCATGCTAAGATAATCATAATAATCACATAGTGTGATTATTAGTGTGTATGCATGCTTTTCAAGTGTTTTCTTCTTTCTATATTCTTGCATGTACACATACACACAAGCACACTTACAATGCTCTGGATGCAGAGTCCTGTAGATCATTGAACATCTCTTTCCTATTCTGGTCAGCTATACATGTCAACTACATTTAAACCCCTCATTTCTCATTATCTGTGGGCTCACCCGTAAACAGGTCTTTGTTTGGGTCCTGCTGCTCTTTGTAGGTGGTGTTCCCACCCCTATAGATGGCCAGAACAGCCCTTAAGTCCCGTGTAAGTCTGATATTAACCGTCTGAGTAGTTCTCAAGTGCTCTCCATGTCTCTTCTGAGCTGAGGTGAAGATAAGCCTGTGCAAATACCTACACTGTAGAGTGACGCAGGGTAACTGTGCAAGAAAACTCTTGCTTTCTTTCCCTCTTACTGCCTATTTGGGATTCTTCGCTGGTCACTTACTGATGCTCAATTTTTAAAGCATTTCTCTGGTCAAGGGCCCAAAGCAAAATAAACTTACTTAGAGGCCAGTCATGTATTCCAAATAATAGGAATCCTATTGCTTATCTAAGGACAGTCTTGGCTTCATTTACCACCTGAAATTTTTCAGGTCAGGGCTTGCTCAAAGTGCTAGTGCAGGAATGGGTATGAACATCACCTCTTCTGGGCAATAAAGGCTTGAAAAAATAAGACAAGCCACAGGCAGCCGCGGCTTCCCTAGCTCACCAGGCAGTTGCACAAGCACAGTTGCAGGAATTATAAGCCATTTACCAACAGCTGAGTATTGTTTCTAAAAGCAAGTTCTAACATTGCTCTTAACATTCAATGGCTATTCATAGAATCTTTAGACATGTATATGATAATAATTCTCTAAGGACTAACAATTATAGAACTGTTTGAGTTGGAAGGTACCTTCAAAGGCCATCTGGTCCAGCTCCCCTGAAATGAACAGGGACTCCTACAGCTCTATCAAGGTGCTCAGAGCCTGTCCAGTCACTTGGCAAACAATGATGGTGTACACTATGTTAACATTAGTCTGATTAGATGAGTACTTTAATTTCCATTTTTAGGTCAACAAAAGTAAAGCAGAGAACTTCTGTGGCTTTCTCATCACTGTTGGAGAAATCTGATTCAGAACTGGGAATACAGCAAAGCTACTTTATTCCTGTTAGCTTTGTACATTTTATTGCAGAGTCATGGAAGCTGAATAGCTGTGTCTTGAAAAGGACTTGAAAATCATGTAGCCTGACCACTTGATCAAAAAAGGGCTAGTTTGAATCAGTTGCCTCAAGACTATTCTAACTGAGCGCTGAATATCCCTGAGGATGGATATTGCACAACCTCACTGGAATGCCTGACTGCCCTGATATTGTGTGGTGGTTGTTTTTTTTCCTATTATCTACCTGGAATTCCCACAGTTTGAAGCTGTTTCTATGATCTCTTGCACACTATACAACTCTAGAAACAGTTTGACTCCTTCACCATATTTTTTTCTCATAAAAATGAATCGTGGCCAGTTATTTCACCACCTCTTAAGACTCTCAGCTTTATTGCTGCAGTTTTAATAACTATGGTAAATTCTTCATTTTTAAAAAGATTACTTCTGATGACATGGCTGAGTATTACCCAGAGACTATGGAAGAGATTGCATTTGGTGAAGTCAGTCATTTCACTCAGTAAAGTGAAAAATCAGTGCAACATATACATCTTGTTAGCCTCTACACTTGGTTATGATTTCCTGATAAACCCTGGCCATACTAGCACATCACTACAAAAGGAGTTTCTCCTGGGATGCATCCTCTACAGATGCAAACTGTCATCACCCTATTAAGTCATTGGGACCATGATGACAACACTTGCTATACTACTCTGAATGAAATTTCACTCAGAAAAAATGCATGAAAGTACATGAAAAAGGATGTCAAGGACACCAAGGAACCTGAAAAGTGTATGTAGTTTTTTCTTGGTACAATAAATTGATGCCTGCTAGCTATGGTGGAGCCTAATGAATTATTTCATATTAAATTCATAAAGCTGCCAAGTAAACATACTAATGTTTACTTAAAGAAATGTATTTACCTACTGGTTCCCATACTAACTCAGTACTAATTGGCAGATATATCTACATAGGCATATGCTTGTTATAAGCTTGCAAATGGCTGTAAGCTAAATAGATTACATCTGTCTTGTATGTTTGTGAGAGATATTTACTTGTGAGGGATACTCAATTCTTATATAGAAACACCCTTGAAAACACTCTTTTGGCTTGAAGGATGAATAGAAATTTGCAAAGGTCATTCCATTAATTCCTCATCATTCTCTCACTGAAGACCAGACAAAAATTATATCACAGTCACATAAAGCAATAATGTCATCCAAGATCTCGGAAGATCATAAAAGAATTCACAAATTTCTGATGTGATGCAATGGATTCCTATGGAAAATGCTGGCAGAGGCTGGCTGGTTTGCAGCATCATTTCAGAAAATAGCATTCACATTAGTGTAATGGGAAGACTATGTGGCAAGAGGATCAAAATCAAGACTCAGTGGTATTTCTCTGTAAGTCATACGCTATCAGGGCCAATTTTACAAGAGCTAAGACTGGCCCTATGTCTTTTTAATTCGTCCTTCTAATGCAAGGAACTGTTCTGGCATAAATATTTTTGTGTCTGCTGTGGTGAAGTAGAGTCCTCCAAATGACTTTATCCTGCTGTTAAAACTCAGCGACAGAGAGAAAGAATAACTCCAACAAGTTGAGTACTTTATAGGAAAAGTACCTCTGAGAAAATGCTCCATAGCTGCTTTTAACAGCAGTTTCATTCCAGCTATAAAAAGCTGAGCAAGCTAGACCCCTCTCAGATATTTGCAGCATAGTTGCCCTTTGCTTTTTAATTTTTTGAATAGCTTTTCTTTGCTCCAAAAAAGTCATTTATTGCAACTGACATCCTTTGGAATAGGAGCAAAATTCCATGAGGCTTCAAGTGAACCCTAATTACATTGCAAGTAGGTGGCAGAAATGGTCCTATGTTTAGTGCTATGGCTCTGCCACTGGGCGAAGAGCAAGACGGATTTAATTTTAGTCTGGGCATGGATTGTCTGGAGTATTTTTCTTTTTTTATATTACAGCTATTTCTAAAAGAAAGAAGGAGAAAGAACCATAACTGCAAACACATCTGTGTTAGATATTTTCCTTATGTGACACTGCAACAGCTTCAGTCCATGAAAATTAATGGACTGTAATAATACGGTTGGAATTCAGATACAGGGTTGGCACCAGAATGAGGAAACGGACAACACTCCCTGGTTGTAGAAACAAGCAGATCACCTTTTCTCACTTATGTAACATTACAAGGAACAATAATCCTACTAGTATTGTCTTCATGTTACCACCAATAAACCTGTATGTGTAGTATAGGTTTCCCTGCCACTAATAAGATACACCTACATGACTCAGATGATTATATGATTTTTTCTCAATTACTAAACATGAGAATTTGTCCAATAGCATAATTTCCACACAAGGGAGTCTGACACAATGGGAACTTCAACAGATCTTGCAAATCCAAGTTATAAATTGTAAGTAGCAGTCCCACTGGTCTCATGCATGATTGGTCTCCCAACCTGTGATTACAGGTTCAGGTCCTAATAGAAGGTAAGTCTTGCATGTCAAAATAATAAACATAGGAATAATATGATTATAATAACAATGTTTGGGAAAGCTGTATGTGTTCTGTCATTAAGAAAAGGTGAGACAAACCTGTGGCGAATGACCTAGTTATAACTGCTTCTGTATAACCAGATACGGACTAGCTGGCTTCTTGAGGGCCTTCAACACTCCAGGGTTCAATGATGAAGGATGTTGCTAATCAGTGTTTGTTTTGAAAAGCTGATGCATACATTAAAGGTTTCATTTTTATTTCTGATAAGAAGTTACCAAGATACAGTCTCTAACACCTCCTCTGAATGGAACATCACTCATCACGGGTGCACATTGTTCTGATACAGCTGAAGAGGAGATAAAACATATGAGCTTAAGCCTCAACAAGAACCCTAAACCAAAGTATTTAATCCATCATCATTGGCAGCAGCATTAGAAAGCACACATCACTCATTACCATGGCTTGGTTCGTTCTATGTGACAACATTGCATATATAAAATCAATTTCATACTATCATATGCAGAAGGCATTTATCTTATTTCCTTTGAACAGGGAAAGAGAAAGTGGGAAGTGCACAGCTCATAGTCCATAGGAAGGACTAACATTAGTTTTCAGGTGTGTCTATGTTAATTCAATTTCTCCTCTTTCAGCCCAGGGGAAAAAAAAGAGCCTCTCACCAAAGGAATAGGTGAGGCTCTGTCTATGGAGACTGTAAAGCAGAAGACAGATGTGTGAAGTGAGAGAAATGAAAACAAGGTGCCCACTTATCTTTTGGGATATTTTGCTTTTGATTCAGAGCACTACTATATCATTTTTCCAAACGTAAATGACATAGATATTGGTAAGGACAATCCAGTTCCTGTCAGTGTGAGTATCCAATGATATCGGTCTGGCATTATTGTTCATACTGCTTATTTTACTAATTCCTTGTCCTAGCTCTCCCTGCTAACTTCAGTTCACCTGTACTGTCTGACTTTACTGTGAGATTCCTGAGACAGGTACCCAAGAAGTGAGATTTGTCAGATCTCCCATATGGATTTAATTTAGCATATTTTATATTAACAAGTGCTTCCTATCTTCAGATCAGGACCCCTGTGCGACACCCACAGTCATTGAATAAGTTGACCTCCAGCTTTACAAATATGGCCCCAAAATCTTGTGGATTGACAAGAATCATATTTTTCAGAATACTGCTAAGGGTTACAAAGTGTTGGTTATTTTGGTGCTTTTCCCATGATAATTAATCAGTAACCTTCCCATGCCAGTTCACAGCAGCGCCTTGTACTCAGGCCTCTGGAAGCCCTTGGCTGTTGGACTCATTTAATTGTGAGTACAACTGATGTCAATTTGTTGTTTCACTAAGCAGGGCACCCTGCCAGTTCCTTCTGTGACAAACTGATTTTAACGCTATTAGACTCTCATTGCTACTGCAGTGCATTAAGTACTTTATTGTTGAAATATGTGCAATGGCACTAATGATGGATTTACTGTTCCCCTGAGGTGTGCAAGTGGGGAAAAATACCCAGACCTTAGAGAAACACAGCATCACTCCTGTGGCTGGGTACACAAGTATTTTGTCCTGGAATGGCCCATGTGAACCTTTAGGTACAGTGGGGTCCAAAGCCCCAATTTGAGATACTACTGACAGTGATGAGGAGTAGGTAAAATGAAGGAGGAGAGGTTCATGGTCTGGCAGCTCAAAGATAGTACATATTTTGAATCATCTGTCATCTCCTGGACTTAAACATGATGATAGCTCCTCAGCCAACTGAAGATGAACAATAGTGGGTGATCTACATTTGTCAGGTATCCTCACCTGTGGGACAGGACATGGCAAGGATTTGTCTCACTACAATGACATAGAAGAATTACACTGCTATGAGACACCCTAAGTGGAAAGGTGGCTCTTTTCAGGAGCACTTAACATTAATGAGCATCAAAGATGGCAAATGGGAAAGGCAGTGTGTATGTCACTCCCTACTACCTTCGCTATATTCAATATTTCAAATAAATTTTTGTTTATTTTTCCTATTCCTTTTGCTTGTGGTAAGTTGAAACACAGTTTGGAAGTAAACCCTTGGCCTCTGAATAATTTTAATTTTAAAATCTCAAGACCCATACTGTGTCTTCCAATGTTGATCAGTTGGCATTTTGGCATCTGCCATAGCAAAACTTGGTCCTACATGGCTGAACGAGGAAGACACCAAGCATCCCGAGGTCAATGACAAGAAGGAGAGGGCTTCTTTCAGGAAGCAATTTTAGCATGGGTATAATTCACAGTGAAGCTGAGCTGAGCACACACTTAAAGGATTTTCTGAGTAAGGACAGATGCATGACCATGCTTAAGAGATTTCCTGAATCATTCCATAGGATGGCTTTTTACTGGGTTCTATAAGATTTGACTGGAAACCAGAAACCCTTTTCCTAAGTTTTTGTGGGTTGTATATTTGTTCAAACTTTCTCTGTGTTGGGGGGTAGAACAGCATTTAAGCACGAAGAAAATGAATGAAACAAGATACCAATTGAAAACAGAGACTCCATCATGGAGAAAATGGTCATTTAATTTTTCTTTCATTTGTTATTAAATTCAAGAAAGCCATAAAGTAATAAAAAATACAACTACCCAATTTCATTAGGTGGTTGAAATAAATGTATATCATCAATGGAGATATTAGGTTGCATGAGTGTCATCACCAAGCTTTTTTAATGGCCTTCCACTACCAAAGGGCTGAGAGTTTCACTCTGGGTGCACAGCCCCAGCTCCGTTTAATTTCAGTGGACACATGCTCTCCATCTGTGTGTCTGGGATACTTCCTACCAAATGTTTCAAAGAGGAACATTTCCCACATGCGTTCTTCTGAGCTGTCAGAAACAGCCCTGTAATTTATTGATTTGACCTGATCAAGTAAAATGGGTTCAGCTCCAACCAAAGCAATTTTAATAAAGTTGGGTACAGTGCACAAGAAACTTTGTGGAAGGCTTCTGAAATAAGGTGCAGAAGTAAAATGCTTCTGGCAATGTGCTCCCACAGTCTCAAGCAAAGAGAACAGTGCAATGGAATGAATTGCTGCCTGGAGCAAAGCTGCAGTAAGTGAACTTTTGGGCACTTAGCCTGCTTCAGAGGCAAAGCCAAACACCTTTAAGTCCATGTAGGAGCAAGCAACATCTCCTCCTGCAGCTCTGAAGGAAAGATTTGCTGAACTGAGCCTGTAGGATGACTTGCTGGACACGACTGGTTTGGGACATTGGGGTTTGGCTGGGTGCAGGGCAATTGTGCTTTACATGTATATATGTGCTGCTTATAAAAGGTCTCACTCACTACCTTCTGTAGTAAAAACATACATGGCAAAAAATTCAGTCTGATGAGGAAGTTTGCAGCAGAGCCTAATTGCACCTCATAATGGTTCTTTGTACATGAAATGAAATCCAAACTTGCCATTTCTTACAGCACTTCCATGGGAAGTGTGTAGTAATAGTGTATAGCAAGGGAACTAAGCATTTTCTAAAACATTCAGGATTTATTTTTGAATTCATATACATTCATATACATTTATATACATTTTGAATTCATATACTTGACATATTTTACTGATACACTTTTTTTGCTCAGAGCTTTGCTCTGTGGATATGCCATGGCAATATCCATGTCTAATTATGTAATATTTTTATTGAGAGAATTATGCCCACAGCTTCCTTCCTGACAGATACAGAGGTTTGGGCATCTGTCTGGGACATCTGTTCATTTCTAGGTGCAATTCTGAGTGCTTTGCTGTCTCACTCCAGAGTCTACTTCAGCAGGTCTTTTATGCAGACTTATCTTGAAAAAGTAATTAAAAAATTAGGAGAAAATGTTTTTTAAACATTAATGAAAATAAATTTTTCTTCTGTGCTTCAAAGAGGCCTGATCTAAACTTGATTCCTTTTCTTTGTTGGTTTCAGTGAAGTTGCTCTGGGATTACATCAGAGTCACTCAGTTTCCTCTGGGAAATTGATATTTCATGCACTCTGCTGCTGGCCAAAAGCCTCTGTCCTAGGAAAGGGATGAAGAATACACACTTATCTACAAAAACAGACCCCTGCAAATCTGTCCTTTGAGGACTCTGGGAGCTGGGGAACTCCGAGCTGATAAATGGAGGAGGTTGGCTTGTTCTGGAACATGAGGTTGATAACTTCATGAGGAAAGTCCCAAACTGCTTTATATATCATACTGCCTGGTGGAGTGATTAGGAGTTTGGTTGCCCCACATGGACCCTCTGTAATTAAAGAAGAGATCGAGAGGCACATTCAAATCCATCCTCTGCACTCCACTGTCTTTATCAACCATGGTGAAAGCCTGGGATTATTAATATGTTAATATGGGATTATTACTGTTTTATTGCAGATACTTCTACAAGGATCTAAAACAATTTAACAGTGTTGAAGAAACCTTTACCTATATTTAAGATATGTTCTTGGGACAAAGCCTATTTAGAGCTGCATTCAGGAATTCACTGTAGTGCAAAATGATGAGGCTGTTGAATTTAATAATTTACTGTCAGGCATATTTTGATTCTAAAGGTTGAATTTGGTTTTATTAATTAGCTCTCCCTGTTGACCAGCAAGGACAGAATTGTCTCTCATGTAGACACCCAGTAAAGAATCTGCACATAAACAGCCAACGTGGTCAGACCTGACAGAGAGTGGCTGGGAGGTGCAGAACTCTAATTTCATTACAGATTATCTGAGCCTGAATTATTGTTATTTTTTGCTATATGAATAGTCCATGAATACGATACTTATATTTACTCGGTGATCTCATGAAAGAATTACTGTTCTTTCATTCTGGCAGCACTGCCAGGGGACTCAGTCCTGTACAAAGATGAAGAAACATGCAGTAACATGAAATTCTGAACACATCCCACACTTTAAACTAGCAAATTTGCTTTCACCAAATAGCTGAATGTTTGCTGTCAACAATCTTTCACGCTTAGATAATTCAGCTCTTGAATATTCACAGAAAGAGGTTGTGGTCAAGTCCAAATTCATGTTTCAACCTAAATGAATGTAAAAAGTCTGGTTTTCCTCCCACCCTCACCCTGCATATTCATGTGCTGTGCACTGAAGCAGCACACTTCCTCATCCACCTAATTTCCACTGAGTTTCAGGTATGTGCTCATGTTGAACAGCTACTTACATATGTTTTTCTTGAATGAAGGAGCACAGATCTGGCCCCAGAACCACAGAGAGTGCAGTTTGAGTGAAATTCCCAATGTTTCTTGCCTATGCATTCAGTGGACAGTTGTGATTGGGCTCCCTGCATTGCCAGTGGAAGAGAGTGAGCTGCCCATAGACAGGTACATCACACTGAAGATCACCCTCTACCTCTTGCCATGCCTACAAAGTGAGCTGAAGGAACCAGCTAGGAATAGGTACTTGATTTTGAAGGAAATTGAGTTTAGGGAGATGAACTCTAGCCTATTGTTGGTTAGGACCCAGAACAGAATAGGCTGGAGATATTCCAGCTCCAGTCAGTTTGAGTTGTATCTATTTTCTATATTCAGTTATTAATGAGAAGATAGAGAAGTTGTGATGTTTGTGTCTTATACTATCATTCCTGAAATGGAATGCTGTATGCTCCAAGCTCCAGAAAGGGTTTATTAAAAAAATTTTTTTTGCTTATTTTTGATGCTTTTCATAGAAATGTACATTTTTATTTACCTGAGTTAAATTCTGGATTCTGCCCAGGTTTTTCTCTTTGGCCTCACTAACAGTGGGTTTCTGTCTGTTCCTACAATCCATCTGTGTTCTGTCCAGAGAAACGTTTTCCCAGAGCAAACCCCATGTTTGTGGAAGATCTTGCCTTTGGAACAGGGGTCCATGATTTCTCATGGTTGAGTTCAGTGATTAAAACGGCAGCTACTTCAATCCACCTGTGGAAACAAACAGCACTGCAGCTGTGGGTTTGCTATTAAAATGAAACACCACTTTCTCTGAAATACAGGCCAGGAGGCTAGATGTTCGTGATAACGCTCAGGGTGGGTAGTTCCTTCTGCACAGGGAGCCCATCCTGACTTCCAAGCACTCATTTACCAGACACACCTCTGGGACAGACATCACAAGCTCTTGATGCACTGGTGGGGCAGAAGAAAATCAGAGTTTTGAGTTATAGGTGCTTATGCTGAGATCCCTCTAATGTTGGGAACGTTATGCCAACCTCACACCAAGTCCCAAAAATTGAGAACTGCAGCTGGTTTATTTCTGCAGCAATGTCACCTTCACCTTGCCCATTATACCTGTGATTTCATCATGACCACAGTGCTTACTGCAGGAGTATTTTTGGCATCAGTATGTTCCTACATTTGAAAGTGCCTTCAAAACTGAGGACTCCTGTGGTTTTAGGATTCCTTTTTCCCTTTATAATGGAGATGGACAGGAATGATGTGTGGGTTTGTAACACAAGTTGTGATGGGAGTCCTTATTTTCTGTTTTTTTTTTTTGCTACAGTATTGCTCTGGCTGCCCATGCCTGCTGCACTCATGTGATTTTCAGTCACCTCATGACACAGCATAGCAGTAAATTCAAATAGTGATCTCTGTTATGAAAATTGATATTGTATTTTTGCCATATTACTTATCCAATGCATGATACAAGAAAGACGAGGTACACCAGTTGGAAGTGCCCAGGGATGTGGTGGAATCACCATCCCTTTAGGTGTTCAAGAACCATGGAGATGTGGTACTCAGGGACATGGTCAGTGAGCTTGATGGGGATGGGTTGGTGTTGGACTAGATGATCTTAGTGGTCTTTTCCAACCTTAATGATTCTATGATAAAGCTTAATGCCATCCAGCTGGGTTTCATGATGTTTTAAATGATTTTTTTTTCTTTTTCTTTTTTTTTTTTTTTCCATCGGGCACCACAAGCATATCCAAAATAAAAGTCAGCCTCTTCTACGTTTCAAGGGCCTGGTGAAACACTCAAGCCAAGAAGAAAACCCTGTTTAGTGGCAATCAGTGGGATGTTATATCAGATGTGATTTTATATCTCTTACAGTCTGAATTAGCCAACTGAAGATGAAAAATCAGTGAATAAATGCATTTATTTTGACTCAGATTAGCTGATACATTTCAACATTTGCAGTGAATCGGGAACTATGGCAAAAAACCTCAACTACCACCACCACCAACAGAAAAAA
Source organism: Lagopus leucura (assembly GCF_019238085.1). NCBI lineage: Eukaryota > Metazoa > Chordata > Aves > Galliformes > Phasianidae > Lagopus > Lagopus leucura. Next base: position 62,961,390 of record NW_024962264.1, read on the forward strand.
AACAACACAGAACTGCCTTTTATTAATTACTCTTTCAGACTGACTTAATTTATGTGTCTTTGGTAACCTGGCTTGACAGCAGAGCAAGTAGGGGAAAATGGGTCCAGCTTGGGAATGTTCTTCCCACACAACCAGCTGCATAAGCAAAGATAAAGTTGAGAAGTGAGGACCTAAAGGATGCCCTGCTGGCAGAGTACAACTTTGTTTTCTTCGGCTGGCAAATATAAAAATATGAACCCTCTGCTCCTCAGACGGAGAGCAGAATGGAGAGCTGCAAACAGGAGCACCAGGATTAGCCTTGTCAAAAATCAGAGCCTTGTGTGCAAACCACTGGTAGGTAAATAACTCTCTAGTTCATGTGTCTGAGAAAAATGATAGAAGACCAGAATTAATTAGTAAAAGGTACTGACTGTGGAAAATGGCTAAGTGTCATGCTGAAGGCTTGAGTGTGAATACTTTATTAGTCTGTTCTGAGATGTTCTGCACTGAGTCTCAGAGATGTTCACAATGTTGGAACAGCTGCATCTTAACTCTGATTCTTAGGTTTACTTGAATAAATATCACCAGGGCTGAGACCTATCATAAAGGGCTTTAGAAAGCTGACAAAGTAACAAAGACGCCTCACAAAATAGGTCTCAGGCTGAATGCTGGGCTAATATTCTCTAATCCCACAGGACTTTTCAAACAAACATATCCCCACAGAGGTCTATTTACTCAACAACTGGCTTTTAAAATAGGTATATTACCAAGATCCAGCATTCTGTGCCTCTGTTTATATTCTGAAAATCAATATCACAAGAAGAGGAAAGGGTCTTTGGCTGTTATTATCCTTGTGACTTTATAATTCCTTCTCCCCCTATTGCCTCCTGAGATGTCTGTGAATAGCTAGGAGTGAATAATGTCTTAATTGCCCATGAAAAGTATACTTAACTGCTAATATAAATATATACTCAGAATGAGGTCTTCAGGCTACAGAATGTCTTATTATTTAGGAGCTACAATTATTAACTCAGAGGGTAAATGAACTAAGATATGCTTCATTCCTCAATTTTAAGACTGTCAGATTGTTGATACAAATAAAACTCAAGTTTTACTTTGTTTTTAGTTTATGTTTGTTTACCTCTTCCCTCTGATTCTAAATGTGCTTGTTAAATGGAAAATAAAGATCATAAAAGGAAAATAAATATATCCTATATTTCATTATTCCAGACAAAGTTTGCATATTTGAAAGAAAGACAGTCAGTTCATACATGACGATAACAGAAAAAAAAAAGCTTAAATCACCAGGCATTTCTTTTCATATTCCAGCCATTGCTCAGGGGCTCATCTCACACAGTTTTAGAAATTTGAAACTTTGGCATTGAGTTTATGCTTTCTGCCTTTTTCTCTTCAAGCACGTCTCCTGGCAGGACAGACTATCTCAGCTGCAGCACTGAAGGAGCAAGCACAAAATGTGGAGGTATCTAGGGGACTTTGGCTCCTGACTCCTGCCATACACCTCCAAGCTCAGCTCTATGAAAAAACAATATGCTCACAGAGCAGCTGAACATGAATTTGCATCTATTTGTGCTGTCTGTCAATAAGCACCAGCAAGGCAGCTTCATGCATCAAATAGAGTTGTAGAATGGCTTGGGTTGGAAGGGATCCTAAAGATCCCTTCAACCCCTGGCCATGGTATCGTTGCCCCCCTGCCAGATAAGACTGCCCAGGGCCCCATCCAATCTGGTCTTGAGCACCACCAGGGATGGGGCATCATGACTTCTCTGGGCAACCTGTTTCAGTACTATCTTCTCATCTTAACACAGTGATCTGGGTTTCAGCATTGCTCTCTCCACAGGGCAGAACCACCAGTACTGATACACCACAACAAATGGAATAGCAGGCAACAAACCTTCCTGCACTTCTCTCCCTCAGAGAGCACACAGATACCAACTGCTCAGCAATCAGGCAGTATGCACTGTGCTGCCAGAACATTGCTTTTTTCTAATGTAAGAAATTTATTTATAGGGAGTTTGTTTGTTTTTATTTGTCTTCCCTCAGGCATGTGTTTAAGCAACAAAGCTCGTGGTAACCATTCTATCCACTATTATCTAGTTCTTCTTGGCAGTAGAGTTCAAAGGAGCTCACAGAGCTGGAAAGCATCAGTACCCTTATTTTTGTCCACGTGGAAAATGAAGCATGGAGATAACAGCATCCGGCTCAACAAACACCATTCCCTGTGCAGTAACTATGTACTATGTCCTTCTTCAGAAAACCACAGCACTGTGTAAAAGGAAAATAACTTTACTGATTGTGAAAGGCTGCTGAAATGTCCTCACTCAACAGATCTGATCAGATAATACAAAAACCATGAACACCTTAAAATAATCCTGCTGCTATGTCAACGACAGAGAAGCGGTTGTCTTTTGTGCTAGAGATCTGGAGTTATCTGCTTGAGGAATTCTCTGCTCTTGTACATTTTTATGCTTACATTGTTCAAGGGGTACATGAAGCCAAAGGGTCACTTTCAGCATACTGCAGTGGGAGAGGAGCATACCAGACTGAATCAATGTAATTCAGTGTTGCCCTGGTGCTTTAGCTAAAGGGACAGGCTTCCTTGCAGTGAGTTTGGAGCCAAAAGGCAGCATGATGACAACAAGGGCCTCCCAGCCCTTGAGCTTCAAGCCTGAGCTCAAGCACTAAGTTTCAAAGGCAGCAGACACGTGGTGATCTGCAGACCAAGCCCATTGCTTTCCATCTGTTGACACAGTTCCCCTTGGAGCCTCATGGCTTGCAAGGCCAAGCTGAGTGAGCTGTGTACATTCTAATAGCTCCATCATGTGCAAATGTGTGCTGTTCTGAGCTTTTACTTCCAGATGTGAACAGGGCTTGGTAGTGCAGTGTTTGGGAGCAGCGGGAGGATAACTCCATGAGCATCCTTACATGGGGAACTACCAGCCATATGAGCCCTCTCCCCCTTCTCCAGGTGGATGCATGTGTGATGGTTTGTAACTCAAGACTATGTATATATCTTCATAAAATCTCCCCTCTCAAACATTGGGGACTCATGGGGAATAAAAAAAAAATCACAAAAATGTTGCCCCTTCATGTTGTTCCAAGGCGAATGATCTAACAGGGGGTAAGATCTGTTTTGTCTCGCAGTTTAAAGAGTCTGCAATGAGGTTTTGATCCTTGCTATGTGGATTAGAGAAGTTCCTTATAAATAAATGGTTCTTTGAAGAAAGCATCCCCTCACTTCAGTTTATACAGCCATATTGTACAGAAGATGAGCTTGACTTCTCTGTGATTGGATCAGACTTCCTTTCCAAATCAAATGTGAATGGGATAATTTCTTGCAGATACAGATTATCCAAGCAAAATAATGAAAGAGACCTGGCACAAGTACAGAACAGAGGAACACCCAAGATCCTCTGCCTCTGCCTTATTATATCTGTGGATGTATGAATGGTTTTGTGGATGAAGAAGAGGAGTGTGCCCCAGGCATCCAGTAATGCCTTATAGCATGGATGTGCACACCTGGAAGGTATAAAAGAAATCAGTATTTCAATAGCAATATTTCAATGTTCTCCCATTTTGATTTGAGAATCCAATGGAAAAAATGTCATAAAATCTACATTTTGTGGGTTTGTTTATTTTTTTCCATTCTTCTCCCTTGTCTCTGTCCCCATTTTTCCTTGTTAAAATATTAACCACATGATGTCCAAGCCTGGTGCTTTTGTTTTTTTTCCCCTCTTTCTCCTTTCCCTTATATGCTTTTCTTAAAAATTCTTTTACCATCATAAAATTACAAAAAGACAAAATAGCAAACGAACATCAGCTCTATTACTGTCAATATTCGAAGCTTCGTCAATATATTAGATTTACAGAGTCTAGGTTGTACATCCTTTTGCCTGTGCATTTCTAATGTAGAGACCATTTTAAAAACCACAGACTAAAAGAAGAAAGTCCAGGAGAGCAAGACTTGAGATTGTCTCATTTTTAATCTAATGCTGAAGTGACTCACTTGCATCACTGTATTTTGAATTTCATGAAAGAAAAGTTTCTTTACCTAACTCTGGGGAGTTTGTTCAAGCAAGGTATACAGGGTTAAAAACAACAGAGAAAATATGAGCATTATGAGAAGAGTACAGATTCCCTAATGCAGCCTGGACATGTTCCAATTGCCATTTTTGTAATACCATCTTCCTTACAAAGGAAACTATCTGGCATTTCCTGCCATAGGCTTTAATTGCAGGCAGATGATCAGTAATTTTATTTGTCACTGTGAGCAATCTAGATGACACAGCTTGCAATCTGTGGCACCAAGTAGATAAATCAGATGACGCAATGGAAACCCTTACTCTTCATGTCTTCGTGCCTGGGCATAAACCAGAGCACCCTCTACTTTGAGGGTCCCAGAGCACCCTCAGCTTTGTCCATATGGCTCTGGAACTTGGTATCCACACTGAGCTCCTGACTTTGGTGCACACAACAGCTCTCTGCCTGCAGCCTGCCCCAAGGCAACAGTTGGTTTGTGAGGCAGCAGCTCATGTCTTCTCCTTGGGATGTCTCTCAAAGGACCATGCAGAAGTTCCTAAATATGCTGATTTTGACACAAGATCAGGGGAATGAAACAAAGATACAAAGCCCATTTTATCCATCAGGGGTTTTGCCAGTGGCTCCTGGTGTGCAGCATTCCTTCTATCAGGGAGTGACACCCCCCTGCTTCACTTCATCCTTCTTTTTCAAGTAGAGCTGAACAGAGTCAGCAATGTGACTTGTCCAAGGCCACCCAGTATGAGCTTGGGATAAGATTCACTCTTCTTGCTCCTGAGATCAAGGGTGGGTTGGGGCATTTTTTTTTTTTAAGAACAAGACCTTCCTTCCTGTAAGTTGCTGAGAACGCGGGCATCTGCCATAGCAAACAGTCCCAGCTTCGCCTCTATGCAAGAATGAACTGGGCACAATTTCCAAGCAATCTGAGGGCTGTCTGCTGGGCCATGGTGAAAGAGGCTTCCAATCCAAACAAAGCAGGGAAAATGTTTTGCAAAATCACTTCTCCATCCCCTTCCTTCCCACTCTTTCTCCTTGTGTTGTGTTGACAGGAGATGTTTCTCCTGGCTGCAAGCTAGCTGCTCGGACATCTTCCATTTGGGCTTCTGCAGTCCCCGGGGGTAGAAGTTCTGTTTCACAGAGAATTTCAGCATTTTGTTATCTGGCTTTGCTCCACATGGGCATTAAGTTTCACCTTTTCTACAAGCTACCAGGAAGGAAACTGTCCCCACTCTATTCACATAAATAAGACATAAATTGTTAACAAACTAATAAATACATAAATACATTTTCTTGGACTGTTCCTAATGCTTTATTTCAAGAAATTATGATACTGAGTGTCTCCATAGGAGTCAGCTATGGGTGAGGTGATGGGAGAACCCCATGCAACACCAACCACGTGTCCTAACACTTCTCCACCAGCCTTGTGATGACCACAGCCACTTTGGTAACAAAGCCTATGACAAGAGAAACTATAAATCCAAAGTTAATTCCAAAAGAAATGTAAAAGCAAATTTAATTCCAAAGTGTCAAAATACCATTTTAGCACTCTCAGAGCTTTCCTTCTATTTTTCAAAGCATTTTGCAAAACTTTTTAGTTGAGATGACTCTCAGAACAATGAAAGACCCCCATCAAATCTTTCCCAAGTAGCCTCAGAGGAGTTCCATTTCCTAAAGAAATTCATTTCTAATGGATTAAATGTCATTCTCTTGATTTTTAGAATGCAATTATATAAAGGGAGAGAAATTAAAAGGAATGGCTATAAGTACACACACACTGGAATCCTGATCATAGCTTTGCCATTCATTCTGTTGTGCTTAGGGATACCCCTTGGTACAGCCACTTTTTTTTCTGAAAAACAAAATAAATATCTTTTGCAGGAGCCTATTCATACTCCTGGTAGGAAGCACAAAAAACAACCAGAAATACCCATGTGCTGTATGGCACAGCACAGATCACTTCTTCACCGCAATTGCATTACCCAGTTCCAGAGGTTTTACTTTTCCACTGATCTTATTTATTTATTTGTTTGTTTATTTATTTATAATCCCCCCCCCCCCCCAACTGTATGGCTAGGAATGCTGGGAACTCAAGATATGTGGATTTTGTAAAAGTTGAGAACCCCATCCCAAAAATCAAGCCGCCTTCTAGGGTTTGAAATTTGGTATCCAAAGAGAAGACTGCTATAAATCATCAGCCACTTCTGGAAATCTCAACCACTTCTGCAGAAAATGGGAAAACCTTCAGCTGGAAGTTAAAAGAACAATCCCTAAGTGGTTTTAGCAGCTACTGTGTGTCCCTGCCGCACTCAGTTATTTGAACTGAGACTAAGTTTCTTCCCAGGCTCCTAGCCCAACATGGCATGTTTTCTCTGCTGGAGATTCAGTTCTTGTACATCATGTAGTAAATATCAAAAAGGAGGTTTACAGCCCAGTGAATAGAGAAATCTCTTTCCAGGTCAATGCAAGAAATTATAGAGCATTGGAAAGCCCTAGTTTTATCTCCTGCCAAAGGAGGGATTAAGCTACAATGATTCCCAGGCCCAGGGTCTTTTTTTTTTTCCTTTCCCTCTGCCTTCTTTGAGTGCAAATGGACAGAGACGAGTTTTCACTCCAAACAGCTGTCTGTTATTTGAATGGAGTCAGTTCCTAATCCTGCACATGACTGCCATCAGAGGCTGCTGTAGTGGAAATGTTTCTAGTATCAAAACAAAGCCTCTGGCACAAAGATCTGCTTGAGAGGGCTCTGTGCGTAACCTCTCCTTTCAAATACTATCTTTTCTCTGAAGGCACTGCTCTGCTGGCTACCAAACTAGTCATTATCCATTTAATTAAGAAAAGATGCACTCTATTTTGCATAATTATAAAGGAGGAAAATCAGTATAAGATGTTCAAATGAAAATCAGTTGTTGGAATCCTTCTATTTATTTTTTTCTTTTAACGTGTGTTTATCCTCCTTGAATTTTCATTTGGAAATCAGAATTTCAAGTGAAGTAGGCTGAGATAATGAATGGGATTTCTCTGAGAACTATAATTCCCAAAGCTCAGCTGCTGGAAATGCTCAAACCAATCACTGATACTAAAATATCTAAAAGCTGAGGTAGTATAAACATCCCAAGTCTTTCTCTAGTGCCTTGCCAGTCTATGTGCTCTTCAAAAACAACAGAAGTCTACATTGCATTCATTCCAAATACCATCACCTTTGCTTGCCTCAAATTAGGGAGAAATAATTCCAGCAGATGCAATAATAGGACTCAGTTCATGGTATCATGGAAGTGACAAGTTCTCTTAGCGGTATGACTGACAATTTTCTTTCAGAATTTTTGCAAAAGAGTTGCTCCTTTTGCATCCTGCCCTGACTATAAAACTATGACAGAAATACATACTATGACAGAAATTTCAGGTAGGAAACTCTACATGTTTGTACAGCATCAAGGACACTGCACCTCATCTTGATCACACTTCTTATACCTGGAGGACCTGCCATTGACAGAGACTCCAGACTGGGAATAAATTTTAGAATTGTAGAATCATTATGGTTGGAAAAGACCACTAAGATCACCTAGTGCAACCATCAACCCATCACAACCATGCCCACTAAACCATGTCCCTCGGTGGATTCAAGCACATGCCCAGGCTCCAAATCTGAGACTGTCATTTCTGAAGTACACAGAAATAGGAGATGTATCCTTCGCAACCAGAGCTATTCTGTTGGTCTGTGGTGCCTCCAATTTCCTCAGAACATAATTCAAATACCTCTCCCATTGCCAGAGTAGGTTTTGTTCAGAGAGGAGTCAAAATGATCTTCTCACTTCTCTATTTCAGCTCTGGTCTTGAAAGATCAAGAAGATGTACAAATCTTTCTGATTTTATCATCCTTCTGCGTTTGCACAGAATCACAGTGAACCCATCAGTCTTCTTTATATTTCAGACGTGCACGTACAAATGGTGTGGGACAGACTTCATGAATATATATCCAGATTTCCATTGAGATGGAAAAAAAAAAAAAAAAGGAGGTTAGCTAGTCTGGGGATCATTCTATCTCTTCCTTAAAGGCTTTAGTCTGAACAGTAGAATTTCAGGAATTCTAGAAATTAAAAAAAAACTGTTTCCCATATACTCTGGATATTTCTAAGCATAGGCAGGCAAGGTGAAATGAGATGCTGTTCCAACTCCAGGGAGAGGTACTGCTGACAGCAAAGCACTGAGCTACAAGAACACCCCATGGAGCAGCGAGTACTCAGTTCACCCAGAAAACTCACACTGCCAAGAATAATCTCTTTGGCTCTGAAAGCCAAGGACAGAAAAAACAAATTTCACCTTCTAATTTAGAGTCATATTTAGGTGTTATAAGGACAGAAGGACATGATCATAGAATCACGGAATCATGGAATGGCTTGGATTGGGAAGGACCTCAAGGATCATTTAGTTCCAGACCCCTGCCACAGGCAGGACTGCTTTCCACTAAATCATGCACTAGGTCAGGTTGCCCAGGGCCCTATCCAAACTGGCCTTGAACATCTCTAGTAACAGAACATCCACAGTTTTGATGGGTGGCCTGTTCGTATGATATTGGTATCTTCAAGGATGGGAGAGTTCTGGATGATGAATGTAAGTGTTGCAGCAGAAAAGAGAGTGAAGAGGGAAAAGTGGTGCACAAATTGGCAAAACTCACACTGAAGGAAGGGCTGGAGGCTTGATGGGCTTTGACAGTCCTAGCACAGTTCCCATAATGACACGCCTAGTGCCTTAGATAGTGAAACATCATGTACTGAAGCATGTCTCCCTAATTAATTTCTGTATTTGGCACAGTAAGTCCAGATACACTGACTTAATGCTCAGTTCAAGAAGTGCTAGAAACCTCTGAGTTGCCTAGCTGGCTATCCCTGCCTACTAGGGGCAGATAGTATTTTGTGGCCATCACACCAAAGGAATGTTAAAAAGAAGGGTTTAAAAAGACAGCTCAAGAGCTTGGCCAGAAGAAATGGCCTCTGGTGACAAAGGCCTCTAGCTCAATCCATTTTGCTCTGGTGCATCAAATGCTGAGAGAAGGCTCCTTGTGGCCAACAAGGGGCAGGAGCCAGGAGTACAGAGTGGGTTGACTTCTGCACAGCATGTGCTTTGGGTCTGTGCAAAAGCAGAGTGATGATAAAATCAGAAAGAGTTGTTTATTTCTTTGCTCGTGTATGTGAATAGAAATTCCTTCCAGTGCTGAGGTAACCAATCCTCTTGGAGGCAGGATCCATCCTGTTTTCAAAACTCCCTGAGTGACTTCAGCCCAACACCACTTTCCTGGAAGGCAAGGATCTGGTCTACAGCATCTGCCTACAGCAATCTGTCCAGACACACAAGCTAGTGGTGCAAAGGGGCAGGAATGAGTGAGTTTGCCAGGAAATCTGGATGTCTCAGGCCAACCTTTCCTCCAGATCATGTGTTTTATAAAGCTGCTTATATAGGCAATAGTAATGGGAGTGAATCCTCATATGGCAATGGAAACTAAGATTTCACTCAATATCACAACTTTAGATGTGGGTGATTATCTTAAACAAATGCTTTTTCTACTGACAGGAATATTTTCTTTCCAAGTAAGCAGCAATGCTCACTATGATAGTTTATTTTACAAGTGAATTTGGTGTATTTAGGTTGCAAACATTTTTCAGAATTTTAGAAGAGGGGGGTTAAAAACAGCTAAAATGTTTGAGGAAGAAATTTAAACAAAATCATTTTTGGACCTTTCTCCATCTTCTTCCCAGAGAATATCTATGTTAATCTACAATGTTTCCAGTCAGAAACTGAATGAAGTGTTTGACTTTCTGTATCACTTAGAAAAACAAAAAATGATCAAAGCCTCTTCACAGAGTGGATGGGCAGAGAAAAACTGATCTATAGTGCCTGAAATAAATATTTCACCATCATGAAACAATAAAGAAGCACGTCCTGTTCATCCAAGTGATAGACTGAAAGATTGGCTTTGTGTTTCCTTCCAAGCAACTTTATTGGTATGCGATCCTCTGCAGATCATGTTCAAAACTTCTGTAACTGATACATGGGACAGCCTAGAGCACTTCCCAAGCTCAATGTACAATGCCTACACTCCTTGAATTTTGGCTGTTCCTGAGCCTTGCCAGAAACAAATATGTGAACCCAGAGAGGAAAAAAATCAGAATAGTAGACTCATGGAATATCCCAAGTTGAAAGGAACCTGTAAGGATCATAGAGTCCAATTCCTGACAATGAAATGCTTTTAATAACTGCCCTGCAATACACATCCCGCAAGCCACAAATGCTCCAGAGGACTTCTGTCAGGGGTGGCTTAAATATATTTTCTGAGAAACAGCAACTCTTCACCACCCTGGTCTCTCACCACCCAGTGAAGTGTCAGGGAAGCCTGGGAGACACTACGCTCTGGATGGCACCAGGAGGAGGAAGATGAAGGACTGGAAATAGATAGCTGGATCCTTGGGTGGTCATACATGAGCAAGGGGAGAAGGGATGACCCCCCTGACAAAACCTCCTCCAAGCATCCCAGTGCTCAAAAAGATGAATTGCTCCCACTGGGTACATAAAGAAGAACAGGTTTCTGCTGCAGGACTTACCAGATAAGGGTGTCCTGGCCCTGCTTCCCCCAGACTATCAATGCACACCTCAACCACGAGCTTCTCCCTTACTTCCTCTTGCTTTAAAACAAAAGGTCTGTTCAGGGAATGCCAAAGTACAACTGGATAAAAATGCAGAAAAGCCATCCTTTTTCCCTCTGCTCCTCTTAGGGTGTCTGAAAGGGTATGCTCAGCACGCAAAAAAAAACCTGCTGACTTCACACTCTGCTGGAGAAGGCGATTTGAAACCAACAAAAATAATTGTCACTGTGTTTAGCCAGAGTCAATAAAAGCACTAAGGGCCTGGCAGTGTCAAATCCAGGAGAAAATAAATTGCTGGTTCATGAGCACTCCCTGCAATGTATCCTGAAAAGACATTTTCTTCCCTTTCTCCTCAGAAAAAAAAAGATAGGGAGTGAGAGGCAGTGAGCTGAAAGGGGGGAGAGCCTGGCAACATATATTTCATGTCTAATGATATTGTTTTTAACAGTGAGAAATATACTGCGGGGTTTTGAATGATGACATAGGAAAGAATAAATAAAGGCCCTGCTCTTACAGATTGCCTGTTGTCTCACATAGTAAATCTGCAGGGAAGTGTCTTACCCATAGGGACAGGAAAAAGAGTTGCAAAAGCAATGGAGTGACTCAATTTACCTTTTCCAAAATGCTTGTGATTTTGGGTACCCAGCCTGACATGCAGACAAGGAGCTGTATTTCAGGGAGGGAAATTGCTCAACACAGTTTCAAAATTACTAGCATGCTTTAGCTTTGGAAAATGAAGGTGCCTTCTGCTACAGCTACAGCAAATCAGACCTGGGGGGCTGTGTCCTCATAACTGCCTTATTCTCTAGTTCTGCCAATCTGCCACATAGCATTGCCCTCTCCACAAATCTTGCCTCACCAGCCCCATTTTGAAAATTGGAGCCAAAACCAGAGTTCTAATAGTTTCCAGAAAACATGAGAGTATGAGGGAAAGCCACATCCAAGTGATCTTATATTGAACGTTTAAATAAATTGAAATAGATTATGGCAGAATGTAGAGAAGAAAAAGTCAAACAGAAAATAAACAGCACTATTTGTGTTTCATTTTTTGTCTTGTTTACCTTACCCTGGTAACCTTCTTCTATTTTAGCCTTGTTTGTTGTGACTTCATTTTCAACCTGAAGCAATGTCCTCGACATTGTTAGACATCCAGGCAGATGTTAGGCTTGCAATTATGGACCCAGCTCTGCATGGCCCACTCAGTGTCTGAAAGACATCTCTGTGAAGGAAACAGCAACCCAATGATACTGATCTGTGTCATCTTCTAATTATTCTAAGCACAAAATACATATTAATTGAGTCCAGAGTAATTCAATGGATGTGAAGACAGTATCTAACCTGGAGAACTGAGAAGCCCCAGAGGAAAATCAGCAGCACTCAGAAAAAAAAAACTGGTCTTGAGATGAGACAGTTATTGAGTAACAGAATTGTAGAATCATTAAGGCTGAAAAAGACCTCTCAGATCATCCAGTCCAACCACCCACCTATCACCAATATCACTCACTAAACCACATCTCTAACTGCCAAATCTCTATGTTTCTTGAATACCTTCAGAGACAGTGACTCCACAACCTCCTGGGGCAGCCTGTTCCAATGCCTCACCTTTCCTACAGATAAGTTTTTCGTAATATCCAATCCGAACCTCCCCTGGTGCAACTTGAGGCCATTACCTCTGGTTCAGCTGACTGCTCCTTCTTTGGAAACATCCCAACAGATGGAGAGTGGCAGCCTGCAAGCAGGGAATGGATGTGTTTATGTGTAATGTTGGCCCATGTGCAACAGAAATTCCCAAGAAGGCAGGAACATCCCTGCCACACAAACAGAGGTAAGAATAACACCTTCTGTCTCCAGGGCAAGAAACCTACGTTGCTCAGACAAGGTGACCATCATTTGCACTTCTCTCCTGGATCTGTTCTGAAGAAGACAAGACCAAAAAGCAGGCTGTTTTTCTCCTGCTCACCTCTGCCATTCCTTGGCTACCAGCCCAGGTGGGTTTCACATAGGCAAAATGAGTTTTCATGGAGAAAAGCAAAGGAAGGCCCTAATGAACACACAGCTGCCCAGCACTGGAAAATACCCACTGCTGTATGCAAAGCCTCATACCACATTTTTAATTAGATGTGACAGCCCAGGGTTCAAGCATCTGAGGAATTCCAGGCTAGATGAAAAGGGACCGGGCAGAGATCAATAGGGATAAAGAGGCAGTGATAAGGAGAAGGACCTGCTTAATCTTGTTTTTATCTCTGTTTATTTATCCTCTGTCAGCAGTGCTCTCCTGATCAAATACACAGGCATGTAGAATCCAGTGTGCTTACTCCTTGCAACATGACAATAACAACAGAATCAGTGTTCCCATCCCCGCCTGCCCCAGTGCTGGGCAAACAGGGCCTTCTGCTTGCTGACACACAGCAGTTGCTGCCAGTGTTTGCTCATCAGCTCATCAAGGCACTCAGTGCTGCCATGTCTCCTTTCTCTTCCCTTGCAGCTGATAACAAGTGTTGCTCTGCTCTGACAACTTCACATTTGACAACTTGCATAGGGTTAGAAACCAGCAAGATGCTTTCATGAGGTGTTAAGGAACAGAGGTCCTTGGCCATTGCCTCCCAGCACCTCGAGAAGCCCAACATTTTTCAAGATGTTTTTACAGCACGTCTGTTTATTGTTGATTAAGGTGGAGAAATCACAGTTTGCATCCATACAGAGGCACTGTGCAGAGAAGAGAGGAGGGTGCAAGGGGCCTCCTGGGGCTCCATGGGGAGTACTGCTTGGAAGCAAGCCAGGGCTGGGTACTTGCTCATTAGACCTCCTTGTCAGGGTTAAGTGGGGATTCCGTCTCAGATTTACACCCTTTCTGATGGCTCTGTTGTACATAACTCCAAATTTGGGCCCTAAATATATTTCTCTGCTCCTTGGGGTTTCATTAGCCTGTTTATACAAATGCAGGCGTGCTGGGCATTCTGAAGAAACTTGTAGCAAAACATGGTTAGGATTTTCATGAAACATGGGGTCTAACATTCCTATCTGCCCATTCCTTCTGCACTGCCTGAATACACAATCAAGCTACACCCCAAGGCAATTGCCTGATTTAGAACGGCTGGGGGTATAGTTAGATTTTTGGAGAGCACACATGCTGTGACTCCTGAGGAAAAATCTGTCTCTAAAGCACAAATATATGGCAGCCCATACTTAGCCATACATTCTCTGAGATATTTCCAGCCCTCCAGGCTTGTTGAACAAACCAAGCAAGGCTATTTTTTAACATATCGAGTGTATTTCCAGGATGATTTTTCTGCCAAAAGTGTAACATGTCTTGTTTTCCCTACAAGGCTTTTCAACTGAACGCTGCAGGAGGTAAAATACTTCCAGCATTGCCCTAATAACCAGCAATCCCTACCTACAGATTAGCAATTTCTGTAAGGCACTCAACAATATTAATCATAATTACTATTAGCACATCAAAGATTTAACATCTAGTCTATGTCAACGTAGACAAAAGGTGTTGATGGCATATTTATGTACCTGCATTGGCTGTGACACTACTGGGAAGAAAATACAGCATTTTCACATAGATTAATTTCTTTCTAAAATTAGCTACTCCATTGAAATGCCCAAGCTAAACCACGTCAGTTAACATGCTGTGGTCTGCAGAGATGGCTCAGGAAGTGAGTGGTCTCCTTTGCATCTTCTAGAGGTTGCTCATTCCTGCTGTTGTCTAGGGAGGAGATCTTAATTGATAGTTTTTCTTGCTTAAATAACTAAACATGTAACAGATTCATCAGGCCAAGGCATTTTTACAAACAATTTGTTAACCCTCTCAGACCCTTTGAGATAAGCAAAGGCTTCACAAGTGTTTTATACCAAGAGAAAAATATTTGCTTTACATGTGTCTTCTGGGGACCCAAGGTGACTTTGAGATGGGACAAGCAAAATGTTTTTGTCTGTCTGTTCAAAATGGGTTACAAAAATCTTCTGTCAGGATCACCAACCAACAAACAGCAGCATGTTTAACAACATAGAGCTCCCATGGTTGCTCTCATAAGTGATATTTGCAAACAACCCAGAGGCAACTATAGTGTTTTCACCTGGGATTGTTCAGGTATCTCAACTACTATCACAATTTTAGGCACACCTTCACGGATTACCTAAGCAATGGGATGTAAATTCACCAAATGTTTTTCACCTTTTAGTTTAGTTTCTTGTTAACTGGCTTTGATGTTTTTTCTGTGTTCACACCTGGAAGAAACTCCAGGTGTCTCCTTCAAATCCTTTCCCTAAGACCTGCCCTTACTTTGACCTTGTCATGACCCATGTAGGTATCAGAGAGCTGTTGACCACTTCTTATCATATCAGTCACAGCTATCTTAATATTTCTTTGCTCTCCAGTGTCTAGTTAGCTATCTCTATCTCCTGCCAAGTAGACAGAAGAACTAAACATCTTAGATGACACTCTGGTACAGATAGTAATTGTGATTTAAAGAGCGTTTGGGGCTTGCAGTGGATTTACAACAGTGGATGGGGTAAAAGCACCATACCTACCTGCTGAGCTACCTATGATCTAAATGGGCTCAGGTGGAACTGCTTTATGCTTTAGCTTTTTCAGACCAAGTTGCCCTTTCTGTAGTCCAAAAACTTCAAATGAAGCAATTAACAGTATTATTTTCCTCTGGTCAGAAGAGAAATACAGGAACTAGAGCAGGCATTGAATCCCAGCACACAGGTTCAGATGTAGTTTTTGTCTCTTCTCCCCCACCAGTTTGAGAATATTTGCACCTGGAGTCACCTAATAGAAAAACAAAGAGGGAAGCTGTGAAATAAAGATAAGAGTTAGGGGTTAGATTCAGAGCTATCAGTGTATTTAGATGTGAGTATATAGAGTGGGGAGCTGTGTTGCTTATGCCATTTTCAAGATGAAAGAAAAAAAAGAGGGAAGAGAAAATGAAAAAAAGGATAGTGAAGGAGAAAAAACAAGAAAATATATCTTACAGTATCGTGAAGAATGCAAGGTAAGGGAAGGCACTTTGTTGAATCTTAACTGTAAGTTAATTTTTGGCTGAATTTTCTTTCAAATATTTCTTCAGGCTTCTTAGCCTGCATTTTTCTTTCATTGGAGCAAGCTGTCTCTCAATCTGCTGAAGAAATAAGGCTTTATGACATGATCATTACAGATGAGATGGGCACAGAACAGACAAGAGCATGAATGTGGATGGGACAGTCTGGTGACAGATGCAGACTAAAAAGTCATTATGAGCCTTTTGAGAAGTTCTTTGTATTAGTGATGATCTCTTAGAAGTAATGACTGTCCTGTCCTATTTCTCTTGATTTTAGGCAGGCTGCTTTGCATTGTATGTACAGTTTTTTGAGAACTAATTTCCATGTTTTCCTAGGAGGTCACACTCATTCAACTGCCTGTGCAACCAGAGTAAGGGATTTTTATTTAAGACTGCTCATCCATCCTGATGCCCCCAATGAAATTAGAGTTTTATAAGCTGGTTTCTGAAAATCAGAACCTATTCATGATCTCCCATCATGACTGCATTCACCCGCAGCAACAATGATTTCCATCTAAGAAAGGGAGTACCCATCTTCACACTATACCTCCAAGACTGCTGTTCCCAATCCCAGCTTCTGATAAGATGAGAGGGGATTGATAGGGTAAGAGGGAATGGCCTCAAGTTGCACCAGGTGAGGTCTAGGTTGCGTATTAGAAAAAACAACTTCTCTAAAAGAGTGGTCAGGCATTAGAACAGGCTGCCCAGGGAGATGATGGACTTGCTGTCCCTGGAGGTATTTGGGAAATGTTGAGATACGGAACACAGAGACATGGTTTAGTGGGTAATACTGGTGGTATGTGGACAGATGGACTACATGGTCTGATAGGTCTCTTTCAACTTTAATGATTCTATGATTCTAGACTGGTCAGCATGCTCTCTGATGTTGCCTGGGCAAGGATTGTCACCCTATGCCAGCATCTCTTCATGCGGAAGAAAGCTGATGTAACTGTAAGATGTGGCATCCTATAGTGTATGGTCCACTTGCTGTCATGTGGACACAGCTTTAGAGCACTCCAGAAGTGTCCATTGGTAGGCATAAGGAGGTAGATCAGGTACAGGCATTTCTTATTTCAAGAATCTTTAAAAAAAAAAAAATAAATAAATTTCTCCTACTTCCTCCATTGTGACTGTTACTTTGATGAAATATTTGCTTATGTTTAGATTTGGAGTGTCCAAGATAGAGATTGCTGATAAATTCTTTCTCTACTTAGCACAGTACCTGATAGGCATCAGACATTTATGGGAGAATGCCAGGCACGGATTACACAGATTTAATAAATAATAAATAAAAGTACTGTTGAGGCTGGCTTAATTTTTAATTGCTCACTGTATTTTGAGATGGCTCTCAGACAAGTAAAGCAGCTTTGCCTATTACTGCACTGTGTCTAAAACGAAGGCAATATTTGAAAAACTTGAAATTGAGAGGCCAAGGTACCCAGACATATGAACTGGGCACAGCACTCTGATAGATGATGCTCCAGCAAGCAGACTGATTTTGGGAAAGCAGACTGATACAGAATTTAAGAATTGTACAGTAGAGGTAAGAAAAGATCTGCACAGTATTCAATAAATTTCAAACTCCTTGTGATCCAGATGGTCTCTCTGCTCTCTTACTTATGTGTGATCATTAGCAGGGATGTGTAGCCCATCAGTAAATCAACCTAAATACTTTGTTATAATGATCCTCATTACAGAACATTGATAGATTAACCGTGCTCCATTTCAGTTTATGAGCAAAGCTCTTTGCTCTCTCTGGCAGCGTGATTAATGTGAGGTTTGCATACTTAACATTAGAGACCAGTATTTATGGTCTTAAAAACATCAAGAAAAAAGGAAAATGTCTGCTGTGACAGCTCATATAGCACAAGTGTCAAATCTTATCAAGGATTCTCTCATCCATTTTAGCTATCATTTACCAAGCTGACCTGGCAGACCTCAGAGCCTCATTGTAGCATTCTTTGTATGGCAATCCAGTTAAGAGCAAGACACAGGCTAAGTGAGACACAGCTTAACACATTCATATTCTCAATAAAACTGTTACTGTGAAAGAAATCATCAGCAAGACAGGCGAATTCATTCTTCTCCAATGGGAAAAGATTCTTCCTTGCTGTACAAACAAACTGAGCAATGATGCCACTATAGTAGTGGGTGGGTGGAGCAAATTCTGAGTAAGGGTAAGATTGAGGTATGGCCCAGACCAAATCATCATTAAGCTTTGCAATGTACAGTTGTTTTCAATGTTTTAATCAAGGGGGATGAAACTTAACAGGGGCTTGCAAAAAAATCTCACTGCTATTCAGCTTGAAAGCTTCAAGGAGCACAAACCCTGCTTAAGCTTACTAATTTTTTTTTTACGGGATTCAGAATCCAAAATCCTGAGTGAGGGAAGCAGATCAAATAACTCAGTCTGGACATCTTCTTGTGAAGTCAGCCCTCTCAAAAAAGACCTGAACTGCCCTCCACCTCCCACACATCAGAGATGTGACTATAATAGGCTCTGCCTGCTTAAGGAGCTGCACTGCTCGGTGGTTGCCATCACAACATGTTTCGGAGATGAGCTAAGAGGCAGCTTGACCTGAATGATTTATTAATACTCTCCTGTAATAGGTGTTACTGAATGACTAATACTGGCCCTATTCAAGGTAGCTAAGCATTCAAAGGCACTTGATCATGCATATAATTACTGATACCTGTCAGTATCATTGACTTCAAGGAGACGTCCACATGAGGTTAGGGTAAAACACATGCTTAACTGCTTTCATGAATCAAGGCCATCGTTTGATTAAACTACTTGTGATATTTGTGAAAGTACTGACAAATTGCAGAAGTCTCATAGGCATAAATTTGCGTGATTATTTGTTCACAGGTATCAATGACTATCATCCATCTTTATCTGAGCAGGTTCAAAAGGCACGTCTCTTCTCTACTGAAGGTGAGTGTGTACCAGGAGCTCCAATATGCTTCAGTGTCAGTACACATTGCAGTGATTTTAGGCATACAATGGCAGTCAGGTTCTGGGATCATCATTTCTGAACATGCCTTATCACATCTAAAAACAAACTATGTCCAGGATCAGGGTGTGAACCAATAACATACAAAACAATAAATAGGACTAAGTTTGGAAGGAAATAGAGTAACATTTAATAATTCAGTCAGCTTTATATACAGGGCTCTGAACCAAATGAGCAGGCAGCTTTTTAAAGAGGAGACCTTAACTGGCTGCTGAGGAGTCATAGTTCCTGATTTCAAGGAGAGAACATACCAGTGGGACATTGGAAAACACACAACTTGCATACATAACTTCATGTAGAGATACACTAAGTGGGAGTGAGAACATCTGTAAAAGACAACACTGGGAATTTTAGCAAACTGAAGATATCACTATGCCACACAACTTACAGACAAAAGCTGACTCCAAGCAAGAGTCTGAAGGCCTTGGTGTTCTGAATCATTCTCACTATTTGAAGGCCAACATGTTATCTGTTGGGTTTTTTGTTTTTGTTTTTTTAAATGATAAAGAGCTCTCAAATTCAGTGGAGACTTCAGTTTAAATCACTGCCTTTAAGTGCCTCTGAGGTCAATGACAGCTCTCCTGAGTTGTGCAGAGATAGAAGCTTACAAAATATCTCTACTTGATGTAAGGGGAAGGACTTACCCAGAGATTTATTGGGGAGAGGACGGGTTTGTGCCACACTTAAAAGAGAACATGCTTCTATGAGATAAATTCATTTTCATGTTTATTTATTTAGAGTAGAAAAAACGGTGCTGCCTAGTAGAGCATATGCTAGGCATAATGAAAGACAAACGTCAGCTTTTGAAGGAAAACACCCATTCATCAAAGGACACAGAAGAACAAACAACTTCTTCATTAAAACACAATTGAAAGGTGGCTTCTTCTCTCTACTCCACCTGCTTTCCCAAGTTGGGGGTTGCATGGGAAACTGCCGCTCACTTCACTTTCTTGTTACTCTCTGTCTTGAAGAAGATGAAAGTCTTTTCTCATCCCAAGAGTTTCTTAAATCTCAGAGATAGAAAAAATAATAATAAAAAGTGGTCCACAGCACTTCAACAGCTTTTTCTTCACTGTTTTGGAGATGGCAGCATTCGCATTCAGTCCAGCCCTGTTGTGACAGATCCCAGCTGAAGGATAGAGTACATACCTGCTAGGCATTCTGTGCTCTTAATGAGTCCTTTTGGTAGGTGTTGGAAGCTGGTAATACGATACATCCCCAAGATCCTACTAAATAGGAGGAAGCAATCAAAATCTTCTAAATTTTCCCAGGATGGAAAAGCAATTTCCTCCTCCAGCTGGAAGAATGGGGGAGATGGAAAGGTCTCAGGGAAAGTAATTATGCCCCTTTGATGAGTCCATCAGGAAGCCAAGACTGGTTCATTGGCGTGAATAAATATTTTCATCTTTGACCTAACTGTCTGTGTAAATCTAACAAAAAGAAATCACCAACTTAATGTCCCTAGTGTCTATACTCCTATGTGTGATGCTGATTAGTTTTGTGAAGTGTCACAGGGATATATGGAGAAAAATAAGTAATGAAGAAAAAAATAAGAAGAATAGCCAACTCATATAGTTGATATCTCAGATAAATCCATCCAGGCTCTGGCTGGTTTACATTGTTTCCTACCTCTTTCTCTGCTTCTTCTGGCCATTCCTCTGTGAGGTTTTTGATTATGTCTGTAATAATATCAGTCGTCTACATCTCTGGAAGCTGCAATTAATTAATTTTTAAAAAGATGAAATAGGACAGAGAAGTACAAGCACTGCTATAGTTGTCCCTTGAATGGTCTTTCAGCATAGCAACAGACATGAAAGCTAGAGATTAGAAAATGATTCAATCACTGCTTGATTTTTGCAAACTTTTAATATGAAGTCTGACTTCAGTTCTTTAAAACGGAGGGTCAGCTGAGCCCAAAAGATCGTGTTTACAGTTCACAGTTATCAGCAATAACTTGCTGCTTAAAAAACAAGGGAGACTTTGAGACTCCTCTTAAAGTGTAGATTAGATATAAATAGTAATGAGTAAAAGAAAGAAATTCTGCTTTGCACTTGAAATCTGAAAACTGGACCCAAGAAGGAACAATACAGCTTCAATCCAGAAACACCTTGTAAAACCAAAGCCTAGAAAAATGTAAGTAGTTAAAATTACTCACCATCCTGATCACATAACATTGGTGTTGACTGTTCTTTGGATGTAACTGGAAACTTATTAATGATGATCCACTTTAACTGGGGATTTTCTTAACCTATAAAGTTCAAGTAGCTGTTTCTTCTCCCCAAACCACTGATCTGGCTTTGCTGTCTTTGAAACTAAATAGACCCCTTGTGCAAGTGACCTTATTGACAACACTCAGAACACAGGCTTTTATTTTCAAAATGTTAGCAAGCAGACACCCAGGTTTAACTTGTGACCTATTAATATATCTAGCTGGGACATAGCAAGGCCACAGGCATCTCAAATTGGACATTCATTTGAATAACATACTACTTTGTGCCTGAGTACAGCCCAACCCAAGGAGTTCTGTGGGCCAGGAGAGAGAGGCAACATAAGCTGAACCACCTGGGGAAGAACTGAGACAGGAGAAGGCAGAATTCTCAGTCTTTCTTTCCTATTTTTTTTTCTGGTTTTGATCCAGGAAAGAGTAACCTGGATGAATCCTTCAGCTGTACTGGCTCAGCTGTACTGGCCATTGTGTGCAGGGCTATTAGCTCACACCTTTTCATCCATATGAAAAATAGCAACAGCCCATTCCACACCTCTCCTTCCATCTCTCTTCAGGTTGTTTGCTGGTTTCCCAGTATGCTGCTAAGGAGAGGAAAGAAATAGCAGCTTTTATAATTAAGAATAAGTGTACTCACATAAGAAAAGGTTACTGCACTTACCTTTTCTTCCATGTCCTATAGCAGTTATATAGGATCTGTACCTGGATGTATATCAGTCAACTTTCATGCTAGTCATAATTATGTCACCTTACATATCTGAGGTTTCATAAAGCTTGTGCAAACAGTGACTGAGTGAGTGGAAAACATCTGACTTAGCTTCAGCAACCAAAAGTCTTGACATTTGGTCTAAAAGTCGCTATGATCAATGGAAAGTAAGACATTTTCCAATAGATGTTAGCTTCCAGATCTCTGAGGGTGGCGTGAAGGTGCCAATCTCTTTCTAATAAATAAAAAATGCCAGAGATCAAATCTCTTCCAAGAGCAGATTTTTTTATTACTGTCATATTTTGGGAGGATAACCTCACCAGGGTTAGCTACACTGCTAGAAAATGCATTCTCTCATACCTGCTCCTACCAGCCCATTGCCAAGGGCTACCTCCCAGCCCCATCTGAAGGGCAGATAATGTGAAAGCCACGTTGACCACCTAGATAAATTTATCTAGATAAATTAGCCACGGCAGCTGATCCAGCCCTTTGAATTCGGCTGTGCTAATATGGCTTATCTTGCTGAAGTGACAGGCAATATTTACATGCTCCACTCTGCTGGTAGAAGCCAGGGCATAGCAATAGCACAGAAATAGAGACATGATTAGTCAGGAATAGGAATTTCTTCCAGAGACACAGCTGGGGCCAGAAGCAGTGTTGGATAACAGGATAGAGTAGAAGACTTCCACTTTTTTTCTTAGTTTATCAAAAACTAAAAGCTATTGCAAATCCTCAAATGATTTGAGGATTAAAGCTTGTCTGCTTTAGTGTTCTGATTTTCTTGTGCCAAGCAAAATGAAAATGGCAATCCTAGATGAAACTAAGCAGTCAAAATACTCAGAGATCTGTGCATATAAGCACATACCTAGTTTTCAAAGTAAGCCATGAAGTTCCGTTGCTTGGAAAAAAAGACTAACACATCAGGCAAAGCAAATGCAGTGGTTGAGAAAGCCACTTAAAGGCAAATAAATGAATGAGAAAGGTCCTAGGAAGCAAATAATACACTAAAATTTACTTCATTGTAAAGAACAGGGTATCAGAGGTCACCATTTCTGCTACTAGTCAGGAGTCCTCCACATGGAGCACAGCACTGAGATGGCTGAATGGTACTTACACTGCATTGCACCTGGATCCGACTCTAAAAGAAAAACTGGGTACATGCTAAAATCAGTGTAGGTGAAGCTACTGTTTGAGGATTTTCTTCTTGCTGCAAGTTATCATCTCCTCTGTCATGTCCACCTGATTGTTATCCCAAGTTTAAAATGGGTCAGTAAAAGTCCAAGAGAAATCAAGAACTGATCATTTACCTCCAATACATGATGTGATTCTTGGAGGAAAAGGTCTAATTCATGTTTACCTTTCTGAATCACCCTGCTCTCTTTGCTCCCTAGGTGTCAGCAGACTAGAGGAGGTATTGTGAAATATTTCCAAAGCCAAGTGGAGCAGAGATGAAAGGTGGGCAAGTTCACAAAAATTTTGGATCATATTTCTCACTGGAGCTGAGCAGCTGAGATCTGGCCATTACAGTTGAAGAAGGAAAAGATTCAAGGATTTATGTGGTGTTTTGGCAATCTAAGAACCCCCTTCTTCTAGAAGAATGCTGTATGAAAATATTTAGCTCAACTTAGTCAAGTATGTCTTGTTCTTTGTTACTCCTGTACAATAGAAAAAGTGACATGCTCCCAAAGAACCTGTTGTGCTCACAGCACGGCTTTAGTGCTATGACTCAAAATGAAAGACTCCCAAAGTGGTGATTCCCTCACTAATGAAGGTTAAACTCATTACAGGTGAGCCAGGCTTGAAACAGCAGGCCCAGACTTTCTCCTGCAGGGCACAGCAGATGTATCCCCACCAGTGAACCCAAGCATGCCAGCCCCAGTTGCAGTTTTGCAGGTGGCTTTCCCATCCTGGAGGCCAGGAGAGGCAAGATGTGGGCTGCTTTTTGCCAGCTGGTGGTAGGGCCTGGAAATGCTCCCAAACACATCAATCACCAAAGATAAAAGTAACCAAAGACTTCAGAATGCTGCCAGTTCCTCAGTTCAAGGTAGGCTACTGAAAGCTATAGACCTGTAGTTGAGGTATCCCTTCTACCCTCTCTGAGCAGCCTAGCAGCTGTGGAATTTCACTTGGACAGGGCATGAGGACCAACTTCTCTGCCGATTTCCCTTATCCACCTTCCTTCTTGATAGAAGAAAATCTACCTTTTCATTAAGTTTTATAGGTAGATCTCTTCTATCAGGAATAGGACACAATTTGAAGATTAAGAAAATAATTAGGTACTCACATAGTGAGGATCTATCATGTGGAGCCTTCTAATCTCCTACAGAAACAGTTAAAATATACAGAGTGATTGAGCAGCATAATCATAGATGTTTATTGACCTTTGAGATGCTGTGGAGCATCAGACATCTGTCCAGGGTTGGCACAGGCCACTGAGATGCATATTCCAAGAGGACAAAAAGTCCCATGCAGCCTTGTACAAGCTACTGAGGCACCATGCAGTTGAGAATTGTGCCTCTATTCCATGCTTTGACACTTAATTTTTGTGTTCTAACCTATGTGCTAAATCCCACCCCAGCAGTCTGGTGAATCCAACCTGGTATTTCAACACGTGGGATGCATGTCACATGGACATAATATATGCATAATATAATTCCAATGAGATTATAACACTTCTATATCCCAGTTTAGAGAAACTCCTCTTCACTCCTCTTTGACTCTGGAGTGGAGGTGATGCCATGTATTTTTAAAGATCATAGAATTGTTTGAGTTGGAAAGAACCCTTATAAGTCATCTAGTCCAACTCCCCTGCAATGGACAGGGATACCTACAGTTGGATCAGGGTGCTCAGAACTCTGTCCAGACTGACTTTGCATGTCTGTAGGGATGGGGCATCTACCATCTCTCTGTTCAATTCTTGTTGCCTTGCAGCCTTACTATTCTTGTTGTAAAAAAACTTCTTTAAATCCAATCCAAATCTCTCCTATTAGTTTGAAACCATTTCCCCTTGTCCTATAACATCCTCACATTTCCTGCAGTCCCTCTTCATGCTTTTTTCTCTGCACAGTTAAACCTTGTTATCTTGTAGAGTTGTCCTAGAATGCGTGTGACACTGCTAAAACGCTTCAAAGAAACTTATCAAAGCCCATTTGCATGAATGTAAACTTCAGAAAAGACAACAACAAAATATTGTGAAAAATGTATGCCCTTGAGGAGAGAGAAACTCTGAATTCAGTGAGTGTGTGTGGTAGGGTAAGCGATGGCTGAGTTTTCTCCTGCAAACAATGGGTCTTTTTGGAGCAATTTCCTGCAAGTTGAACATAGCTTTCTTCCTCTTTCTGAGTCTGCAAGCCCAAATATGTCAAAATCTCAATATTATTTCTGTCATTGCTCAAAATAATCAATTCAAAGAAACAAACAGTGAAAACAACTTAGTAATGGCAAGGCACCTTGGAAAGGCTTCTAATAGATAAAACTTCATGGTTAAACTGCCTGCACGTCTGTTTATTTTATTTTATTTTATTTTATTTTATTTTATTTTATTTTTTTACTGAGGTTTTAGTTCTCTCTCACACAGGAATATCATGTGTTAAAGGGCTGTCAGACTGTATGTTTTCAAATGAAAAGGAAGAATGGTATTTGTAACATCTAATGAGAACTGACGTATTGTATTATGGTTTTTCATATTATCAATATTATTGTACTACAACATACATAACACACATTAGATTAGGGTTGCTTTAATTTCAGCAAAAGTCTACCTATTTCAAATATCTCAGGCTAGTTTTGCAAAATAGAACAATTGTTTAAAACTTTCATCATTGTTTTTGAAATGAAGTAACTCTGTCAAACTGCCTTCACAGGGCACAGGATTTTTCCCTTGTCATCTCTGTAGCACTTTGAGCTGTTACAAACAAAAAGGTTCATTACTATTTTGAATTAAAACTGCATTATTTTGTATGAGTTGCTTCCTCCAGGTGGAATAACATTAATGCCAGAACAACTATGAAGACATGCTGTCTATGACATGAGAGCAACAAGGCGGCATTTTTCAGATACTTCCCATATGGGTACCTCAAACCACTTCACAGATCTCATAATCACTGTCTTTGCTCATCAATGAGAGCATTAGAGTAATAGTAGGTTGATGATGTGTCTTATTAGATAAGGTTGGTAAAGCAATGCTAGAGTCTACACTTCCTTAGGGCTCATTCCACTCCTTAGTGTTTGGCCTTCTTCCTTTTATTGTATCACAGTATCCACAAACACACAGAGAAAGGTGCCCACTCTGCAAACCCTTGGTCACTTGTATGTAATTTTCCCATCATGGCAACGTGGAGCCTTCCTGAGTTGGTAAGAAACATATCTTTTTTTCCACCACTTGTGATGTTATGGTTTACTTTGTCCATTCAAAGAGAGGTTCAACTCACTCATTTCCAGTATAAAGTTTAATATACACAACAGGCCTGAGTTCATAAAGTCAGAAATGTATGGAATGAGACCAGAACCATTTCAAAAACGTGAAAAATATACATTCAATTATAAGTGGATCAAGATGATTTATTTGTGCAGTAGTGTTGAGAATATATGTTGAAAAATATTGCAATATAGTTCATCTTGCTGCTAGAGGTGAATCTGTGTCACCATGCTTGGATCTCAGGCTGAACTTTCCCAGAACTTGAGAGGAAGCCTTTAGATCTCACTGGGAAACACTAACTTCAGCATGTTAAGATTTTATTTATTTATTTCTAGGGTTTTCTACCTGGAAACATCATGAATGTCAATCTATGCAGTCTCCTGCTGGGGCTTCTATCTAGTCTCAGTGCAGTAATGCTTCTGACTCTTTGTTTTGTTGAACCAGGAAGGCTGGAAGGACGTTAAAGAATTGGTTTCTTGTCCTACAAAAAGATGACTTGACTCTCCATCACCTCTTTTCATGTCTAGCCAGATACCAATAGCCTACAGCCCCTGGAAGATCTTCTTAACATCCCAGTCATTGCTGGAGTGGTCATTCAGACTCTGGAGCAAGAGGGAACCTACCTTTTTTGAGAGAACTAGTCCAGATGTTCTCAAAATCTCTTCAGACTCCTCCAGCTGAGCCAACATTCCTCTCAGCAGATAAGCTTGGCCACTCGGTTCATTCTCCAGACAACTTCATCTTCTCTGACTGTGGCCACTTCCCTGTCTCCCATTTCTGCATGTTTGAACATGCAATCTAATAATCTGAAAGACAACCTGTAATGCTGTAAAGCAAGCTGCTCTTCTCATTTCCAGCTGCCAGGCATTTCCTCCATCAGGCACAGTCATAGAGTGCCAGATAGCTACCAGGAGGAATTAGTCATCAAGTAACATTTGCTTTGGCTTAGCATACATTTGTTTAAATGTTAAAATCTCAGCCTGTTCTTTATTCTAACATGTTTTGTCATTTGCCTATAACCACCTCCAGTATGCTTTGTAGCAGCTTCCTTAGGACTCTAGGAAAAACGTCTCAGTGTGCACTCTGTTCCGGGCTTTTGCGTGGTGTATGAGCACGAGTCCAGGACCCAGTTAATGAAGGAGGCTCATACCATGTGGGCTCTGCTGGGTGAATTCAGTGGAGTATGCCCTAAATCATGTGCAAACACAGCATTTGTAAGCTATAGTTTCTGCTGATTCTATGACAGCATGGTGCCAAGAGTAATGTGGAATTTCAAGATGGCCTTGTGTATATAATAAATTACTGCAATCAGAGAATTGTTGACCATGGGAGTCTTTTAAATCCTGCCATGATTTTGCCATTTAGAAGAAGCTCCTGCTTCACATCATGATGAACAAGAGATCATTTAGAGCAGTGAAAAGCAAAACTTTGTCTACAGAACAAGCCTTAGCCTGGCATAAAGGTAATGTTATGAAACGCAGGAGCCCAACACACAAACTGCCTGATTTGATCGAAGGTGTATAAATTAATCCCATGTGTTTTCTGCCTTATCCTTAACTACTAGATCATTGGGAGAATACAATGCATGAGCTATTCTGCTTGTGTTATAAGTTACCAAATGTGTACTAGACAAGAGACAATCTGCTTCCAAATCACATAAATAAATCTATTCTAGGATAGGTAAAAATTCAACCCTTTTCCATCTGACCCCAAATTCTATTTTTGTAAGAATTTGTATATTTCTACAAAAAGCTTCAGCAATCTGGTGTCTTCATACAGAAGGAGATATGAAGCTATTCAGCAAGCACTACTAAAAAATGTTAAATGTAAGTAAACTGCTATTGTCAGCACTCGGGACTTGAATATTTCATCTTCTGTCTGCCCATATTTTTATTTAAACAGTACTTTTTCAAGATGTTGAATATTGTGGCTAGATTCTCATCTGTTATGTTTTCTTCCACCTTTAAAAGTAGAGTGGTGTTTCAGAGAAAACAGCGTTTTGGCTTTTCTAACTACGATAACTGGAGGGCAGTAAAAAAAAATAAAAAGAAGAGAAAGCATTTTCAATCTCTTGATTATGTAGGCACAGTGATCACTAGATCAAAATGATGGCATCACTGTGATAATTGCTACTATTGGAGAGCATGTCTTTTAAGATTCTGCTTTCTCTAGCAAGTGCATTGTCACAGCAAGGAGTGAGTTGGTAGAATGACCAGATGGTGCTAAAGACTCAACCTGCACTTCTCTGTGTTTCAGGAAACTTTGATTTGGACCAGTTCTAGTCTGTGCCCGAGCACTCATCTTGCCTTGGCTACTGAAGTGCTTGAAGTGTGTTTCTGACCCACAGCTTGCCAACCCATGCCCAGCATTTATGCAGAGTACAGCTCATCACCAGGGCTATATCAGAGCTATGACACATGAAGGTTGAGGCGACATTTTGTGCTGTCTCCAGTGTGGCATCTGCTCTTTTTTGCTTTTTCTGCATTTCTGTTGATTTTACTTCTTGTGTTTCTCGAAAGCCTTGCCAGTGTGTCCCAGCTGCCATAATTCTTTGCAATTTGGAGGCAGAGAAAGCTCCAGGAAAACCATGACCTGTGGGGTGGGTGCCTAGGAATGTCCTCCAGGTCAGTAGGCTGAGCCATACTGCTGTGTTACGGCAACAGAAGGCCAGGAGTTTTTCTTATGAAACCCAGAGATTGACTGAGCTGTGAGAAGCAGCTGGTTTTGTTCAAAGCCAATGAATATTGCACAGAAAAGGGTTCCTGAGTCTCAGATGAGCATCTTTCAGTTGTTTGTTCTTTTTTAATAACTGCAACCTCAGCTACATAAGCATAAATGAAAAATGCCAATGTCTGCCTATCCTATAAATAAATAAACAATAAAATTAAAACCAACCTCAATATACACAACAAAGACCAATCATGGGATGTTTCTCTGTAAAACTTACACGCTGCCATAACTTCAGGCTAAACAAGTCTGAACCAAGAAGGGTTTTGTCCCAGATCTGTATATTTTATGGGAAGCTGATGCTTGTTTTCCATGGGAAACTAATTTTTCCAAAGGACAGTTTCAGCTTGGCGGCTCAATACTGTGCTGCTGTGACAAGCTGCTCTTTTAGCAGCGCTGACAGATTTTTGAGAAATATTTATTTTCTCAACTAAGCTATGAGGCCAATGACAGGTACATTCTGGAATGAAAGAGAATGCAGGGAAGCACGCAAGAAAATATGGAATTTGGAGCACAGCTTTTTACCAACGTAGCCAGATAGGACACAGGTTGAAGTCATCTTTGTGTAGCTCTCAGCAAAAAGGCATTAATTATGTGGTAGTTCAAGTTTGTTCACCAAATTAAAGAACCCAAGTGGAATTTTTTGTCAGGTAGATTCAAAATTTCGGGGATTTTTTTTGTTTGTTTTCTTTATTTTTTTCTCCTGCCAATATGTAAGATATAAATCATCCTGCTTGATTCAGACCTTCATTTTTAGGCTAAAAACAAGAAATAAATCAAATGAAAAATATGTTCCATTTCCAATTCTGACCTTGATGAGGAAGAAAACTTGACGCTAGTGAAAAACTGTTTCTGTTTAGTTCTTAACCAGTGATACTTCTGAAGTTTTAGTGCATGTTAAGAGAAAGCATCAAGCAGAACAAGATCCAAAAGGCACAGACACGGAGTTTTCTCCAAGTTAAATGCCATCTGGAACTAATGTGATGCCTTTCTTATTCATTCAGGTAAGAAATCAGACATGTGAGCCTGGACATCTATTCAAAGCAGTGCCTAAAAAATGGATTTCTCACATGAATCAGGCCACGAGTACCCGTAGCACATACAATGTTGTTTTGATTCCTTGCCTATCATGAGACCCTAGCCAGTGTCAGCTGTGGTGATGCTGTTTGGCACATGATGTCTAGCAATTATCTTTTTTGCAGAGGACTTCCAAATGGATGGTTATCAATCACCGAAAGCTGCACCGAATAAACAGAAAAGGGACCTGTAGGGTTACTGGTCAGAAAGTTCACTTTGGGATATCAGCTTGTCCTAAATCCCTTCTCATACACCATCAGTGACCTGAATCATTTTTTTCCTCCAAAATTCTTCCTGGCAGCTGGAAACTGGCATTTACTCTCTTCTTGCTTTTTTTACTGAACAGAGACAGTTTGCACACAAATGTCTATGTGGGCAAAATAGAATAATCACATCCAGCGTTACACTTTCTACATGTATTTTGGATTATTTCAGCACTGAAAAGAGTTCATGCATAACCACAAACACCTAGAGAGCAGAATTCAAGAGATATCCAAAGAAGATGACTTTCCAAAAACTGAGCTGACTTTTGAATTATTGGCTTTTAAGATTACACTTTGCTTTAAAAAAGAAAACTTTCACAACCTTTCTATGTGAATGAATATTTATAAAAAAACAGCTCTCTAGTTTTCTCTACTTCTAATTGTCCTTACATTTCTAGAAGTTGTGCAAAAAGCTGTCACTTGTCAAAATGGGCAAACACGAATGGGATAGACTACAAGGTCAGACAATTCTAACACATAAAGCACTGACCACAGCAAGCAGTATCTTGTAAACTGGTTCATATCCCACTGTTCTGACTTCATACTGACATAATTTGGAAGGTCACATAAGCACATTGGAAAAACAATGAAGCCAATGGTTGAACACAGTGTAAAGTTTTACATGAAACATTGATTATGAGCAGCCAATGGCTGGCTCTTGTGTTCTGCCAATAAGATACCTGGAAGCAATTGACTTCATTGAGAGATTAAAACATTCATCACCACTCAGGAAGCTTAATGTGCATGACATAGTCAAACTTTCTATTGGTAAGAGTACAAAAACATTTCCAAGAATGCCCCTATGCCTTTCAAAGTAACTGAGACAAAATAATCCACCCTGTAAAGTCAGCAAAATGGTCCTTTGCAAACTTTCTCCCAAATAGTCTGGTGGGTAGTGTCTAAGCGAGGCTGGAATGCTTCAGGAGCCATTCCCAGCAGATGGCTGGTCACAGGACCACGGATGTTACCAAACACTTTTGTGTTACTGGTTTAGGCAAAGCTTCAGCATAAAAATTTCCCAGTGACATAGGAACTTGATGAGGATCCCAGGGTGCTAGAAGTGTAAAATACATTTTCTACAGATTGATTTCTGCACTTTCTCCAAGCTTGTCTGGTTGTACCAGGAAACATGGCAGGTTGTCCTAAGTTAAAACATAATATTACTGTTAGAGTGAGCCCTTGGGAGCCCTGAAGTGCACAGCACTCTGCAAATACATTACCAAAAAAAGCCCTCCCCCAGGTACGTGTAACAGGAAGAGAATAAGAGCCAACTGGGGTGTAGATGGAAGGAAACAATGCAATGTTCCTGGGCAGCACAGCAGGAGACGACTCAGCTGTAAGCGCTGGTGCATTTTTTAAAGGCATGATTGGGAGTTTTAGAAAGTGTGAAGAGGCATTTTCACATCTGGGCAACAGTATCAAGATGCTGCAGATCAGTCTTCACCCATTCTGCCCAGTGAAGCAAAGCATGCTGAGGGAAGACCTGCTAATGCAAAACCCATCTCTCCTCCAAACGGCAACTGTCAAGACACCTCTCCTGGGACTCCCTGTTCCTCGTCTTTCCCTTCATTTTATAGCAGATGTTTCACGTTTACACATATTTTTCCTATCCTGGCAGCTCTGCAAACTCACAGCTGGATTTGTTCCCTCTTTGCCTCATCACCATCAGCAAAGGAAGCCAAATACTCATCATTATATGCAACCTCATGATGTCCAAATTCAGCTCTTTTTTGACACTTTTGCAATTCTATTAATTCAGGTGGTCTTAGGCAAGTCCAGAAAACTAAAAATGTCTCTCAGAGCATAGTCATGACTCAGAGTATTTGAGACGAGAAGACTCATAGCCACAGTTCTTGGAAATAGGTAATGAGATCTATGGCTGTTTATTTTAATTATATCTCTAACACATTTGCAGAGCAAGGCAAATATTTCATTTTCAAAATCTTATTGCTTTTAAGCCAACTTCATCATCTTTGAAGCCCAGCTCTGAGCTTTTTATAGTTTAATAGAAACTTGAGAACCTTTGAAGTTGTGAATTTTACTGTCTCAGGAACCATCTCAGAAGCCCCAGACTCAGATAAATGTCTGTGACCTGGCAGCAGTAGAGTTAGACTCACTGAAGCCCAAATCTCCACCATGGGAAGGAGTCATATTTACTCAGAAATATTTCAAAGTACGAAAGCATTTTAGATCAGCTGTCTGGTTGGAGAAAATTAATCTGCAACTAATTGTTTCCTTAGGATTTTCATCATTGTTCACTACAAAGAGTTTCAGTTTTCCCATTTCTTTGCTGAGGAGCAGTAAATACAGCTGCGAGACTTTGCTGAAATCGGTATCAACCTCAGTGCCTTCCACAGGGCTATGGTGCTTAAAACAAATAAATAAGCAAAGAAAACAAACATATATCAAAAAACCCACCACAAACAAAAACAAAAACAAAAAACAACACACCACCATAATAAATGTTGCAAAGGATGTCCCAAAGCCTTGAGTAAGTCAGTTCCACCTCCTCCACTGCAAGGACAAATGACCATGTTTGTTGCACATTTTGAGATATTGTCTAGCAGATATTGTTCCAGAGCAGTTACCTTTGTTGTGTAGCTTCTCCTGCCAAGGTTGACAGCATGGCTGAACTCCATCACAAAGAGAAATCTTGTATTCCTTGTGCATTTTTGCAACTTTGCTCTTCACCTCCAGATATTCCCTCCTTCCTCTCATTCTCTTCTCCTTCTTTTACTCAAGAATTTGTGATGTTGTTTATCCTGAATAAATAAGGAATAATATTACATGCAGCTTTGCATTTTTTTTTTTTGTCCATTTCTTTTTTTTTTATGTCCACATCTCCTGTATGAGGAAAGACTGAGTAACCTGAGTCTGTTCAGCCTGGGGAAAAGAAGATTGAGAGGGGATCTGATAAATAATTTATATATATCTAAAGGGAGGTGGGAGGCAAATGGATGTGGCCAGGCTCTCCAGTATGTAGCAATAGGACAAGAAGCAATGGCCCAAGACTTGAACATAGGAAGTTCTGTACTAACACACTGAAGAACTTCTTTACAGTAAGGGTGACAGAGCACTGGAACAGGATGCCCAGAGGGGTTGTGAAGTCTCCTTCTATGGAGACATTCAAGACCCATCTGGATGCCTACCTGTGTGACCTACCTGCTTTAGTACCTGCTTTAGTAGGAGGGTTGGTTTTGATGATTTCTTGGGATTCCTTCCAACGCCTGTGATTCTGTGGTTCTGTGGTTCTTCATAGAATCAGAGAATAATTTTAGTTGGAAGAGTCCTTTAAAGGCCAGATGTTCCAGCTCCCTTACAGTGAATAGCTCAGGTTGAATGATGAATTCAAAAGAATACCTACCAGGAGTAGGACGGAGAGAGAGCTCGGCGAAGAAGGAGCTGTGAAGGCAGGTAAAATGCACCAAAGAAGCACAGGAACAGGATAGTTCTTCCTCAGCACACACAGTTTTCCCCTCCTTGGGGAACAACATGGGTCAAACACTATAGCTCAATCTATTATTGAATCATGAAAGAAAAGGTCATCATGGTAAGTAGTGGCACAGTGGAAGGTCTAAAGATTTGCCTTTGAGTTCTCTCTTG
The DNA here is from genome assembly GCF_019238085.1 of Lagopus leucura. Classification (NCBI taxonomy): domain Eukaryota; kingdom Metazoa; phylum Chordata; class Aves; order Galliformes; family Phasianidae; genus Lagopus; species Lagopus leucura. The sequence goes on from NW_024962264.1 coordinate 62,995,139, forward strand.
AAACCTTCTTACACTCTCCCTAAAAAAACACCAAAGTGTTCAAAGAGAACACCCATGGAAAAAGAATGGAAATCAGATGAACAACAACAAACTCAGGTCAATAATATGCAAACTAAAGGTGAAAGGATTTCTCTCCACCCAGAGAGAAATGTTGGGTTGCTGCTCTGCAGCAGCTGACCGTGCTACTGTGTCTCATTTAGGATGTAGGCAAGGTTGTGCTCACTCCAAATTATATGACAAGTCAATGTTTTTTTAGAAGAAAGAAAGAAAGGCAAGACTGGAACATAACTACCTCCTGCTGAAATACTGTCTGACATAAAGATTATCTCTTCTTCAGGTTAGAAATAAAGTTGGCATGAAAAGTTAAAAATACAAGACTTTAATTTGACTTCATAGTATCATAATAAAAGTGCATGTTTTTTTGTCAGAAAAGACAAAAAGCTCTCCACCATGTAGATAGAAATTTTATGCTGAATTTTATGTGTAAGAACCTATTTTGTTATTTACTTTTTTTTCCCAACTCTCCATTTTACTTTTATTCCAAAATAAGTGGCATGTTTGATATAAAATAATGCATTGATTTCTTCTGAATTTAATCCGGGATGCAGGGTGCCTTCATCTGGTTTCCTCCCAATCTCCCTTAAAGCCCAATAAATCTGTGACTATTTCCTTGCTGAAGTCTCAGGGGATATAGAATTACTTCACAACTCCTCGAGCCCAGAGCCCTCAGCATGGCTGATGTAGAGACAAATTAGAAGGAAGCTGCTGAAATTGGGATATGAAACAAAAATAGTCCCCTGGAAAAGAGAAAAGCACAACGACAAAAGCAAATCCTTATTGCAATTACATCATGATCATTTAAGTGTTAGAAGAAGGAAGGAGGGAAGGAGGGAAGGAGAGAAGGAAGGAAGGGAGGAAGGGAGGAAGGAAGGGAGGAAGGAAGGGAGGAAGGAAGGGAGGAAGGAAGGAAGAGAGAAAACCAAACCACAACAATGATTTTCTGTGCATTTGCCTCTGCCAATTGTTAAAACAGTAGCAAGTGTCATATGTTTCCAGTTGTAGCTCATCATTAACAAAAACACATGGTGGGGATGAGTTGACAATTGGACTAGATAATCTTAGTGGTCTTAATGATTCTATGATTCCATGATTCTACAATTCACTTGATAAGGTCATGGGCCAATGCAATTTAGTTTTATCATAGTACAGTCAGTAGTTCCTTGCTTTTCCTGTAAAGGGATAAAGTATGCTTCTTTTTTGCTTCACTTTAATTTTATATAGTTCTATTTTTAAAAAGCCACTTACAGTCCCTATGTTGCTATTTTACTGCTTGATCCATGTCATATTAAACTCCATGTTCACGTAAATTTTATTGAGCATTGTATTACTGCTGGCTTTGAAGAACAGTTTCATATGTACACATAGGTTCAGTCTAAAGGAAACAACAGATTGCTCTGGTTGCCACTTACATAATGCATAATTCTATGACTGTGATACACAGCATGGTGTGAAGGATTTCAGTCACCAACACTGTAAGAATAGACTTTTGCCACTCCTTGCCCCCAGCAAGGGAGAAATGAAAGCAACATGTTTGGCCACTATTTCATTTGCATTCACCTGAGGATCAAAGTGCAGTTGCGTAGATCCAATGCCTCTGCAAAACCACCTGTTCCAGTTCCCCCATGCAGGGAATTTCCATGGGCAGAGACTGTTACTTGCAGATTTTTTTCTGCATACAGCAAGAGATATGGAGATTACGGCCACCCTATAGTATGTGGCAGAAGCTCTCATGTACTTTTCCTAATGTCCCTGTTTTTAAAAGCTTATTCCCTGTATCTTTTTGCAGACAGATCCTTAATGGGATTCTGAGGTGGGAAGGTTTCTGTGGTATGCGGATGCTTCAGACTCATCAGGATTGTGAAACTTGAAAGGGTTGGGTGGTCTTTGGTGGCACAGGAATTGTTCCACAAATATCAGAATCCACCCCATCATCACTGAATATCCTACAGTTACATCAGTGGCTATATCACATTAGGGACTCTTCAGACATTCCAGTGTCTCACCTCATTCCAAGATGATAGAGATTTCATGTGGCCCTGGAACCCCCTTGCTAGTCTTAGCTCTGCTTGTCTTTCTCCAAGTGGAACAAAATTCTCTTAATAGAATGAAAGCAAATTGCTCAATTTGTGCATGTCCCTATCAAAATGACTTTCTCTTCCATCCTTGTAGTTTTAAAGCAAGATTTGTAGACATGTCACTATAATTTAATGATCTCTCCTCTTTCTGCTGAATGCTTCTAGCATTACAGAAGCTAAACCATTAAAATATGTGTTTCTGTCACAGCATGGACACTTGGCTCTAAGTATTACTTAAAAGACATGGGTAAACACAGGAAAAGACATCCCGGCAGGAGGGAAGTGATTGCGGGGACAGTATGTTCTGACAGCAATTCAAAATTACCAGTAGGCTGCAGAGTAGGAAGTCACATAAAACAAGTTGTTTTATTTAAATAGCCAGCAGGTCTCAGCTCAGAGAACAATAGTGTCTGCTCCTACAGATGGTGCCATGCTCTTGCTGGGAACTTCATTTGGTCAAACTGATAAAGGCAAGGAAAAAGCAGATAACATCGCAGGGGGATGCACTGGGATGAGTGGTTGGCCCCGATTCTCCTTTTGCACTCAGCAGAGAAAGTCACATAAGGTGAGCAACGATGTTCCACAGTGAAGCTGGCAAGCGACAAGACATGCCTGGGCCTTTCCAACCCTGTAGTGGTTTACATTTTTTCTGTAAACACCTGTGAGTTTCTCAGGCCACAGTTATAGTCATGTTGGGTTGGAAGGGGGATGTGGCACAGATATTGGAAAGGGCAACAAAGCAACAATGGGGACCTCCCCTGATCCACAACAGGAGTACAAAAATGGCACAGCAGCAAATGGGCAAGAAGAGGTGTTCCTACAGAAGGGAAGGGCTATTGTGTTTTAAATACACCTCTTTTTTGTGGTTTTATTATTTCTTTGTGAATCCCATCTTTGTGGGATCTCCGTCTCGTTTCTGCTCCTGCATCTCTCTGCACTCTCTGTGGGCAGCCCACAGCACTTACCTCTTCCTCTGCAAAGAATGACAATTTGGAAAAAAATAAGCTGCAAAATTCTGGCTTTAGGGATGGTTCAAGGCAACAGGTGAAATTTTGCTGTGTTTAAAATAGGTTGAATAATGTGAAAGTGATTCCCATTTCACAACATTTATAGGCATGAATTTAACATAACGCCATTACTTGCAGATTATTGATGTTGCTAAGAAATTTCTTATTTGCTCCAACGGGTCCACATCTCCCACAGAGATACCAGGGCTATATACAAGAGGCATATATATCTCATCTCTTCTTTCTATTCATCTCTTGCAACACACTGAGCGAAAGTCTCCATTATCCAGAATTTCATATAGCCCTTTATTTGCATATGAAGTCACTTTAAACTGTTACTTAATGCAAACAGCTGTGATTTTGGTTCCTATGACCTTCAGAAAGGTAAAAATCATTGCAATAAGTAACTTTCACTCACTCTTTTTGTTGTAGTCAGCAAAGCTCATCTGGTATTTAATTACTGACCATAAAAATAATTTGTTCCTTTAATAAAGGAAAAACAAACAAACAAGCAAAACAAAGCCTAGGAACCTCTTCTGCCTCTCTGTGCTGCAGAGTATGTGTGTGTTATATTCTCCTAATCATGGGGAAGAAATAAGCTTTCAGATGTCCAGTGAGATACATGGGTGCCAGACAAATTCATATGTGAGCCTAGGTTAACAGGGCACATGGTATAGTCTATGAGACCTGCAACTCTCTAGCAACACTGAGAGGGGGCTGGCAGCAGACTGGTTTAATTATGCCCATCAATAAAACAATTTGACATAAAAGGATGGTTGGTAACTGTGACTGTTAGCTAGTGAGATGGCAAGTTCCCAAGTCTTCGTGGGATAGACAAAAGCACCTGTGAAAATGAGAGGAAAAAATGTAGAAGAACATCAGGGAAAACTGAAGATGTCAGAGACTCTATGGAGTCTGTAATTCTAAGTATCTACTGGGGTTGTTAATTCTATTTCATGTTAATGAGCTCCCATATTGATTACATTAATTTACAGAAGTAGCACAACCATCCCTGTGGTCCAGCAAGACATTACACATTCAGGAGTGTAGCAAATCATTTCCCATCATTAGCAGTTCACCTGAGGAAGGTAATAAACCATTGTCTGTGTCTCTGGGCACAAGAACAATGCTGCTCACACAACAAAATTTCATTTAGATGTTAGAAAAAAGGCTTTCCAACAAGAAGGCCAGTGACTGGGCCAGTCATGCAATGCCCATCATGAGAACAGACACATCTCTTTAATGGGTTGGCTAGGTCTAAATGATCTTGCCTTCACAAGCTCTCTTCCAGCCTAGTATTCCATTTTTCCATTTACAAAATATGTTCATTTTATTGGGATGTCTTTGTTTCCTATTTTCCCTTAAGTAGCAGTTGGGAAGCTGTCTGTCCACTCAGCAGAAAGCTTTCCATTCAAATCCACTGAATGTATGAGCTGGCTGTCACCCATTTTGACTAAGACTCTCAAAGAGTGGCTGGGTAAGCTGAAATTCAGTGAGATTACCAGTTCTTGTATGTGGAAAGCATGCTCCTCCACTTGGGGAATGAGAAACTTTCATGTATTTCACATATACTGTTGAAAAAGCCATCCGAGGGGAACAACTGTGATGTTTATGATTGGGTGTTGTTTATGATCAGCGATGATTGGGGTGGGCTTCAGAACAGCAAACCCAAGATGAAAGTCATCTTCATATCACATTACCAACCATCGAACCCAAATGCGCCAGCAGAATTAACAGAAACCCTTTGGAAACTCATAGAATTCAATTATTTTGGCTAAATTACCACATCCATGGCAAATTACAGGCTGTCTACTGGAAAATATCTCCTCTCAATCTTGCCATTTTTTGTTCTTCAGTTTTGTTTATCTTCCCAGCATTTTCCCCTTCTGGCAAAGGCCCAGTGTTTTTTGGGAAGAACTAAAGATAGGCTTTTGATCCACAGAACACTATTTAGTGGTTGGACAAGGTTGCAATTAGACAGTGTGGTCTTCGATTCCTGTGCAGGCCCATGATATCAAGCTTGCGGTGTGACCTAAAATACTATATTCAGATACAAACCCTGCCAGACCAAAGCTGCACAGAAAATATGATGAGTGTTTAGAGGAAAATAAGGATCATGCAGTCACAGGCTATCAAAAGCTGCTTCTTATCTGGACTGTCTTCAGTGGGACAGTGGAGAGGGACAGAGGAATCCACTGATTTTAAACACCAAATGGATGAGCTTCACATCATCACCTACAGATCTTGTTTCTGTCAAATGGTGCACAAGGAGCCCCAGGGAGAGAAAAGTGCCCAAGCTCAGCACTGCACTGCCCAATGACACCATGAGTATATCAAGAGCAATATACTCATGCAGAAATCAGAGGGGCTTCAAAACGCTCCAACTTTTCCAAATAGTGCCAAGAGGCTACAGACAGAGCCAGGCTTTCTCTCCAGTATTTTAAGCATTGGTTTAAGTATATGCACCCTTTCTTGTTTCTGGAGGGCATTTGAGATCTGATTTTCAAGCATGCTTCATCCTTCAGGAAGTCTGTATGGGCAGAGGATGCTCAGCGTCACACTTCACAGTGTGAGCTGGGAGCTCACATTCACTGCTTGACATCATCAGCTTCCCTAAGCAAAATTGGGATATCCGACAGTAAACACTGTGCCACTAAGTGTCTGTGCTGTGAGTGGTTTTCTGAGTTGTGAATCAACACATGCTTGGCAGTGCAGCAATGCCTAGTGATTTCCCAGTTTTTAACATGTTTATCACCACATCAGCACCTTGAAATATGGGATTACAGGTGAGAATTTGAAGCAAAAAAATCTTGGATCGGATTTTAAAATGATTAAGAAAGCTTAGGCATATTATCTGCAGTTTAAAAAATCTAGTTTCACAACAGTGACCCAAAATGACTGTGGAGGAGCTTGGACTTTTCATCCCAAACCCCCCTCTAAAGGCACAGCCCTGTTCCTGCCTTTAAAACACTTTTTCTTGATTTGAAATCATCCCCTTTAAGGCACGAAAGGGAAATTACAATTCTGGACTTACAAACAAAAACATGTAAATATTACTGAACCCAGTGACATCCATAATCAAATTAAATAGAGTTTTCTAATATCACTGCTAAACTTTCCTCAGAGCACATGGCACGGTATCTGTCCCTCACTGCATGCAGAGAAGTCTGTAGGAAACCAGACAAATGAAACTAGAGCCACTGAATTACTTCAGTAACATTTAAATACATTACATTACATATTGAGAGACTGCTCCTTTTGTTTCTTTTTTACTGCATTAGTAACTAGGTTTTCCAACATCCTAACAAGGGTTCCCTATAAATCAGCTTTGCTATATTTCTCCATGAAAAACAACAAGAAAGGAATTGATCAAAGCTGTAAAGAAAGACAAACTTTTGAATCCATACTCTGTGCAGGCTCTATAATTTCTTGATGGTCACTGGTTTGTCTTGAGGCATACAGGAGGGATGAATGTACCCCATAGAAAAGTTTCAGTTCAATCAGTTCAGCTTTCAAAGCCAGATGAAATCTGAAAAAGTTTAATTTACCCCAGGGAATTTGGGAGGAGAGAGATTCTCACCCATTTCAGCGATTTCACATTAACCTCCAGGTCAGGCTAAGGTTGTATTATGAGCATTAATTAACAAAATTCATTATTTAATTAACAAAATTAATGCTTTGAAACGTAAAATATTTGCAAATTCAACCCCCTGTAATTACTTTCATTCATTATTATTTATCTAGGTCTGGAGTCAGCCTGTAGCAGCTCTCATTTCCCGCAGTGGGAACAGCCAGGGGAGACAACCCCGTCACTCTCTGGAGGTGTTTAGAAGGGAGCCGAGCTCCTCCAGAAATCTGGCTCCAATTACGAGCACTCCGTCCTTTGAAAATCTGACCCTCGCGCCCAGTGTCGGCTAGACATTTTACAAACAAGTCTGATGATAATGGCATAGTTATATAGGCAAAGTGCTCCCAGTGTAGACGCAGCCCAGGCTTGGGGTTTTGCCAATGCAGCATTTTGGGGATGGGCTCGCACCTTGTCGTGCTGCCAGCAAGTGCTTGTGAGTGGGGCTCTGCCACTGGGCAAAGCCCAAGTGCCCAAACTCACCATCACATCTATGGAAATGTGCCATCAGAAAAACTCTGCTGTGAAATAAAACCTCAGGTTTCCCAGATTGCACTGGGAGAAAACTAGGCATTCACATTCGTTGCTTATTTTTCAAAAAATCAAAATATTTTACTTAACCTTTTTAAGGAAATGTTGTTTTTTTTTTCTTTTCCCATCTAAATTATTTTCAATTTCATATTTTCATTTAATAAACAATCATACTAAAAATACCTCATTTAACTCACAGTATTTTCATCTTGTGTTTGCCAAGGGCTGCTCAGCCTTTGTCATCATCCCAATGGATGGCCTGAAGAAAAACACGTCACCTTCTTCCAGCTCTGTTCTGCTGCTGGTTAGAGGCGAAAGTGATGCTGACATGCTTTGTAAGTGCTTGGAGATTAAAATGCTCACACTCCTGATAGATGGAGAGAGTCTATGGGTGTATACATGGGAGCTAATAAAGCTTTCAGTACGGCATTCTGCCACCGTGTACCTATGACACTGGTAAAAATATCCACTGATGTACTTTACAACGCTGTTTCCCATATCCAACCCTCTACCTGTCAAGCCCTCATGACCATGAAGTAATTGAAATGTGCAGGACTGGTGCCTATAAGTCCAGCAGCAACAAGAAATTAATCTGAACAACGACATCTACTAACTACTTGTCCCAGCACCAGAAGCTATGCTTCTCCTTTGGGTTTTAATGAAGGACTCCCAGACTTAGCACTCATGAGATGGGCCTCCACTTGCTCTTGCCACCAGCAAAGTTCTCAGGTAAATGTGGATATATGTTCACATGCATCAGCCCCAGCTCTGGGTGCCATCCTCTAGTGGCCCTTGGCACCCGAGCTGTTCCTGCATCTTCCATTGCCCAGGGCTGTCCATCCCACTCCTGGGGTCCCCGAAGCCCCTCTCTAAGATCCTTCTGTGTCAAGCATTTCAGTGGAAAGTACAAGAAACCCTCTAGTGGACAATTAGAGGGAGTGGGTTTAGCCTTACGAAGAGTGAATATTTTAATTGCTTATTGGATTTAATGCCAGTCTGACCTTGCAAAGACTATTCTTCTACAGGGAAACTCCTAGCTCCTTTTATATGGTATGTTTTTCTCCTGGTTTTGGCCATACCTCAAGCCAATGCTCTGAGCTTGGCAAAAATTCCGTTCACAGGTGTTGGAGGTTTTGCCATGGGTAGAGAGGGCCGAGACATTGCACAGTGCCTGCATCCCAGGAGCAATGCAGGGCAAAGAGGCTGGAGCTGCTCTCTGTAACTGCAAGCAGAGCAGTGGATATTTAGAGGTAGTCAGGCATGTAACTACCTAAGTACCTAAGATTTCCCCTCAGCATCCTTGTAAATCCTGAAAGTTCTTGGGTAGTTTAAGCTCCTCTATCGATCATTATGCATTAGGTGAGAGCCTTGCAAGGGTCCCAGGGTAAAGTGCTGTCTCTCAGAGCCCAGTGGTAAGCTGAATAGGGTAAAAAAGCCTGCACTGACGTGTGACTCTGCTGCTCAAGCATGACCTCAGAGAGCTGGCATTCAATGTCAACGAAGCTTGGCCCTCTGACCCTGTACAGGGATGCTGCACAGAGCCACTCTGACTTGGACACTGCAGGGAATAAAATGTGCACAGCTGTGGTCAGCTCGATTTTAATTTGGTCTATCTGGGCTGATTGCTCAGCCTCTCAGACAACTGCACATCCAGTTCATGGTAAGCACCCCATTTCCAGCACCAAACTAACCAGGCCTGGAGCCCTCAGCACAAGAAAATTGTGGAGCTGTTCCTTTTCCATCTTAGTAAATAGTTTTTATCTCAATCTAGAAGTTCCACTTTGTTGGTTGTTCTTTTTTTTCCAATTTTCTCTCTCATCCCACTGGGAGGTGGAGCGAGCAAACAACTGTGTGGTGCTGAGTTGCTGCAGGGTTAAACCACAGCAGGTGGCATGCAGAACTGTGCCCTTCATACACCCACTTGAAATCTGATCTCCAAAACATGGCTGGGAGCATTCCCTTGGTAAAGATACCTTTCCTCTGGCTTTGTGGCCCATCCTTTGTGCAGCTGCTGAACCCCTTCTCAAGAGTCATGAAACTCAGGCTCAGTTCCTTCCTTTCGCTTAGAGAAAATGAATATTCATTTTCCCATCTCGAGGTGCAGTGTGGAGGGTGACAAGGGCTGACTTCAGCTCTTCTGGATACAACTGCTCTAGTGTGGAGGAGAGCCTATTTGAGTTTGTTCCTGAATTTTGTTCTATTCCTATTTAAAGCAAATATATAGGTTAGTTCAAGTAGGTGCAGCAGTTGCTGTGCTGCAGCAGACTTCAACAGGAGTCTCTCAGTTTCTCACTGGTGTGAAGGTGGAGAGTGAGCTGCCATGGCTCAGTGAGCGCCTTAGAAAGGATGCTTGTCAAGTATAAAATAATGTTAACAAATTAAAGCAATTAAATTTAGGATGTGGTATGTTAGAAGAGGAAGAAAAATGCAGTCCCTGGCATCATGTTGGGGTGCATTTGTCACCAAACATCTGGGGGGGTCCCAACAGATAGAGGAACCTTTCACTGGATGCAGAAAATGAAACTTTCATAATCATCCTAGGTTATAAATGGGACTGTTGTTGATTTTCTTCATGTGAAGGTTGTCTGCTCCCCAGCAAAACATTAACGGTCACAGAGAAAAATTCACACAAGCAGATTTTCTCCCCATTGAGTTCCTTCTTTCAGATGCAGCCACGTTTGCTCCCAGCGCGGACCGCAGCTCAGCCATCAAAGTACCTTTTGTGCTTCTCTCCAAAATAGTTTATTCTTCTCTGGCAAACAACATTATGTAGCACTAGCTGGAGAGGCTGAATGGGCTCAAGTTAGGAAAACCAGATGTATTTGAATCATCAGTCAAAATTAGAGGCCAGCACTTGATCTATGGCAAGGTAATGAAAAGAGTCACTCATACATTAATAGGGCTGATCCATAGGAGCGTTGCAAATCACGGAGCAGGATATTGTATGAATGTGTCAATGTTACTGATATCCAGGGGCCCGTTACCGAAACACTCACTGATGAAAGATTTTGTGTGTGCACGCAAAAACAAGCCAATAAAGTCCTGCTCATTGCATGAAAACAAAAACAAGATCTCAAAAGGCTGCACAGTGCTAAAACAACAATCTCCTGTTGCTCTTTTTGCTGTCACTGGAGCAAGACACTGGACTTGAGAGACTTTTAAAAATTATTTTTCTAAATGTTTTTTTTAATGTTTTAACAGACTACCTCCAAGGTCATGCCATGAGAAGTGATGACTCAGATGCCATCAGTGGGTTTAACACCCTGTCCTGTTCTGCTGTTATTTATTGCTGGTTTTAAAGCAGGGCCTCAGTGCATGAAGCTTTGTACAAACACACAGTGAAGACAGCCCAGGCTGAGGTCTCACAGTTGTTAAAAGCAGGCTTCAAACTCTGCCTTGTGCATTACCAGTGGTGTGCAGAGCCACCACTGGTGGCTCCAGGATGAATGCCAGAGTATCTCCCTGAAGTCTTGGGAGATGTCACCCAGAATGAGTCATCTAAGATGGTGAGAGGGGATGCATTTAAGGTAGAGAACTGTGGGAGTGTATGGAACCATGAACCTGAGCCATCTCTGACCTCTGGAGTCCATGAACATGCATGGCTGGGGCAGATAGGGTCAGGCACAGCCTTGTATTTGTGCAATGGTTTGTTTTGAGCTACAGTGTTTTTTATTCTGAAGTCTGGTGTCTCTGAATGTTACTACTTGTGGTCTTAAAGGACATGTTCAGGGTCACGCTGAACTTTAGGGATAAATATTAGGAATAAAATTCAGAGTGCCTCAGCCCTATCTAGGTGCCAAGGCAAATGGGTTCTGGAGGATGCATGTGGTCCCTAATAAGCATCCTTCATGATATTCTCATTGCATTTGAATGGTCGCCTGGTGAACAGATAAGAAAATGTGTAGAATCAGATCTGCAGCTAGCATCTTCAGGAAAACCAGCTTCTTTTGACTTGATTTAGCTGTCAAAACTTGACACCAGTCTACAACAACTGAGGATTCAGTCCTCTATTCTTGGCAAGTGATCTATAATGAAAGAATGTGGATACACTTAAGCAGCTTGCTCTTTTTTATTTTAAGACCATGATTCGTTCCAGACTGGTAATTAAATTTAGTTCTTTCAGTGATAGGAACTGTTCTGACAGCTGCAAATCATAATAATATGCATTTGTATAAGTTTGTGTATGCATGCTTGTGCATTTTTGTTGGTGAAACAATGAATAGTCACTGACTTAAGGACATTGCACTATATCTTGGAATTGTTCTTGTGAATAGCCAGTGTTTGCATGGTCAGAAAAACCTATTTGCAGGCAGCAACATCTCCACCTATGCTAGTTGGGTCAGCCCCAGATTACCCAGACCCAAACTCCAAATTAAACGGTTATTTCTTCTGATGTGGCCATGAAGTGTGCACTGCTGTGTGCATCATGGGGCTGTCCCAGTACACTGGGATCACTCTCTTTGGTGCAGATGGACACTGGGGAAAGAGAGAGTTATTAGCAGCTGAGTAATACAATCCAAATCTTGCCAGAATTGGTGGCAGATAGCTAAGTGAAAGTAGATGCAATGCATAAGGCAGTGCATCCTGCTGGGGCACCAGCTAACTGGGATCATGTTCTCCATGGAGGCAAGGAAGAGGTTGGGAGCAGCTCCCCAGCTAGAAGTTGTGCTAACCCTGATGTGAAGAGATGACCAAGAGAACTCATCGTCTCTCAAACATGCATTTGCAAGGCATTTGAATGGCAATCACAAGTAGAAATACCATCAAAATATTGCTTTAGTTCTGGAAATCCAGTGTAATTCAAAGCAGTTTTTGTGAGCTGCCAGATCTGTTTTCATTGATGAAAATTAAGGTTTCCCAAAAATCAAATGGTGGAGTGTTAGCCTGCCTTAGGTGGCGGCACTGGTTGCTGAGTCTACTATCTGGGCATGCAGCATGAATTCTCCACAGCTTCACATTTGGCTCCTGTGGCTGATGGCCACGTTCTTGAACCCCACATAACCCGGTCTCCTGGTCTGCCATAGATCTGTATGATAAAATCCAGCCTCACTGGGATTTATTTTCATCCCTCTAATGAAAGTGTTTTGATTCATTTTGCAGCATGGTTTAGAGAGCAGGAAATTTAAAACCAGCTTTATGTGCAGTAGGCTTGAATGCAGAAATGTGCTTTCAGCCCACCCAATGGGGTATAGGCTGGCGTGTGATAGAAAAGGAGGTTTGTGGGCTTCAGAAACACTTTCCTCACTATACCACCAATTTACTCCTTAAAGAGCAGTAAGCCATTTACAGTACCTCTTCCTGAGTGTGAGTGAAGGTCTGTCAAGCAAGCAGGATATATAGGAACTGGATCTTTGAAGGGCTGTCAGTTATCACATTGGACATGATGTAGGTGCTGGTGCAAAGTTGATGGAGAGCTATGGCCATGTGTCCCAGCTGACAAACAAGGGACTTCCCCAGTCTGGGCATTATTTTCTGAACTTGTTCTATTAGACCTAAAGGTGAACAAAGAGCAGCTAGAAAAAAGAGGCAAGTATGCCCATGACTTGCTGGTTACAAACACAAGAAATAGGAGAGTGCAGTACAAATCCCTGCTCTGCATCAGCCGTAGAAAGGATGTAAATCTGAACATAGAACTGTGGGAACCACTAGGCTTTTTAGCATAACAAAAGTGGTGAGATGACACTGCATGGAGTAGATACTCCTGTCTTTGCTGCAGTGAGAAAGGCTCTTTTTAGGCTGAAAGGACTTGCTTCTATGGATTGCAGGTGGTGCCAGGCATCTCCCTCTGATCCAGAAATGAGCACCCCATGGCCCTTGTTTTAAGGTGCCCTCAGTGCCCTGGGACAAGCACATTCATTAGTTCATTATGGGCGGGGGTAAAGGTTGCATAAGAGTATCTTACTCTCCCATACCTTCGCCAGCATCTCCTTGCCAGTTATCACCACTGACAAATGTGAAATAGCTTTTGAAATCTTGTTTTTCTCTCTCAGAGAATCAGCTGAGTTTGGACAGCTTAGAAAGCTAACAGAAATACTGGTTTTAATTTTAGGGGAGCTTGAGTTTGTTCTTCAACTTCCAAGACAGTGACCACATCCTCCTTGGTTTACTGCTTCTCCTTATCTGACAGACGTGGTCATGCTGCAGGGACAGAAGATACTTCCAGTGCAGAGGTCTTGCATGCTTACTCGGAACAGCTATATCCCTACCCAATGCCTTTCTTAAAACGTTTTAAGAGTTTCTTTGATGGCTAGTATAGGGGTTGTATTCCTTAATTCTTCTGAGAAAAAATGACCTTTAAGCCTCCAATTTTGAAAGCTGTTCCAAACCATGGAGTCCTGAGTGCCAAAACATTTCACATTCAAATCTCTTTCAGTCAGAACAGGGAGAGGAGACCAGAGTTAGTGCACTCAAATGACCTCATTTGCCACATCAAAGCACAGAGCATTTATTCTATAAAGAGCATCAGTATGTGTGCAGAATCCAGGATGTCTTGTTAGCCAGTTGCTGCAATATTACTACTAATAATCCAGCTTTTATATGGTATGGTTTGGCTGGGAGCAAATGTATAAATTCTGCAACACACAAAATTTTGAGGTCCCGATCAGTAAAGCCACTTTGGCACATATGTAGGTCCAAGTACAGAAGTATGGTAATCATAAGAGCTTTCCACACACACACACACACACAAAATTTTCCAATAGAAAAGTGACTGTGAGATATTTGGGGGGTGAAGGGTATTTTTTTTCTCTGAACTAATTTATTTGTGAAAGTTATGCTGTTTGAGGATGATGCCAAGTAATCCTTCATAATTCAAATACTTTGAAAGCAAAATGTTTAGATTCGGCTCACTTTCCGTGGCAAACGGTGGCAGTTTCAGATCCCTTCCTTTGTATCCCCATTCTCTTTTATGGGCTTGGCCAAGTTTTATCTCCCAGAACACAACTGTTTTCTCACATCATGAGAGAAGCCTGTGGTGTATCACAGCAAAGAGAATCTGAGCTAGTCTGGTTGACTGAGGCAAATGTGTGCATAAGGAACTTAAATGGCAGTTATTTCAGGGTAGCACATTAGCATTTCCAACATCAAAAAAAAAGAAAAAAAGAAAAAAAGAGGAAAAAACAGTCTTCAGCTGTACAAAAATTTGCCCTTTATTGAGAAAACCTTAAATTTTTCTGCAAAGGATACTAATGAAAGCAGTGCTGCTTTCATTTATGTTAAAGTACTCAAGAGGAAAAGATAGCATTTCTGAAGAATTTCTGAATAAGTAAATTCTGAAGAACACCAAATTGGGCCAAAGAAGAGGGATTATATCTGGATAAGGCCATTAGAGCTGAAAACAGTAAATTTTTATAATAAGAATCAAGCAGTGGCTTCACCTTTCAAAATCACCCTTATTCAGCTGTAAGCCCTCAAATAATAATGCATTGTACTTTGGGACCATCAGTGCTCATGTCTAAGACTGTAGCCCATACCACTGCAGGACAATTATATCTAGCTGTGCATTCACCTGCCAGGAACCTGCCAGTTGCAAGGAATAGGGCACACGATGAATACACTGATATCTGCATGGGACATACTATGGGAGCTATTATGGTTATAGATACTTCACATTCAGTTAAATGCTGGTAGCCTGCTTGGTTCTGGCCAGAATTCTATACTAGAGGCAGTGTTGTCTCCCAGGACTTGCACTGTATGTGTCAAGCCTTGGAAAGGCAGCATGTAGCTGAGGAGGGATTTGTTTGGAATTTTTCTAATTATTCAGGGATTAACTCAGCCCTTACTCAACGTTTGTTGCTTTATGAAGCATTTCACTCACCAGCAGAACTCACTTCAGTGCGGAAATCCCAGAAGGTTCAAGTCTCCTCAGCTGCCCTGAAACATAGAACTAGGGCAGATAATGCCCCTATCTCTTACCTGCAGCTGCCCAGAGGTTTCTGTTGGACCCTGTAATTGGTGAATGTGCACAGCAGTGACATTGGTGGAGAGGAGACCTCACAGTCCACAAATCAGCAATAATAGCAGTGCCTTGTGGGGTTGCTTAAAAGCTAAAACCTCTGTCTAACCATCAATCACTTCTTTGCTTTGCCATGAGAAACTTCAGTGATAGCAAAGCACTAGGAAAAATAAGATGGGGAGATGTGCTAGTGGGTCTCAACTGGACTGAGTACAGGCAGGAACATAGAATTATAGAATCATTAAGGTTGGAAAAGACCACTGAGATCATTTAGTCCCACCATCAACTCATCAATGCCATGCCACTAATCCACGTCCCCAAGCTTCATATCTGCTCTTTTCTAGAAAATTTCCAGGAACATTGACTCCACCACCTCCCTGGACAGTACATTCTAATACCTCACCATTCTTTCTGAGAATAAATTTTTCCTAATAATTTCCTAGTAATTTTTCCAATCTGAACCTTCCCCAATGCAACTTGAGACCATTGCCTCTGGTCCTAGAAGTTCATATCCCTCAGTCAGCCTCAAGGAAAGAACAATGCAAAACACAAACAGCTCCCGTAGGGCCAAATGAAAGCCTGACTTCTCAGTGTTGATGCAGGATTTCCACTGCATTTGAGGGCTAATAATAGTTTGTCTCTGTTTCTACCAGCCCTGTGATTCAGGACTTACCAAGTCGGGGTCATATTAAAATTGCGGCACTAACAGTTTGCAAAATTGATAGGTCGAGTGAATATTATTTTAAGGGAATAAAGCATTGCTTGTAAAATTTTTCCTTTAGTATAACAGCATTACAGTCCCAAGGCACCGCTTTAACATGCACAGTATTGTCCACCATGGTACCCCAGACAGCATGTCTGACAGGAGGCCAGAAGGATGTGGTTCAGCTCTGCCAAGTGGATAAGGCAGCAGTTTTGTTTTTGTTTTGTTTTGTTCTGTATGTGTGTGTTTGTTTCATGGTGGGGAAAACATGAAGAATTAGGTATCAATATTTGGAGTCTGCTGCCCTGTAAGCGGATGCACTGTTCCAGTTCTTCTGCCAAGGAGAAGATTTTACAGAAAGAGAATGAATTTTCTAGAAGAACTGATCTTTATCCCTAGCAATACTATACTCACCCCTTTCTTCTGACAGTCCAGGATGCCTTATCTGACCCCAAACGCCCAGCCAATGGGGACAGAGGAGACAATGTCGTCTTTTACTGGTTACATCTTATTTTGCTCTAAGCTTTCTCTTATTACGCAATGCATTAATCTTTGCACATCTCTGTACTGTAACAATTGTGCTGGCACAAAGCACTTGATTTAATCATGCTGTGAAACACAGATGCATGTAACAGAAGTTCTTCAATCCCATCAGCAATGTGAGCATGATGGGAACAGCAGCCAGAGCCCCTTGGACTGACCCAGGGTTGTCTCCATCCCCCCTTAGAGATTGCTGGGATATGTGAAAAAAAATACAGAACACAGGATCCAAACCATTCCACACCTCATTCCCATGGTGTACAATGACTGTAACAACCAGCTCTTTCAGACTGCTGCCATTAAAATAAAAACCCCCATCAGATCTGCTGGCACTGAGCACTGTGCGTTCCAGGTATTGCTGATAGCTGGGTGTCATCTCAGCCCTCAGCAAGGAAACACTGGGCTCTTTTTTCTTTCCATCGGAACTGCTGAAAGTTTGTTTTGTTGTTGTTATCAATTTCTGCTAAGCAACACTAAGAGCCGAACAGAGGGGCTCTGGGAAGAAGTGCAAGCATCCCGTGCCTTCCTGCTCTCCTGCTTGGAGACAAGGTGGGTGTAATCAAGGGCACTTACGATTGTAGAATCATTAAGATTGGAAAGAACCACTAAGATCATCCAGTCCAACTGTAGACCCATCAACTTGTGAGAGACGAGCTGCAGGATCACATTCATCACTGCCTTGCCGCATGGCTGCCATATGCTGAAGAGGTACTGGGGCCATGGGAATGGGGGACGAGGGGACACCTGGGTAGGAATATATATGGCAGTGGCATGATGACTATCCCCTCACTGACTGCCACCATCCTGCCTGGGGTAGTGCGGCAACTCTTTCTTCCCTTCTTTGTATATGGAGAATTAATTTTGGTTCCCAAGTGCATCAGGCTGGATCCAGGCCTTGAAATTCAGTTTAGCACTTTGGCAAGTGCCTGGTTTTGAGTAGATGCTCAAGACCCTGCAACATTCATGGCACTTCAATGTGTATCCAAAAGTGAGTGCACACTTTAGGGTTTTGCTAGAGCAAAGCAAAGCAAATGTATCTTAATTTGTCAGGTTTCAATCTAAGATGCCAAAATGTCTGGGTCAGCATATGGGAACAATGTCCAGAAAAGCTGGATTCATATATTTTCATACCTTTCAAACTAAGCCATTCTATCATTTTATGGTTCTGTAAAAGCCCCAATATTGGGAGCAGAGAGCTATGAACCTGAGATGCTTTCAGGAAAGAAGCTGAGCTTTTTCTCTTGCTCCCTGACAGAGAAAGCACTCTAAGAAGAAAAAGTGGCATTTTTCTAATTTCCTTTATGAATCTGCTGTCTCAGCCTCATCTGGGACCATCCTCAGGGTCCTGTTTGCGACTGTCTCTGACCACTAACAAAGCCTGGATGATAAACAGGAAGGAGGAAAAAAGAAACAAAAAAAAGAGGATAAATGGTTAACATTCAAGTACGTAAACAGAATGTCAATGAAAAATGCCATTTGTTTCTCATTTTTGCTTCTGGAATTAATTTTAATGTAATGTTCAGTTATGAATTTAATTCTACAACAGTTAGTAGCCTGATGATAAAGATGTTTAGTGTTATTCAGGGATTTGATCTGTGCAAGCTTCTTTATGGATATTTTTCTCAGAAGCAACATGATACTGCAGAAGAACTAAATACTATCTTTTCTTAATTCAAAGGAGACATATCTTGAGCCAAACTTATTTACAGAGGAAGGAGATAAAAGGCACCATTAGGGATTTCTTTATGCTATCAAGGACAAAACAGGTAGAGACTCAGAATAGGTAGGAATAAAACAATTAAGAATGGGAAAGAAATGCATTTTGTCTGTACTACTCTGGGGTGTCATAGTTTAGCAAGGTGTATGCTGGACTTTTAGGAACAATTTCAGGGTTTAAAGGTCGGCACAGACCTCATTGCCATCTGAAGGCATCAGCCATGGAGATTGGATGCTCTGCAAAGATCCTGTAATTTACACAGATATTAACAGTGTTCACTTCTCATGAGTTTAACTTCTGGTTAAGCTCTCAGACCTGTTGCATAAAGAAGATAATTCACCACCAGAAAGGCATTGTGGAGGTGTCTTTTTGCCTTCAACCACTCCCAGAGGAGCTCGGATTTGATTTCTTCTTTCATTTTACTTTAGCAAGAGTGAAAACAAAACAGACCACCATGACCTAGTGGAAATCTCACAGCATCCCATTTCCTAGGCAGGAGTTTCCTTTAGGACTGGATT
Source organism: Lagopus leucura (assembly GCF_019238085.1). Taxonomy (NCBI): domain Eukaryota; kingdom Metazoa; phylum Chordata; class Aves; order Galliformes; family Phasianidae; genus Lagopus; species Lagopus leucura. The sequence continues at coordinate 63,013,869 of NW_024962264.1, forward strand.
AGGCTAAATTAGATTATGCTCCACAGACAATAGAGTCCGCAAGCTGTGGAAAAAAGATGTCAGGGCAAATCTCTTCTCAGACCCACCAACATTATTCCGGAGCAACCCTGTGAAACGAGTTCCCTGAAACAGTGTTCCTTTTGTGGATAGGCATTGGTGTAGCAGATCAGCAGCAGACTGTGTATATTTAATTGAAATAAACCTTCGACCACACACCTACATCTATATCAAGTGAAAATGAAGTGAAAGTTGTATACCAATTGGCATCTACGCTCTGTTGAACAGCCAAAGAGCAAAGCTGCAGGGCAAATGAACATTTTGAGCAAAAAACTAGACGCAGCCATCCCTCACCAAGATTCTCCCCAGCCTTTCAAGTCTCAGCACTCCTCAGAGAGCTCAACATTTTGGATGAAGGTAAATTAAGCTCTCACCAGATTGGAGCTGGCATTATAATGCATGAATTTGCAGTTGCAACCCAGCAGGAGTAATGAAGAAGCATTTCCAAAACCCTCCTGTAAAGGGCTCTGTAGAGTTTGGTGAGCTGCAGCATCTCAAAACACCCATTAGTAGAGAGTTTCCATGTCCATGCATATGCATGTGCCATGAGCACTAAATCTTCTTTCTGAGGCTTCTTAGATAATTACAGAAAGCATGAAGCTTTGTAGACCTTCCTGAATTCAAGCTTCTTTCTTGTTTTTTTTTTTTTTTTCCCCTTCCTTAAAGCATAGCTGTGGTTTTAATAATTTATTGTTTCATGTTAAGATACTCATGAAGTATCTAGGCTGGTTTTTATGACTTAAGCCATTTATACACGTTCCTCCACTTTAAATCTTTCTCTTCCTAACAAATGACACTCCTGAGCAGGCCTGGGCTACCAGATTAAGCAGTTTAAAACCATGGTCTTTAGCAGTGCCTTGAGTAGAAAATCCCACTTGATTTAAACACTTTCAGTTGCCTAGTCATAACTGTTAGTATAAGAGTAGTTACTTTAGACTAACTCCTTAAAACAAGATGCCCTTATTAAGGCATTTGGAAGTCAGTATCGTCTTTTCTGTTCTCTTCCAGGTTTTGCACAGCTGAATCTTGACCTACATTACGTCACCAAGCATTGAATTTGATGTAAGCCAGGGTGAAATCTGGCTTATTGCCTATATTATAAACAAGGAAGGTCTGAGAGCATTTTTCTCCTTCCAACGTGGGATGATGTCACTGTATTGTGGACGTATTGCTCATATCAGAGGCTTTTGCAAAGAAACTTCAAGTCCAAGAAACTACAAGGCAAAATCTGTGGTCATCAAAACTCTTCAGCTGGGCAGTGCCAGCAAGGTACACAAGTAAAATGGTGAGGCAACTGTCACTATCACCACCACAGTGAAAGCAATATCTAGTGGAAAATTGTGCAAGAATCCTCTTGGATTTTTTTATTACTTTAAAAAAAAAAAAAAAAAAAAAAAAAAAAAAAAAAAAATCAAGGCAACAAATATTTTGCAGTGCTATTTATCCCAGACCAAATGAGATTCTATTAACAGATACTGAATTTTAGTTGCGTCTGGAATTATGATGAGATGCCTAACACTTTGGTAGCAAAACAAATGAGGAGGGGAAATGGCTCAACCAATGTGGCAAAGTCTTTTTCACTTCTTTATTTCAGATGGAAAGAGGTAAATAGACCATAGAGGAGACACAGACATGTTTCTGCAAACCCAGAAGACATACACCTGAAACTCTACAGATTCAAAAGCACAATGAGTAGCAGGTTTTCAGAGGCTTCCAGTAAAACATTTTCACAGTTACTGTTCAGAAGTTTGGATCAAGCTAACAAAGTCAGAGTCAAGGGTGCTTAGCAGTGTGTGCAGCATGGGTGAGTTACATTCTTCTGTTCAGAGACTGTTCAAGCAAACAGTGGCAAACACGAGGAGACATGACATCAATGCCCATATAAAGGATTTAGCTCACCTACAGGCTTATAGCTCCATATATAGGTGGAGGCATGTGGGGAAAGGGAGGCAAACTCAAGATCGACAATCTTCTGATGTTCCGGAGGTAGTCAGCACAGCGCTCTTAAAGAAGGAGAACAATAAAAATGTATGTCCTAATCCTACACAGTTGTACTTCTAGTTGTTTTTCCAAGGGAGGCTGTCCTGGTGATCTCTGCTTTACCTTGATTATTGCAGATTGTGATCATGTGGGCTGTTTCCAACCACTAGTGTAACACTGGGCAGAGGCAAAGGGACCACATTCAAGGAGCAACATAAAGGCTGCTACCAGCCCAGTGCCTCCTCTCCAGGATGGTTTTGAACCTTCTGAGGTTCTTTAAGCAGCCCTACCACTGCTCTCCCTGACACAGGACTTTCTCCCAGTTTGGACATTTCCACCATGAGAGTACTCTATGGATTAACAGAAAATACTGCACTTTGGCAAAGAAACAGTGACGCTTTTTCATCACTGTTTACTCTGAAACATGTGCTCTGGCAAGTACATACTCTTTATTTCTGTGAAATCCAGAAGATAAATGAGTATGTCTAATACTGAACAGAGTTTAGAAATATGGTCCAGTCTACCCTCTGATGCAAGACTGAACCATTTTTAAATCTTGGCTAGAGAAGCTATATTATCAAATATACATACACAAAGGTCATTAGAGTTCAGTCTGATTTTTTGTCTCCTTCTTAGCAGTTATTTTATGTTGGTGCTTGAAAAAATTTATTGCTTTATGCTCAAATTATATTTACATTTGAGCATAGAATTTCAGTGCAGTCCAGCCATCAACAGTTTTTCAAAACACTTATTTCTTGGAAAATCTCCACACACTTTCCGTTGTGATCAAGGGACACTTATCTTAAACCACTTAGGAGCTGACATGACTGACGGTACAGTAGGTCACTCTGACCACATAAAGAATAGTTAGCCAGGAAGAACAAAGGGGAGGATAATGACTCTGTCTTCAGGACTTCTGACACACCGACCCCAAAAACTGTGACTATATAATATGTCCTGCAGCATATTTACATTCCTGAAAATATAGACAGTTTAAGATATATTTCAAGCAATTTGTTGGAATTAGTAGAAAGAAAATCTTTTAGAGGGTCTGCTGTGATAATTCCTATTCATTTTATCTTCCATTTTCTTTTTTTCTTTTTTTTTTTTCTTTTTATTTCAGAATTGTGGATGTTGACATTGAGACAGAAACAAGACTTTATTGGGACTGCCAGTGGTTCAAAGATGAAAAGGCCTCGAGAGGCTTTTTGTTATCAAATTCCACTTACCCTCCCTGTTGTAACTTTCATCACAGCTGAAGAGATGGTGCCAAAATCTGACTTCACTTCAGAAAGTGCCAGGATACACCACTGGAGTTGCAACAGAAGAAGGACAGTTGGAAGGAGACAAAAATTCAGGTTACGACCTGAGAGAAGGGGAAAAGGCGGGAGAAGAAAGAAAATGGTTTTGTGTTTCTTCCCAAACCTTCTCCAAAGTTGCTAGGCAGGTGAGGCCAGCCTAGCTCACTCGCTCCACTTTTTCTAACAATCCTGTTTGGAGAAGTTGTTTTTGGAGCAAAGGATCATTCTTTGCATTTGTTTGACAAGTGTGTAGAGCAGTGAGGATCCTCAAATCCCTATTTGTCTGTAGCCACAATAATAGAATCATAGAATGGCCTGGGTTGAAATGACCACAATGATCATCAAGTTTCAATCCCCCTGCTACGTACAGGGTTGCCACCCACCAGACCTGGCTGCCCAGAGCCACATCCAGCCTGTCCTTGAATGCCTCTAGGGATGGGGTATCCACAACCTCCTTGAGCAAGCTAATAATGAGACTAATAATATCTGCATGACCATCATATAAGCCAACATATTCAGGAGGGACAAGAAGGCTTTGTTACCTCCTTCATTCTTGGGTAGTGAGAGCAGACCTTTCAGAATATCTGGTTTTTCAAGTGTAGATGCTCACCATTATCTCAAAAATCAGCTGACTCTTTCTGATCTCCACTTAGGTTTTGCCCAAAAGGAGCATCCCAGCTTACTAATCATTTCAGGAAATTGTACCTTATTGTGTTGATTCATCATTTTTCCCTGATTGTGCAATGGAAATAAGACTGCTTACTCCACCATGATTTCTCAAAAATACTTTCAGTGACTCCAGAAAAAGTCATTTGTGTACAAAGCATTATTAATATTGTGAAACAATGAAAAATCAACATGTGCCAAATGTTACCCCATAAACATCTATCCTTGGGCTCCTTTATACTTGATAGGTCTCTCAAAGGCAAGGTGAATTCAGAGGGAGTCATTATAGAATAACACATAGATAAAGGCTCATTTTTGAGTACATAGAGCCACTTTAGATTAGTCCAGCAGAAAATACTGTTAACCAGAAATAATACATAGAGTTACTCAGAGACAGATGTCTCTGGAACCTTCAACATTACTCAGAATAACTTTTTGTCCACCAGAAGTCCGTGTTTAATGTGAGACACTACAAAATAGAAGATTGCAGGATGCTCTGCACCGAAGTCATCAGTCCAGTAGTGAGCACTGCACTATTCCATTTCACTGAAAATACCTTATTTTACTCTACTGAAAAAACTACAAGCAATTTTGTTAAAAGATTATTTGCTTCTGTTTGAATTTGTTAATAGAGATAGAACCAACATGCATCTTGCCTTGTGTCCTCCTTCAGAGGAGACAGCAGAAGAAGCCTCAATCAAATGAGTATACAACTTCCTGTAGTGTATGCCTGAAAGTCTTGCTGGCCTTAGCTCAGGGACCTTCTGATACCTTTGGGTTGTATTTATGTTTACATTTATTAACTCTTGAAGGAATTTTCCTTCGCAGCTTTGTCTAAACATATTTTCATAAATTTATATTTTTCACATAACACCCTGTGGAGGTGAATTCCACAATTAGGCCAATTGTGGTGGGAAAAACTACTAGATTTGTTGTGCTTTACAACATCTCCATGATCATTTCATTTCATAGAATCATTAAGGTTGGAAAAGACCTTTAAAATCATCAAGACCAACTACCAGCCTGTGTCCACTAACCTCAGTGCCACATCTCCATGTTTCTTGACCACTTTCATGAATGGTGACTCCACCGCTTCTCTGGACAGCCTGTTCCAATGCATTAACACCTTTCTGAGAATAAATTTTTCCTCATATCCAACCCAATCCAACATCTAATTTCCAATATCCAGCTTGCTGGAAATCTGGTCTGATGCGGACCTACCAGAAATTGCTGGGTTCTACTACACTTCAAAGCAAGATCTTACCTGCTAGCAGTATTTTTCCCACTGACTGCATGGAATTAGCTGTACAATTTGTGAAGGAACATAAATCATATTTAAGGCATATTTGGTGCTCAAAGTGGGTTCTTATGCCACGCTTCCTTGCTCCCTGCTGCAAGATTTACATGCTACTTCATATTTCATTACCTGACAGACCAGGCTTTTTTAAGGCATCAACCAGAGATAGACAAAAATCTTTTGTTTGTCACTTATCTTCTTTGCTCTTGCTCTCTCTCCACCCCTCTCTCTTGCTGGAGATAAGTTCACAGCTAATCATGAGAGATGTCAGATAAACTTACTGTGAATTGAAATCCTGAAAGGCTAAAAGGAGCTCTGTTGTTCCTTTCTCAAGCAGGTATTGTATTTATACAGCCAAGCGAACAGGCGATGTGAAAAAGATAATTCCCTCAAAATTTGGCCCATAAACTCTCTAAAGAAAGATAAATTATTTATTTTTTTTCCCCCCTCTTGATGTACAGCCAGCAAAATGCCCCTGGTGCAGTGAGCCCATTATGATCTGCCTCCCTGGATTTGCAAACATTCAAATTTGGGTCTGCATAGTTCATCTTAAATACAAGCCCTGCTTTAACTCTGATGGAGTAACACACTTTGGGAGTGAAATCAATTTTGTATATTGTATGTTGAATATATACATTTTGTATAATGACCAGGCTGCTGTTAGGGCACAAACAGTAAAGGGGACATTGCTAATGTGTCACTAATCAATCTTTCTCTAAACAGTGTCTCTCCATTGAAACTGAAGAGATTTCATATCACTGTTTGGAGTAAAACAATAATCTTTAGTTAGCTAGTAATATGTGTGCATTTCCTCCTTTGAGCAGGGAGGAACTATTTAAACAGAAGACAGCAGGGTGAAGGACAGCCCTGCCCTATGGCAATCTCACCATATCAGAAACAGCACAGAGCAAAGTGTGGAAAAGTAGAAACACGGGGGGAAAAGCAAAACTCACACCAGATTTGCATTTGCCCTGACCTGGCATTTGCTCCAGCTTTGATGCAGAAAATGGTAGAATCATCTGATTTGGAAGGGACCCCTAAAGGTCATCAAATCACCAAAACTGCACTGCTACAGTGTCTAGCTCCACAGTTTTGAATGTTACCTTGTCATTTCTTTCAGCCCTTGTCTGCCTTTCAGCAGCCACTTATTTTGCAGTGTCAAACTCCTGGAAGCCTTACTAGTTCAAAGCAAGTGGATGCCAAGTCTCTATTCAGCTGCAGACAAGGATTCAGACACATATTGATTTTAAATTGCCCTTATCTCAGTACTTCTCCAAGTGTTGGATAAAGCTGCAGGCTGTTCTCTGATGGTAGATGGAGATACCACCTGGCCAAAAACCGCCCCCAGACTGCATTGCAAGATCAAAGTGAACAGCAGGACTGAAAACATAAATATGATCATATTAAGGAATGTGAGGAAAGACTGCTGAGATCAGATCTTTGCCTGCAGTGAGTATGAAGCCTAGACGTAAGGTTTTTCAGTCAGGTACTGATTAGCTTCATGAGCAGGGACTGCATGGGCTGAGCATGGTCTCCTCCTTCAGAGCTGCCCCATGATGCTCTGGAAGCATCAGTTTCAATTCCTATGAGCCACCAGAGGTAACCACCACTTAGGGGTGTTATTACACCATGGCATTTTATTTAGGATGTCACTGCAGCTCAGCAAGAGAGCAGGATATAAATGGGATCTCTGTTTTTGATCTCTATGGAAAATCCCCTGTGACTGTGACTGACTTTCCCTGGACGACATAGTGTGATGAACAGATATTGCAGTAGGATTGGAATATAGCCAGATACCGGTTGCTCGCAAATTATCTTCAGCAGCTGATTAAGATGTGCAGAGCATCTGCCCCTCCCATTGAAGCCAATGTGCATAAAAGGCTCTGGGCAGCCCCTTGGGAGCACACCTTCTTCTTCCTCCTCCTCCTCCTCCCCCCCCGCCCCCCCCCCCCCCCCCCCGGCCTCTTCCTCTCCAGGTGTAAATCTCAACTGATTGACACTGGTCCAAATTTGCCTTCAGATTTGAAGCACTGACTGGTTTCTCATCAAGCATTACTCATTGAAAAAGTCCCTTGTCATTCTGACCACACTCGAGACGTACAACTAGCACACAGCAAGGAATCCTATTTATAAGATGTTGTGTCATATGGCTAATTTTAAAATGGCATTTGTCAGCGAAAGCAGTAATTTTTTCAACATGCTCACACAGGGCTCCTGAGCAAATAGCCCTGAAAATTACAGGCTTATAAACCTCACTTTAACTCAAGCAACTTGACAATGTTCACAGCCGGCCCCCGAATAGTTCTGCTATTTAAACACAACGAGCAGTTCATTATTGCTTGTGTTTTCCTGCTAAGCTTTCACTCTTTTGTCAGCCCACTCCAAGCCCGGGATTGAGACATTCACAAACCTGCCAGGTCACTCTTGCTTATCTTTCCCATGACACCCTGTCTCCTGACGCATCCAGGGCCATGCCCGTGCATCCCCACACAATGCCATTCTTCTGGCTGAGCGGAGGCATTTCCCCCGTACCTCCGTCCGGGGCCTGCACAGACAGCGTGACAGATGTGGGCTGCCTTTCCCAAGCAGAAAGGCGATGGAGGCTATGGGCTGAATGCTAAATGCACCCTACAGCAAATATAAAAACAGACCAAACATGCTTATGGAGATTTATACCAACGCTTGCTCTCTCCGGCTGGTCAAAGGTTCAGACGCTCATAATAGTTTCCCAAGGCACGTTGACTGTGACAGATTTTAAAGAAGAGACTCCTGAGGGAGTTCAAGGCGTAAATTGAATTACAGTATGCTTGGCCTGTGGTTGCTAGGGAGATCTCAGAGCCAAGAGAGAGTTCCTGGTGATTTTTCACTGTTGTTTGAAGGCTGTGAAATTAAGGCTTTGTGCGGCACTCACCAAGACAAGGCTGTGGTTGGCGTTCACCATTGACGTCAAGCCGGATTGGCCCAGAGGGGGCAAATTTTTATGAAACAGATATGACAAAGCAGCATTTTGATCAAGTCATCGCCCTCTTTTAAAATTGCCACGCTTGATTTTCTTTGCCCTGAAGTGATGGACATTCCTATTTAACCACTTTCAGAGGCCTGAACCTCAGCCTGGGAGCCCCAGCTTTGGGAATAGTGTGGAGTGGGACAAGAGCTTCGCAGCTAATCCCTTTACCACCGGCATGGGTGGAAGCAAATTCCCAGCACTGAATCCACCAGACTCTAAGAAAATTCAAGTCAGAAGCTGTGCTTTGCGGCCAGAGCCTGATTTCAGCTCATTACATGGACTTCTGCAGGTCTTGGGAGGGGTGGATTTCAGCTCTTTGGGGCAGAGGGGAGTTCTCAAAGAGAACAGGGATTTTTTCCTCCAGGGGAACCAGTGCTCTAGTGATGGGAAATGGATCTTTTGAGAGAACAACTTGCAACTCCTCTCTCCCAATTGTACACAGCCAACTGTACATAATCTGTTCTTAGATAAGCTTTCATCAAGCTATGCTGTAACTTCTGTCTGTTGACAACAGCATTATCAAGGACCAGCTTCAGCCAGAGGCAATCCAGGCAGTGGCCAGATGTGGCCCAGGGCAGACTGACTCACACTTTCCTTCCCCCAGTGGTATGCTGCTGAAAAAGTCTCTAGTGTTCAGGAGGTACACTATTGGATCTTGGTAGAATCATATAACCACCAAGGCTAAAAAAGACCACTCAAGTCATCCAGTACAACCATCCACCTATCACCAAAATTTCTCACAAAACCATATCTTTCAGTACAGGCATCTACACATTTCTTGAACAGCTCCAGGGACGGTGTCTACACCACCTTCATGAGCAGCCCATTCCAGTGCCTGACTACTCTTCTGGAGAAGTTTTTCCTAACATTCAACCTGAATCACCCTGATTCACCCCTGCAACTTGAGGCCATTCCCTCTAGTTTTATCACTAGTTGCATTGGAAAAGAGGCCAACCCCAATCTCACCACAACTTCCCTTTGGGTAGTTCTAGAGAGTGATAAGCCTCCTTTTCTTCAATCCCAGTTCCTTCAGCCTCTTCTCATAAGACTTGTGCTCCAGATCCCTCACCATCTTTGTTGCCCTTCTCTGAACACACTGTAGGGCCTCAATGTCTTTCTTGTCATGAGAGGCCCAAAACTGAACACAATACTCGAGTTATGGCCTCACCAGAGCTGAGTAAAGCGGGACAATTACTTACCTACTTCTGCTGGCAACACTATTTCTCATACAAGCCAGAATGCCATTGGATTTCTTGGCCATCTGGGCACACTGAGCATCAGCCAACACTGCCAGGTTTGTTTCTTCTACACTGCCTTCCAGCCACTCTACCCCAAGCCTGTAGTATTGGCTGGGGTTGTTGTGGCCAAAGAGCAGGACCTGGCATTTGGTCATGTTGAACCTCATCCCATTGGCCTCAGTCCAGCAACCCAGCCTGTCCAGCTCCCTCTGTAGGGCCTTCCTACCCCCAGGCAGATCGACACTTCCACCCAACTTGGTGTCATCTGCAAACTTACTGAGGTTACACTCAATGCCCTCATCCAGGTCATCAATAAAGACATCAAACAGAACAGGCTCCAGCACTGACCCCTGAGGAACACCACTCATGACTGGTCACCAGCTGGATTTAATTCCATTCACTACCATTCTCTGGGCCCAGCCACCCAGCCAGTTATTTATCCAGCAAAGAGTGTTCCTGTCCAAGCCATGGGCTTCCAGCTTCTCCACAAGAATACTGTGGGAGACAGTGTCAAAATCTTTGCTGAAGCCTAAGTAGACTATGTCAACAGCCTTTCCTTCATCCACCAAGTGGGTCACTCAATAGAACAACGAGACAAATACATTTCTGCATTCCTGGGATGGGAACAGTATCTCAGTGCTGCAGAAAAGTCAGGGACTGAAGAAATAAAACTACACAGAGGAAATGGTGCTCTCCTAGGATTCTTGAGAGATAGGTTCATATACTAGCTCTGCCACAGGTTTTCTACATGAACTCAAGCACAAACTGTATGTGCAGTGGTGAATAACAGAGGGATGTGGGGCAAATGCAGACCATTGACAACCAATCAGTCACATGGCTTCGTGGTTTGCATGCTCCCTCGTTTACTTCTGGAGACACTTACCTCCCTGATCCATGCTGGAAAGACAGCACTGCATGGAACTACAGTGGCACAATGTCTGGAATCCACACTCCTCGAAGAACACTTTGTTCCCTTAAAATACACCCTTACGTCACACCCAAGATCTTGGATTGCTCTATCTCAGTATCACACCAGGGTAAAGAGCTCTAAAGTATGGCTGTAGTCCACCAATGTAGATGGAAACCTGTCTACCCAGACTGGCCTCAGAGGTAGTGACCATTACTCACAGATTTATTTTTTTGGCACTGAGCAAAGGCACACACTGAAAACATGGTTTCTAAAGCAGCTGTAAATATGGCTCTTCTTCCTGATTTCTGGCTATAGGAGTACTTCAATTAGAGATGGTCAAGTTATGGTTGGCACACAGCAACCCGTGCACCTGAGAAGTCTGCTCTATGTTTTGTCACTCTTAGGCAGTGAAGATGTATCCTCCTTCTACCATTTTTCTGCCTTTCAGAAAAAAAAATCACAGAATCACAGAATCACAGAATTGTAGGGGTTGGAAGGGACCTTCAGAGATCATCGAGTCCAACCCCCCTGCCAAAGCAGGTTCCCTACAGCAGGTCGCACAGGTAGGCGTCCAGGCAGGTCTTGAACATCTCCAGAGAAGGAGACTCCACCACCTCCCTGGGCAGCCTGTTCCAGTGCTCCGTCACCCTCACCGTAAAGAAGTTCTTGCGCACATTTGTGTGGAACTTCCTATGCTGCAGTTTCCAGCCGTTTCCCCTTGTCCTGTCTCCACTCACCACTGAAAAGAGTCTGGCCTCGCCATTCTGCCCCCCACACCTTAGGTATTTATAGACCTGGATCAGGTCCCCTCTCAGTCTCCTTTTCTCAAGGCTGAACAGACCCAGTTCACTCAGCCTTTCCTCATAGGAGAGATGCTCCAGGCCCTTCACCATCTTCGTGGCCCTCCGCTGGACTCTTTCCAAGAGATCCTTGGGGGATCCTCCTTGGGGGAGGATCACCTCCTTTGACCTGCTGGCCACGCTCTTTTTAATGCACCCCAGTAAGCCATTGGCCTTTTTGGCCACAAGGGCACACTGCTGGCTCATGGCCAACCTGTCATCCACCAGGACACCCAGGTCCCTTTCCGCAGAGCTCCCCTCCAGCAGGTCATCCCCCAACCTGTACTGGTGCATGGAATTATTCCTCCCCAGATGCAAGACTCTACACTTGCTTTTGTTAAACCTCATCCGGTTTTTTTCTGCCCAGCTCTCCAGCCTATCCAGGTCTTGCTGAATGGCAACACAGCCTTCAAGCGTGTCAGCCAATCCTCCCAACTTCGTATCATCAGCAAACTTGCTGAGGGTGGCCATTATCCCCTCATCAAGGTCACTGATGAAGATGTTGAACAAGACCGGACCCAGAACAGACCCCTGAGGAACACCGCTAGTTACAGGCCTCCAACCGGACTCTGCACCACCAACAACGACCCTCTGAGCTCTGCCAGTCAGCCAGTTCTCAACCCACCTCACTATCCACTCATCTATCCCACACTTCCTCAGCTTTGTTATAAGGATGTCGTGGGGGACAGTATCAAATGCCTTGCTGAAATCAAGGTAGACTACATCCACTGCTCTCCCCCTATCCACCCAGCCAGAGACAACATCATAGAAGGCTACCAGGTTGGTCAAGCACGACCTCCCCCTTGTGAACCTGTGCTGACTACTCCTGATAACCTCCTCTTCTTCCAGTTGTCTGGAGATGACATCCAGTACAAGCTGTTCCATCACCTTTCCAGGGACAGAGGTGAGGCAATAAATATATATATATATATTTTTAATATATGTATTTATTTATTTATTTAAATACTCTCAGACAGGAAATATTGTTTGGGTTCAGATTCCTGTAGTTCATTTGTCCACATCACAATGACACTTCTTCAGAGAGGCCACTTGCAATTTTCATATTACGCCAATTTTGTATAGGGAATTTTTGACTGGAGCTTTTGAGAGTAAGGAGAAATGGATGATCATATTTGCAAAGCAGGTGATAAAAGCAAGGCAAAACTAAACAATGAGCATGGGGCCTAAGTCCTAGAGTCATCCCCAGTTCCTACATCCTATGCTCAACAGGTTAATCTTTCTCATTTCTACATGCAAAGTTGAAAGCTGCCAAAACAAGGATGCAAAGATCCTACTCTTTTGACAATCTCCCAAGGAGGCAAAGAGGAGAAAACATAAAATTGGGATAAAAGAAACTTACAGAGTGGAACTGATAAAGCTTTGACTAAAGTATTGCTGTTGATGTCCCACAGATTTCAGCCTTACCCTTTCCCTTCACAGCCAACTTTCATGTCTCCTCACATACCTGGGCTGCTTCTGGTGCTAATCCCTTTTCAGCGAAGTAATACCAAAAGTCTTTTTCTCAGAGAGATGGCACCTAAATAATTGGAAAAGGTCCCTGCGTGAGATTAAGGTAGATGCGACCCAGAGTAGCACCTGGAGTGGCCAGGTGGAGCCAATTTCCAGGATTATTATCCTCATGGGTATCAGATAAGTTACAATTTTGGATGACTCAAGCTAGTTCTTGCCTTGACTCAAGCAAGCACCGGTTAGCATAATAGATAGCAGCTACACATGGTGGGAAGAGTCTTGTAATGCAAATAAAGGAAGATTAAAGTAAACAAATTCAATAAACCCCTGATAGAAAATTTATTACTTATATTACTTATTTCTCCCATTTCTCAATTTTCCTTTGTCCTCTGATCCCAACCACAAGGGATTGATGCAGCCCCTCAGCTGCAAGCTCTTTTGGCATTTGATGCCCATCTGGACTTTTCTTCATTTTATAAAATACTGGGAAGACTTTGCAAACACAAAAACCCTCCCAGAATGATCCCTCTATTTCTTGTGCTGGCCTATTGTGCACAAAAATGTCATCTCTGTTTGTTGAGAGGAGCAAAGTGAGTAAAATACAGATGAAGAGAGCTTGCTTTCACTCCAGCACTGTTTGCTTTGAAACATTATGCAATGCAGATTAATGTTTGAGCACAAGAGAGTTCAGATGAGGTCCTGAGATTATGCATTCTTAAAAAAAAAAAAAAAAGAAAAGAAAAAGAAAAAAAGAAAGAAAGAAAGAAAGAAAAAACAACAAAGAAAGAATCTTGTATGAAAGGAAGAAAGCTCTGAAAAAAGCAAAAAGCAATCGACACTGAGAAGTTGAACCTGCTGCAAAAGGAAGGAAGCTTAGTGGAAATAAAGGAAGCAGATAGAACTATACCAGGGATAAAAACACACAGCATCAGCAACACACAGGGAAGCTGCCTGGTGCAAGCACTTGGGGAAGAACTGAGTTCAGATTTCATGCAGGACTTGGTTTGCCAGCATACACAGTCCAGCTCTGTTCCTCAGTGTAAAGAAATGCATCTAGGTAGATGTGTCAATTAAAAGTTCTTAGCCGTAAGTTCAGGCTCTGCTGCAGAGTTCAACATGCACCCGCCTTGCTCCTACTACATGGAACCAAGCTCTGCTCTCAACCTTCCCGTGGCACAGGTGTTGGCAGGCAGGAGGAATCATGTTACACACTGCTGGGAATGGCTCCTGGTGGAGTTTCTCAGTGCTGTGACACAGGTCTCTCCCTCTTTCATTAATTTCTCATCTACCCCTTCCTCCCCCTAGTACAGCTCTGGATGGGGAAACATCTGCAAATAAAGAAGGGATTTTCTCTTGTCTCTTAGAAGACAGCTCCTCATTCATTTTCTCATTGGCTTGTTATTGTTGTTGTTAAATGAGACAGATGCCACACATTTATGTTTTCTGATCCAGAGCACATCGGGGACAATGAAATGACTTCCATTCATTCCTGCACACACTGGACAACTGGTAATACCTACAAACTCCAGCCTCTTATACACACCTTAATTTACTATTTCTTTTTCCAAACGTCCCAACTGTTCTGTGCAAAACAATATAATATAATTTATATTATATATATAGAATAATATATAACGCACCAGGGTTTCTCTATGTTCCCTTCGGGAATCTTTATCTAAAATTTAAAAGCTATTATTAACTAATGCTTTCACTTTATTATATGCTTGAAAATAATGAAGTCTAATAAAATCGATTTCCAAAGCCATTCGGTTTTAAATGTAATAAATCAAACTGTAGAGAGATGCTGTGAGTGCATGGCTATGCACACCAAATGCAACTAAAGTTCATACTGTGATGTTTTACACTATTATAAACTGTGGTTTTATATTTTCTAAATGCCAACTTGATTAATTGGTCCCCTAACTGAACATTCAGCTGCTACTGTGATGAAATGTTTTGTGGGTTGACTGGGCGATGGATTATTATAAAGAGCTGAGTAATTAACTCTATTGGGAGCCTTATATCAGGCACTGGGGTTCAATCTAAGCCACGATGACTTGGTGCTAGAAATGAACCAAATGCCAGGGGGTGAATTCATATCTGGTGTAATCCATTGCGCAGCCCAGTGGAGTTACTGCAGGAAGGGGTTTCGTTTGTGCCTTATGTTTTCACTTGCACAGTGCAAAGGTTAAGGCTGTCAGGCCAGGCTGTTTGAAAGCTTAACGATTAAGTATTATCACTGTTTGCAGAGTCATTCTTCAAATGTTTTCAACATAAAACAGTTTATTAAATGGCTGGCAGGCTTTCACTAAGAAAAGCCAAGATTTGATTTCTCCCCTTCCTTGCTGTTATTTTAATACTTAGCACCTCTGCAAGCAGGGGAAGAGAAAGAGAAGAAAATCCCCCAAAATAAATAAAGTTCCATGCTGCAAAACTCAGCTACTCGAAACTCCAAGAGGGACCCAGAGTTTTGTGCTGGGAAGGGCTGTGGGGACCAGGGTCCACCAGATCCCACACATCATGCCCCCTCTCTGTACTCTGTCTGGTGACCACCCAGGAGCTCTCTGCTGGGGCATTTATCCTTTGCATTACATTTGTTTGGGCTTCCTGGATTGTTTTTGGAAGGGACTCCATCCATAGGGACCTGAACAGACTCAAAAAGTGGGCCTAATGAGGTTCAGTGAGGCCAAGTGAAAGGTGTTGCATTTGGGCTGGGACAGTCCCGGATGTGTGCGCAGACTCATTGAAACCAGCACTGCAGAGAAGGACTTGGGTGTTCTGATGGACAAAAAGCTGTACGTGAGCCAGCAATGTGCTCTTGCAGTCCAGAAAGCCAACTGTACCCTGGGCTGTATCAACAGAGGGGTGGCCAGCAGGGCAGGGAGGGGAACGTGCCCCTCTACTCTACCCTTGTGAGGCCACATCTGGAGTACTGTGTCCAGGACTTTCCTGGGCAGCCCGTTCCATGGCCACCACCCTCTGGTACAGATCCTTTCTGAGTCTGAGATGCAACTATTTCTTTTTTCTTAAAACAAACAAACAAACAAACAAACACACACACAAAAAAAAAAAACAAACAAACAAAACAAAACAAACAAACAAACAAAAAAAAAAAACTTTGGAAATTAGAGAAAAAGCTGTAAAAACTGGAGAAATGCAATATGGAACAACATACACTTCCAGATTCGTTGGGTAGTTTTCTCTTTTGTATGCAGAGCTGTACAGCATTTGGGCAAGGCTTGGAGAGTATTTTCTTTAAACATGGATAATTCTATAAATTAACAAACTCAAAAAACTTTACATGACAGCATGCTGCAGGAGATAAAACAATTTTACAGGAGTTAAATTGAATAAAGTTACTCCAGGCTAGCTTCCTATTTCTTATCATGAAATAGAAGTGAAACACTGGACGCTACAAGAAGAGATCCTTGCTATGCTTATCGAGAACACAGAGAATCGAGTCCATTTTACTAACCTTGTTGATTAAAGGAAACAGTGATTTCTCATGCAACTGCCTATGCTTGTTAAAAAGGAGAGACACTTCATCTTTTCTCAGAAGTATACATCACTAGGAAAATATCCTGTTCCTGCATTGGAATAAATTACTATGCAGCAAGCATATGTTACAGATAATGTGCTGGAAAAGAAGAAAGCATCTACTGCCTTTCATGGCTAACATGTGAGAGTGGATAAGGGGCATGAGTTAGCTTCAGAGTCATCTTTTCTCTTAGGTTCTGAAAGCATAGATATAAGTATTGGGTTTACAAAACAGAGAAAATGAATTTATAAATCCACCAATGCTTGAGCTGAAAGAAATAACAAAGAAAGCAGGATTTCTGATTACTTGCTTAGCCTGCACTATGATAGCTACAGTGTGTTTAGAATGCCCAGTCCCTATCAAAATCAATTCCTTAGTCAAAATCAATTCATATACTCTGCTCTAGGTAAGGAATAAGCTTGAGAGCCCATGGGCTGTTTCCAAATGTACATGAGCAAATTTACGTGAAGTTCCAGCCTGCAGATCTGAGTGGCTTAATCTGTTGGAGCTGCAGCCACATTCTCTTGAAAATGACAGTGATGGAGCAGGTTGATGGAGCAGGTTGACAGGGCAGGGTCTCACATCACTGCTGCATGCAAATAGAGAAGACAAAGCACACAGGAGAGCCTACATACATGGCCCTAAGAGCTGCTGGGCTCTCCGTGGGGAGGCATCCGCAGGGATGATGCAAATCATAATTCAATCTGAGTCGCCATTGGTAATGCTGCGAGGCAAGAAAGACCTTTTTTTTCACCATGCAGGCTGAGTAAGAGGGAGCACAAGGCAACTCCTTTCCCTTACTGCTTTAAGTGGCCATCAGAATCTTGTTATCTAAGGAACGTCCAACCACTGTCTAGTGGAAACTACCTCTCAGACAGCCCCAGGCACATGAAAATTTACAGTGCAACTTCCAAATATGCAGATATGAAAATATGCACAGTATGCAAATATGAAATAAGCATTAATATGTATATCTAGAAATTATTGTGAGTAGCATGCACAGATGTTTGACATAGATCTGTAGGTTGATAATATTATTTCGTGTCAAAATAGCATCATTCAGAACTAGAACAGTGTCAGATTCTCATCACAATAGGAGAGTTTAATTTTGGAGTAACTCTTGTGAAACTGAGGGCTTTTCTCATATTTATGCTAGTGTAGTCAAGAAGCCTGTAATCAGAGTCTGACCTGCTCATAGCATGGAGGAGTTAAAATAAGATGCAAATCTCATCTTGTTTCACTACTGTGCAGATGCTAATATTGCGTATTGCGTTATGCAAAGCAAAAGTGCTCAGACATTGTCCTGCCTTATCAGATCTGCATCACAATGTGAGATTTATGAGCAAAATATGAAGTCCTGTGATTTATGACACTTTCTCTCCTCAGGTTTGTTGACTTCCTTCAGGGATCATATCTGTGTTCATAAGCACTTTCTAAGATTTCTATGCACACCTTAACAAAATGCCCTTTCATGAGGCCAAGTACATTGCATCAAGAAAGCAACTGTATTTCTTTCATACCAGTTTAAGCTCAGTCAGCTATATGAGGTGCAGTAGCTGGCCTCTGGAAAATAGCCCTCTGTATATCTGAGTGATACAGAAATGATCTTTTAATTTAGAAATGCCTGTGTTTTTGTTGCTGGCCATAGGGCTCTGTGACAAGCATACAAGGACCCTCTGTTTGTGTCACCATGTTACATTCAAGGCTCTGAACTCTTACGCAGATGCATTTCTAGAAAAGTAACTGCCTTTTACTTTTATTTCACTCATGAAGTGGCATTTTGCTCTAAATGCATTCAGAGTATGTCCAGACAAAAGATTTCAAGAAATTATCTTCTCCCACCATACCTTCTGTTTCCTCTTGCAACCCTAGGTGGATCTAGAAATTAATCAGCATCAGAAGGAGTGCTGCACATCACTTGAATTTCCTTGGACAGAAGTTACACAGCTGGCAGAGGGAAGAGCCTCAATCCTATTTTCACTCACCATTGCATGTAAGCAGGATTTTATTGGCATGTATGCTGCTGCTCAGGACTTGTTGCAGCAAGGCATCCAGGATGTTAGCACCACGATGCTAACAGCCAGGACTCTGCTACTTTGAAATATTGTGTATTACGAGGGATATGTGTGCCATATCTGAAGATGGAGAAGTCTCAGAAAAAAAAAGACGTGCAGCAGAGATAAGGATAAAGAAGGTTTTCCTGTCTCTAAATACTGACACATATTTTCAGTTAGGAAGGAGAGATATAAATGCATTTCTTTTAAAAAATAATCGTTCATCTGGGCACAAACCCAATTTTCCAGTCTCTCAAATTTATAGCATGCCTTATAGGCTGTTTGCATCTTTTTCATTACAAATGCACCATCTTCTGGGGGCCAAATCCGTCACTAATAAAAATAACAATGAGGACAAAAAGTTAATGATGTCCCCATTTTATCTGCAGATTGCATTCCTGTTCCCCATCACTTGTTCATTCTGGATTCTGTCCAGAATAACACTCAGAACCTGATGTGCATCTCAGGAAGAGTCTAAGCTCCTCTGCTGAGAAGAGGAACTCATAAGGAGCTCTTTGAAAGGCTTTAGTCACTTTAATGGCCTTTATTTTCGGATGAAAACCTTAAAAAACTTAAGCTGTTTTTTGAAAGTGATGGAAATTAGAGACCTTTTGTCAGTCCTCCTGCCTTGAGTGCTTGAACATAACAAAAAGGGCCAGAGGTTCTTCAAGAGAAAATGGTGATGCAGTCATCTGCACTGAAATATTTGGTTTTGGTTTCTGCTTAAAGCAGTTTCGGGTTCTGAACCCTTATTTCTTGTAGGCACAGAACTGTAGCTCTTAATTATGAGCTGCTTCTGGATAAGAAAGTTATTCTTTCTGGTGGGCTCAAGCATTCCCCCTCTCACTCCCAGTATATGTCTCAGTAGTAGAAATGTGGGGCGCACTCAACCTTCCACGTTATCATTTTCAGACTCTACAGTTTTAAATATCACAAAAGCAAACATCTCTTCTTTGGAAACAATGACTACAATGCTACTTTCTTTCCTTTAATTTCCTTTTTTTTTTTTTTTAAATTGTAAGTTGAGAATCCCAGATAACATCTCTTCTTAGGCATAAGCAAAGTGCTTATTCTTAGTGATACAATGATTTACATCATAATGTCATGAGGAAAGAGGAAGAGGAGCTGGGCTTTTATGTGGCATTCCTGCCACAAAAGAGGGACAAAGAAAAGCAGGCAGTAGTTCTTTAATAAGTGATCACAACCTGCCCTCATACGGAAAGCTATTCTGTAAGCAGTTGCTTGTGCAGCTGAATGACTGCAGTACCATGTTCATTGCACAATGTCCAGGTTATGTTTGGTGAAATTTTCCCACTTTACGGCTGTGGCACAAGAAACATCCTCAGGCTGATGTGTGAACCCAGGACTGTCCAGAATGACCTTCTTCTCCCCATTGCCCATAGAGAGAGTCAAGGCACTTAATCTAGATTCAGCAGTGCATATTGAAGATTATTGAGATGTTATGCCTTCTCCTCTAAGAAGAGTTCAATGCTCATCTGCAGCAGAAAGTGAAGTGCAACTTGACATCCTCTTGCGGGGCATCTTGAGTGTCCATCCTCCTCCTCCAAAACAACTGAAGAGTTTGCTGCATGAAGTTAATTTACAGATGAAAAACATCTCCTGTGGCAGTAGAAATGCTTGCAGTAAGACAGAGGCCTATAAAGGTGAGATCCAGCTCTGCTGCAGAAATCCCAACCAGGTAAAAGTCAGAACTGTATTGGTTGAAATGTGAGAAATAAATAAATAAATAAATAAATAAATAAATAAATAAATATTTTCCTTCTCTGACAGCCAGAAAGCTTTTATTCTGTCCAGAAAGAAAGACAAGAAATTCCCATCATTGTTTCATGCTTTTTTTTTTTTTTTTTCTTTTTTCTTTTGAAGTCCATTTTTCAAAAAGTAATTTTGAAATGTTCTGGGAAATGCAGGGGGCGGGTACACTAATCTATCATTTTCTTCTGATAGTGTTTAATTAAAAAACACAGCTATTAGTCATCTGCTGCCTTACCACCAGGCCTGGCCTGACAACATCTTAACACATTGGTGAAAGAAAAATTGAAGATATTCTTTTTCATTTTATCACAGCTGTGGGGGAGTACAAGTATATAATTTAAGGGAGGGCATTCTCCTGCCAGTTTCTCACGAGGTTAATCCAGTGTATGTGCTGGCTTTTGTTGTTGTTGTTTTATTTTTTTACATAAAGTTGTATTTTCTGCTGTTACAAACAATGTAGTTGTTAAACAAAACAACAACAAACAAAGCACAGAGCAACTACTGTGGAGAAAAGCTCTTGTGTGACCAGAGCTATCATCAGCCAGAGACTTACATAACTTGTGTTTGTGTCCTCCAGAGAGTTAGATTTCTCACCCAAGGGAATGGGAAACTAGGAAAAAAACAAATTTAGTTGTAATAGAGAATATTTCCCATACCCCAGTTTTTGAGGTGACCATCAGCAAGTGAGATTCAGGCTCATCTTGGACCATCTGCTCTTCATATACTTGCTGGCTGGACACACACTTCAGTGGAGAAAGGCCTAAAGCCATAAAACAAGGAAATGAGCGAAAGGAAAGTTAAAGAGGTTTCAATTTACACTCAATGTCCTTTTCTGTAACTTAGCTAAAAACTGAGCTGAAAGATTCAGCATCACATCTAAATCTTGAAGGATGGAAGAGGCATAGATGTTCTGAAGCATTAACCTCATGGTCATTATCTTGGGTCCAGATCTTAGTTGCAGACTGAGATGGAGATGCAGGATCATTCACTTTCTGGAAGGATCTAGATGCAGCTGCATAGGAAAAAATGGGGAAGAAAAACAGACAAATACACTCACGCTTCAGTAAATTCAGAGAGCATTTAAAATAGAAAGGAATGAACATTGTAAAGCAAAACACATTTCTTTGTTGAGTGACCCTCCTGCCCCTGAAGCTAGCAATGACACAGAGAACCTAGACACTCCCTTTCTTCAAATATAAACCAGAAATCACTTGTCATTTTCTTCTATTTCCCTTCTTCCTTATCAAATTAGTCTATATCTGCACAGGAAAGATGCGCTCTTAAGTCACATTATACTAAGCAGGGTTAGAGGAACAGCAAAGACACGACATTTGGCAATTCACATTTAAGTGTGAGTCTGGTGTTAGATGATGGCTAGGTGGTTAGGTGAGCTGTGCAACCATATTAAAATTTCAAGTACCTTACCTTGTATTTGCAGCCACTATTTCAATTTACTTTCTTGTCACCCTTTGTCCTCAAAAACTACTGGAAATTCTGGAAAGTCTCAAGGCTAAGTCTCAGATTCTCAAAGACAGGTTAGATGCCTAATTTGCATTGCATATGAGGGGAGGATGCTTATGATATACCAGACTTAAAAGGCTAATGGTGGAAACAATTGAATCCCTCTTGGTGCCCTCTTTGTAGAAGAGAGTGCTGGGTTTTACCACTTATGTCACCTAGGCCAATATGTGGGTCGAGTTTGAGGCTGCTATAAAAAGAAGCTATGGTTTTACTTTGCTCACATGATTGCCAGATAAACCCCATGTTCCAGAAGCCAAACCGTTCAGCAAATTGTGGCCTCAAGCAAGCGTCCTCTGGAAGACTATCTCTAGCTAAAATGAGAATGTGCAGCTACCTATTATTATTCTTATTATGATTCAAACTTGGGTTCAGGCTATTCACAGCCATTATGGTAATAACTTGTAACCTATCATTATGAACAGATTTCACAGCACACGCTCCATGGTTTTCAATTCTTTCTCAGCCCACGGTGAAAGATCCTTACAGTGGTAGTGCTCTCTTTCTCATCCTTAGATTTCATGAAAAAAATGTCAAATTCCCTTATTCCCAACACTCTACATAAATGTACTAAGTCTAAAGTTTCCTTACTTTCCTAAACTATCAATGTAGGTTAATGAGCAGTAGAACATGATTCCCTGGTCTTTTCTTCAGCTGACCTGTGTATCTAAGAAAATGTCATCTCTGACCTATGTCCCTCTGGTATCTGAAGCAAGCCCAACCCTTGCTCTTACATTTTCTCAGGTGAGGTTTCCCTGGTGTGTTGTAGGTGAGTAGTATTCAGGCTGCCAGTCTTTTCTCTGACAGGAAAATGCTGATGTTTGTCATTCTCCACTGAAACATCATCTTAAAAAAAACTTCAAAGAAGTTGGTATCTCAGAGACATTTGTGACCCCACCAACTTTGGCTTTAACTGGTAAGAGGATTCCAAAGTTGCTACAGATAAAGGTCAGTGTACAGTTCAACTACTTTGAGAGCTGCTAGAACACAGACTTACAAATATTCTTCCTCCCTCTACCAATACAAAGATAAAATTACAGCAAGAGCCAGCAAAGACTGAAACACAAGAATTCATAATACTGAATGTAAGCAGGAGAACGTGTGCATTTCTGTGGTTTTCTGCAGCTCATACCCACCTACATGCTACTGCAGCCACACTGCTATCAGCACTTGGGCCGTGCCACATGAAGCTACCTCAGCTACATTACTGTGGGCTGTAGTCACATCTTTGGCTGCAGTTTAGACACACTTGAAAAGGCTTTTTAAGCCTGAGGCTTTCATGGGCTGTGGCTGGTCCAGCCCACAGTGTAAAGAATGCAGGGCAGCAGTGCAGCCCTCCACCTCAAGCACAGAACAAAAGGGGCATCAACTTGGCTTTGTACCATCTGGAACTCCACGTGCCTACACAGACATGGCACAAATGTTCTGTGTACATGCAGTATGCGAGATTTGCACATGAAGATTACTTTTCCTTTTCTAAAGTCATAATTACATGTCCAATATTTGCAACTCACAATCCTCATTTGCAAGTGTACCAAACTTTCACAGACCTAGCAGAGCATAAAATGAAGGCATAAAACTCTCAGATCTCCTACTAACTGCATGATTTTGTCTACACAGAGTTTTTAGGGGACTTCATAACATTTTAATGAATCCCCCGCTGAACTCCAAGTTATAAATGTGAAAAAGGTGAATTGATGCTCCACACTTACTTCTCATCTTCATTTGTTAAAGCATGTGGTTTGATTTGGTTACAAAAGTAGCTACAATGAGATGTGACCACAGCACCCTGGATAAAAATGTAAGAAAAATCATACAAATGTTTTATTCATGTGGGAATGTTAATTAAGATGCAGCTGTAATTACAGTACCATCATCATCTAGTGGTCTGGAAGCGCAAATGTTCTTCCTGACATATGGAATAATAGAAACCATCTCGGTTCAAATGCTGCTAAACGATACCCAGACAAACACTCAGCTACACACATCTCCCAGCCCCCGGGGTGCCCTTCCAAAAGGCATCAGTCAATGCCACTCGCACAAACTGTTGAAGACAAAGCTGCATTTTGCATCTTCTGGCTTAAAAAAGATCACACAGCATCCCAGGATTGAAAACAAATAAACACACAGCTAACCTCAAAGTCCTCACTGACACCAGAACAAATGTTGGGAACAGCAAAAGTTAGATGCTGAGGAGGTTTCTTTGTGACCATCTTCACTTGGAGGGTATTAATGGAGACATGGAATGGCATACGTGCTTTCTTGGCTATGTGGAGTGCCCTGGGGCAGGAAACTCTGGCACATGGTGTTTGAACAGCATAGCTGATATTTGACTGCACCTGGTACAGCTCTCCTCCCTTGACTACACCTTTGTGCAATGCCACAAGCAGGAGCTGTTCGATGTTGTTCTTCTCACATGGTGCCTTTTGATAAACAGTGAGAAAACGAGGAGAGGATGCACTACTTTTTGTCTCTCTCCTGGCGTTGAGAAAAAAATAGTTTTTACATGAACCTGAAGTGTTTCTGTGAATGCTCTTCTGCTTTCCTGAAGACCTGGCTTAAACAAAAGATGAAATCTAGAAAGCTCTGTGTTATGAAGTATGTAATCTTGTGAAGCCAGGAGTTGGACTCTATGGTACTTGTGGGTCTCTTCCAACTTGGAATATTCAATGATTCTATGTTTCTGTGTATCTAGCTTCAAAATCTCTTAAAAACTTTCCTTTGTTGCAGGTGCTACAAAAATCTCAAGCAATGCCTAACATTTTGGCATTCTAATTTTGTTATCTGTCTTTTTGTCATCTGTTAGTTTTTTTATCTTTACACACCTCTGCCTTTGTCTTACAAAGATAATAAAAGTAGATGTGTAGATAATAAAATTTTGTGTAAAGACCATCCTATTACTCTGTATCGATGACCAAGATTCCAGTCACTTCAATGAAAAATATTCACAGTGTTTCAGGGATGAAGAACCAAGATACTGACTTTGTCCTCCACAAAAGTTAGGAGCCAGGCAGAGAGTTCAGACTTGCACTGAAACAGCTTCCAAGTTCACAGCTCTGGGGCTGGTTGAGACCCATCTGTAAGAAAATCACTCATAGCTCACATAGGCTGGGAAAGCGTATTTTCATTCTGTACACACATCAACATATCTAAATTAGGTTCTGTTACAGAATGGAAATGGAAATCAAAATACTAGAAAAATAAGTCTCAAAACAAAATTTCAGCATAGTAGCATACAAATGAAACAAGCAAACAAAAAACCCTTACTTAGATAATATCAAACGGTTGTTTTCAAACTTCTGAAATGTAAAAACCAGCATTTTGTGGTAAATGGCAAGCCCAAATCCATTTTTTGTTCTGAATCACATAAATCTGAACCTGCCATCTGATGTAGAGTTCCTTGAAGAAAAACATATATGCACACAACACTCTAATTTAGTGTGTCCTCTAAAAAACATCAGCTCAGTACTGCCTTGTGGTCAGTGGGGATATTTTGATTAAAGGCATTTCAACCAGCTTGACCTATTGTACAAGGGAAGGACTCCTCTGTGCATCTGCTGCTTCATTAGTATTTGCCAATCACCTGCTGTGCCTGGGGACTTTGTTCTTTGGGTGGACAGGAAAACCCCAATCATTCAGTTGTCACTGCAAATTTCTTGCTTAGTGGTTGTGGTGTTTAATTGTATTAATTTCCTAGTAGTAGAGGGTCAATACTTCATACAAGCAGTTAAATGAAACAATTAGTGTAACATTTGCCAATCATGAGGTGTGTCAAATATTAACACTAATAAAATATTATGTTTATCTGTTCTCTAGAAATACTGAACCCACTTCCATAACTGGAGCTCTTAAGATCAGAGATGCTCCCAAGAGCTGCTTGTTACGTTCTTGGTGCTGATGATAGGGAGGTGGCTCTGGCCCTTGGCACAGTGAAAATAAGTAAAATGAAAGTCATCCGAAGCAGGTAAAAATACTACATGACGGTTTCAGGGGACTTCCTGTGCGAAGGCAGAGGGCTTGTCTTGTTTCCCTACATATATAGTCGGTAACTTATGACTAGCCGCGCAAGAAGGAACTGCTGATTACGACTCTGGCTTTTTGCTTCAGTGGAGGATATAGTCTTTACTTCCACACTTCCAAAACACACTGAATTGTTAGCTTCTTATTTCATTTAGTGCTTCCACCCTTGTCTCCATTCTTTTTTCCTGCTGTTGCCTTGACCAATCCATTGACTCTCCCTCCATTTTGAGGAAATTCTGACTTCTGGTGGAAAGTGTCAAGACTTTCAGGAGACACTTCTCTGAGGTCCTGCTGAACTGTTCATGCAATCATCACAGAATCAGAATCGTAGAATCATAAAATGGCTTGCACACATAATCTTCAGACACGTCCATAGGTGATATGTGAGACTTACTGTTAATATCCCCAGGCTGTTTAAGTACTTACGTCCCCACGGGCACACTGAGTGGGCCTTGTGCACTGTCTCCTGATCATATGCACCAAGCATTTGCTGGCACCGCTCCTGGTATGGGAGAGAACAGGCCAGGGACTGTGTTCAACTGACATGTGGACAAAAGCCACTTTGTTTTTGGAAGAAAAATGATTTAGTTGCAGAGTCATGATCTGTGCCATGTTACTTTTCTGAAGTTCAGGGAAATGGGAAACAAGGAAACAGGAAGGCCCTGTTTGTTGTATCTGCTGCTACGGATGCAGTCTCAGAACTTGTACCTGGAAAATGCCATCCCAAGAGCAGAGAGAGACACAGAAAATGAGGGCTGTTCTGGAGTAGCAGATTCTGAAGGTGTATGAGCGAAGACCCAGACAGAGAAGTGTGACTCCACATGGACTCTCAGCCCTGTCCTAAATTTTAATCACGTTTGCCATTTTGCAAATGGACCTGACAGTAATGGCTACAGTGTGATCATATTGTGCTTAAACCTCCTAAAAAAGGCTTATCTCTCAGTCATCACAGGGAATCAGCACTGTTGGCACACCCTGGACTGGAGTAGACCCTGGCAAAGACACCTGAGTATGGAGAATCCCTCAAACCTATGCCAAAGAATGGAAATACTCATCTCAACCACTTAAAATTAGGCCTTTTAGCACCAGCCTGACATACTCATCCCCTAAAATAATAAACTTAGTAATTAGCTTGAATCTTAATAAATGTTGAATTTTATTCATTTAGCCTTTGGACTTGCAGATGCTAAAATCCACTTAGCTGTGATGGAGCTTTTCCCAGCAAGCCAAGCATCATGGACTTTTCTCCCTCTAGAGAGATGTGGAACACTCAGGTGTGAGCAACTGGTTTTCGAATAAGACATTCAGATTGGGAAGATTCAGGTAGCAACATGAGGTACAAAGAGCTCCCTCTACTTGCCAACAGCACTATTTCCACTGTTTCTTTGAATTTACAATACATTTATGTTTACCCTGATGATCCTGTTAGAAATGAAGGGGATTTTATTTCTTTTTTATTTTACTATGTCTATATAATTATGTTGAATGTGATTTTTATTTTTATTTATTTATTTTAAGACAGTCCTGAGCAATATCCAGACCTAGAAAAGTCTGCAGTTTCAGCTGCACCATGTCTGGTATTCAGTTCTCCTCCTTACACCCAAGTGACATTAAGCCTCCATGGCAATCTTCCATTAGGGACACTGCAAGCTTTCATCCAACATAGTAGCTTAGGCTCTGGATGTCTTTAGGGTGGTGCAGTTAAGCCCTTACCATCTAATCCACTCTCACCTGAACAATTGGGAAGGCCTGGACCAGTCTTGTCACAAGTCAGAGCATCCTCAGATTTGTTTCTGTTAGTGCAGACTGCTCAGCAGTGACCTCATTTGGTCACTGAAATGTGGTCCCTTGGTCAGGAAATGTGGGTACATACTAAAAAGGAAACCACACCCTACATTCATGTGTACATGTACTTGTATATACATGTATGGCCAAATACATAAGCACTTTGCAGTGTTAGATTGATTTTTACCTGAATTACCTCCACATTGACTACTATAAAAGTCCACTATGGTTCACAATGATATCTTATTGCTGTTCAGAAAGGTAACTGTAGATATGAGAAATAACAAACAAAAAGTGATGACAACCAAGACCACAGGGAGGAGGACCTGACCTTGGCATCCCTTCCCTGAAAACAAGCAGGGAGTCATCCCATCTCACTCAGCGCCTACAGTATCTTGTAATGTTGCCACAAAGGAGCTCACCCCCCACACCAGGGCTCCCCTGACTTCATCCCTCCTTCATCCCATCCCTCACATCAGTGCAGCTCCTATAACAAATGGCACTCCCATTTATCTCTCACACCAGCAGAGCTGATGTCAGACTCCTTCTGGCTATTCCCAGGCTCTTTTTCCAGCACTAATATATTAACAAAAATATTTCTTGCTGCTTTCATTTTCCCACTGTTACTTTCTCCACTGACTTTAATTAAACGCTCTGTGGTTGTAGAATGGGACAAGGAAGGTTTATTTCCCTTTCTGCAAAAGAGCCCACCAAGAAGGTTTCCTTAATCTCTCACCAGCATAAAATGAGCTTTCATTATGCAACTAAGCTTCAAAGTTTTAATTAATTTCTCTGCTTACATAAGCATAACAATATTAGTCATGTTATTCTATAAATTGTACTAGCCAGCCTGGATTTTTAATTAAATTAATGTCATTACATTGAGAGAGATGAAATATATTCCACATGCCCTATCTAGGCAATGCTTATCCTCCTTCTTGACTCCTCCCCAATTCTTTGTGGACTACATAGGTAGTTTAAAGCTGGGCTCAACAGATGAGCTTACCAGCAAGCCACTTATAAATTAACAACCAGAGCTTGAGAAAAATATTTCTTCAGAGAAACAAAACCCAATTAAACATACTACAAAATAAATGAAAAAGAAAGAAACCACTGGGGTCTGGGTGTGCAGGAGGAATGGGAGGAATGAATATGCTCTTATATATATATATATATATATAAATATGCTTTTATTGTCTGTAATTTTTGAAGTATTGTATAAATGCAAATTTGATTTGCTATTGTAGCTATTTATTGATGCATAATAAAACATGCATTTGCGTGGTGACCTCTGTCATGATTCATAAACTCATTTAATCATGGAAATGGAAGGCTCAAAGGAACCTTGAGAGATCAATTTTGTCCCCTGGATTTCTCTAGAGTTATATAACAGTAACACAAAGAGCAAAACCAAAATGCATCAATAAAGTGGGTACTTTCTAGAGTTTGGTCTCCTGCTGTGTTAGAGGTTATCGCAGATAGATTGCCCTCAGAAAATACCTCCTCTTATTTGTAACATGCCTTAGCTCAGCTGTAACTCATACCAGATGAACTAAAGCCTAACTAACGACTCTGCTGTTCTTCTTACTGAGGTTTGAAGAGTGTATATTTAATGACTTAAATGTGTTTATTTAAAAATTACATAGCAGAGTAATGACAGTCTTTTTTAAACTCCAACAACCAGCCTGTTTGCTGCCTGCAATTCAAAACAATTGCCTTCCAAAACAGACACTAACCTTTGGTCTCTGCAGCCACATCCCGCAGAACAAATTGTCTTACATCACAGATGCACACCACCACTACACCGTAGATTTGTTTAAATCACCAATTGCTAAGCTATTTCATGAGCAGATGCCATGGCTTAGTGCTGTTCTTCCTGTAAGTTTGCACAAGAAGCACAAACCCTATGAGTGTTAACTGTGAGTATGGCTCAGTTCAAAATGTAGACACTGATGTAGATATAAGTGCAGATGTTGGTTTAGGTGTAGATAGATATGGATAGAGATGCATGTATGAGTATGGATACAGTACTATGTAGGTCACTCCAAAAGTAACATCTCATATTTATTTCCGTGGAACCTATTACAGATACAAAGAACACAATAACACCATTTGATAAAGCAAAACCTCAGATACAAAGCACTGTTTTTCAGCATAGCCAACACAATTAGATATGTTTTTTTGCCATCAATGAACAAGAACCTGCATGCCATGCTTATAAAATCCTGCACCAGCAGAGGTGACCCACTGTTTCACAGCTTCTGAGTGCAGTCCATCTTCATCAGCCCAAACAGATGGAAGTCAGAAGGTGACAAATCTGAACTATACAGTGGCTGTGGTAGGGCAGTTGAGCCACGATCAGCAGTGTGCTCCATGGTCTTCAAACTGGCATGGGAGCTAGTCTATTGCAATTTCTTTATTACTATGTAATAATCATGAAGAAGGTTCTTTGCCTACATGGACTTAGGCACCCAGAGCCTATCGCAGTGTTGCATTACCCCTCAGTCTCCTAGTCAGCCCATAAGCCCAGCCTGCAGGTTGAGAAATTACAAATGCTGGCTTTGAGTCCTAAGGGGCAAGGCCCAGCTCAGTGTTTAGGAATGGGGCATGTCAGGAGCAGACCTGGATCTCTGTTGATAATCCAAGATGAAGGTGGTGAAGCACTGGCACAGGCTGCCCAGAGAATCTGTGGGTACCCCATCCATGGAGGTGACGAAGGCCAGGTTGAATGGGGCATCATCCAATTCTGTACACAAGTCTAACCAGAAGTTAGTGACAAAATTGTGAAGGAAAGACAGGCTTGCTGAAAAGCACTCAGAGCTAACCATGAGGCAAAGAAGGTCAGGACTGAGCAAAGCCACATCTGGAGAGGACTGAAACAACTGCTGACCTAGCATGTGCTTTAATGATTTTTCACATCAGCTGAATTATCTAATATGAGCACTGTGGAAATCAGACAGAATTGTAAAGCAAAAAGCTCTGAGCTTCACTGACATCGAAGACTAACTATATAAAGAGATGACAGATGCCAAGGAGTGGTGGCCACCATTAGCAGCTGAGAATTTCAGCTTCTTTCTGTAAAAAAATTAAAAATATGAGTGGGGAATTAATTGATTAATTAACTAATTAAACAGGCATAGACTGTAGGAATGTTACACTATTCCCTTTTGAGCAGTGGGCTTTGAGGCTATGAATCCTCCTATTGCTTTAGAATAGAAAGATAAAATACAGTAGATGGTAGAATTACGTCACAGTATCTTAACCTTCCTGAGGAAATGTGAAGTGCAGCTGAATTTTGTTTTCATTTTGGGGAACTATTCCATTGGAATGGTAAAAGTAGATCAGTTATTGGAGAAAAATAATGCAATGAAAGTATTCCATTTTAAACACAGCCTAGCTTAAGGCACCCACAACTGTTCACAAACAGTTAAATGATCCGTAAGGGAGTGTTATTTATGCTTGCAGAGTTTAGCTCAAATTATAAATCTGTGATCAGGACTTTGGCTGAAATATTGGAGTTCATGAATGTTCGCAACAAAGGTTTTGCTTATTTTGACATTAAATGAGAAGATGACATCTCACTGAAGTGTGAAAGCAGGAGGTACTCTTGAGGAAACATTTGAGTGAAATGAATGTTTTCCAGCCAGAGGAAAAAAAAATAGAGTTTTGATTTTTAGGCAAACAAACAAAAAAATAAGAAAGTATCACTTTATTTTTAGGGCAAACACTTAAGGCAAAGAAACTGTTCTTCACAATCATGTTAATTTAATTGGAAGTTCAGTTTCCCAATTGTATAACCAAGATGTTATAATTGCAATATAATCAAAAGAGTAAGGC
>NW_024962264.1:63045168-63124131 GCF_019238085.1 Lagopus leucura
GGTGATCAATCAGAGGTTCAGGCCGTGACTCAGCAGTTCCCATACACCAATGGACAAAGAACAATGTGAAATACTGAACTTGGTGGAGAATCCTGGTAGCTTAGGAAGGATTTGTGGTCTAAAGGTATGTCTGCACTGCAGCACAGAAAGCAGTAGGATGACACCAGACATATATCTGAAGGGTCTAGGTTGAATAGGAGAGCAGTGCATTTCTGTCTACAGTGTAGATGGACAAAGAGGTACCATAAATCAACTCAAGAAACAGACCTAAAAGCAAAAAATCCTTTTACACTGTAGCCATTTTCTGGTCATGCAGATCAGACAGTATTTAGTTCGGCTAAATCAAGGACTGAGATGGCTGGAAAAAATGATCAGGCCTGGGGTGCCCAGCATAGTAGAGGAGTCTCTGGCAATTAAATATGTTTTTATCCTTTGTGCAACCAGAAGTTATGGAGGACTACAGCTTTTTATGTTCCTGGAGAATAAGGCTCAAACAAATCAATCTGTGACATCTGGTATGGGCTGTTGGCTAATAACTAATTGCATCTTTCAGGTGTAGACATTGGTAACAGGCAGAGAGCTAGAGATTTTTAAAGAGCACTGCGGAAAATGAACAGATTTGTATAGAAAATTTAGTAACACGCTCTCTGATAGATCAGATTAGTTACTGACATGAAAAATTATCTCAGTGGGTTGCTTTAGGTAAGTTGTGAGGGAAATGAAAAAATTCAGAGACTGTCTGCCAAAAGTAATATATACCCATATGCTCGTATAAGGAGAAACAAAAGGATGTTCAAGCCCTCATTTTCCAACAGTGCTTCACTTGTACAGCTTCTATCATAGCCACAACCCCATGTAGACTTAGAACTAGGTACATTATGGATAATAAATGAAAAACACTAAGGAGAAGGCTTTTTCCCACCTTCCAGGTAGTATTTCACAGCATGACAAGCATGAATTACATGCCCACTCCCTGTCAATGCCCTCATACTGTTTGATGATAGGAAGCATCCCCAGTACTAATGAGAAACAGGCCCAAAATTCCAGAAAATAAAAATGAGGATATTTTTTCTTGTGTGGTTGTTTGTTGAGGGGTGTGGGTATGGGAGCTGAATGCTTCAGTTGTTGGTAATATAGAATTATGTACTTTTAGGCTAATTAAAAGGATATGCAAGTACATACATAATTTCTGAACCTAGTAAATAACATGTTTTAGAAATCAGGAGGCTGACTTTACTGGGGGAAGAGGGAGAAAGAGCAGGGGAATCCAGCATCACAGGTATTTCACAATGATGAAGGCAACTCTCCAGATTAATCTTAGTCTGCACGCCTACGAGCTTTCATCTAAGAAACTACATCATTTTCCCAGTTGCCCTTTTTGTCTCTCTTTACCAAGAATCATGCCAGCATACTGCTTTCTTTGAAATAATGAAGAGTGGTAGTACAGTCTCTAGATACTGTCTTCTTTGAAACCAGCTCTGTCACCATCTGATTTTTGGCATAAAAGTCTTCTTACAATGATCCTGTCCAGTCACTCTCTATTCCTGGTCAGGTTCTCATTCCTCTGTATTGAAGTCACTAATCTCCTCCTGACAGTTTATGTTAGCCCGATGTCTGATGAGAGATCTCCTCTTTCATCTTTCGTAGATGAAAAACGTGCCACTAGCACTTATATCTGTAGCAAATTTTCTGGTTTTTGTTTATTTTTTCCTCCACCATCCCTGTATGTATGAGCTATGAAGATGTGGCACTGAGAAACATGATTAGTGGGCAAGGAGCGGATGGATTGGTGTTGGACTAGATGATCTTAGTCTTTTCCAACCTTAATGATGGTTTGATTCTAAATAGAAAACTCATCACCACCATGAGTCTTTGTACAGAGAATTATTTGCACTGTGGAGGGGTTTCTCCTTCACATAACATCTCCTGTTCTGTGATAGAAAGTATTTGTATTGTGGAGTATCAATCAGATCAATATGTTAGTAAATCACTGTCTTAGCTGTGCATATAATATTCTGAGGCTGACTTTGCCACAGATATCAGAGGACTCCTTCCTATGATGGCTTCCTATTTACCCTCTGAAAAACTGTTACAAAGAACTTCATATCTGAGGAAACGATCCAAATATCATAAATACAGTAGGTTAGAGTTGTGGGGAGCCTTTAGGATCAAATGCTAACAGTTTCATTCCATTGAAAATAATGACAGATAAACATTAGGCGATGGGTAGCACTAGTAGTGGCTTTGTGGGGAGACAAGGCAATGCTGGTAAGAGCTCAGCTGAGCTCAGTCTGTTCTGTGGAAAAGCTTTATTTCCAGGATGCTGATTAGATTGCTGTCCTGCCACAGAGCAGCAAATAAAATATCTATATATGTTTTTATTTTAAACACTGCTCAGGGCCTTCTGGCTCCCTGCTTCTGACCGAGCAGCTCCCTGGATTTATCTCTCAAGAGAAAATTGTTTGCCTGTCATTCAGTATTACAAAAATCTCTACAATTAAATATTGAACAAGTGTCAGTCATAGTGTCTTCACCTGAAAGAAAAACTTTGACAGTGACTTAGCGTCTTTATTTCTCTCTTGGTTGCATCACCGCTTGTGCTGAGCACCCATTTACAGGCTTCTAGTGAACCTAAATAAAATGGCACTTCAATGGCACAATGTGGTTTTTAGAAATTAGAAAATAATTTATTGAATTTAACTATCAAACCAAAAGCAAGAACACACTGACTATGAAATTTCAAGGTATGGGATCATTGCAACAAACAAGTCAATAAAAAAAGAAAATAAAACCACAGTGTGCAGATATTTTCTAATAATTAGAGCTGCCAAATTTGATTCTTGGTGCAGTTTTTGCCCTCGTGGGATTTTTAACAGTGGCCAACATTGCTGTGGCAGTAACCAGTGCGTTCTCTGGTTCCTATGCATGCAGTGTTTCAGATGGAGCTGTATGAAACAACAAGGTTAAGCACAGAAAAAAAATAAATCCTTGAATTCTGTCCTGGTTTCAGAAAACCTTTAAAGGAATTGGATATTTTGGTTTATCTTCCCTTCTGATTTCCACAAAAACATAACATCTGCCTATGACATTTCAGCAAAATGAGAGATGAATGACTGCACTGATTCTTTTCCCACTCCTTCTGCTCAAAGGGAAAGCACTGGTAAGCGGGACATCAGGCTGAACAACTGTTAAACTCATTCTCAGCTCTCCCAACAAAGCTGTGCTTGAAAGTTGCACCTTCTCCAGCTGCGAGATATTGATGTCAGCTGTACTACTAATGATGGAGAGGTAAGTCATGCGCAACTCCTTGATGACAGCTTGACAGAATTTACCAAAGATTTGTTCAGATCTTATGATCACATCTTTGCAGGCAGATGCAAGGCAGCTTTAGGAGACAGTAGGAGAGGTTAACCCAGTCCTGTTCTCAAGGCAATGATGTGAGCTTTGAGACCCATAGCAAAGGCATGGGGAACTTGCATCATTTTGTAGACATCTCTGAATGTGACTACAGGTTTGTTATTTCACTGCATCCTACTCTTATGTGAGCCGTATATTGGTGATAGTAGGAGCACGTCTCCAAAAACAGCCATAAAACATACACTAAATCTGCTTGGCTCGAGCTTCTGTTCCTTCACTCAACAACGTGCATGCATGTACAACACAAAAAAATTGCAGAGGCAGATCTGTGCTTAAAGATCAATTTTGCACGAGCAAACATGCTGCCTTTGCACAGGAGCATGCATTTCCAGTCAGTTACTGCTTAAAATATTCTCCTCTGTGTCCTCATTATAGAAAAGATATAACAGATACAACATAAATGTTGAAAGAAAAAATTGTTGTTGATGTTGTTGTTAATATTTTAAGGAGTTACAGGCGATCTTTCTTCAGTAAGTTTTGCAAATGTTTTTTAGCCTAACCCAAAGGCCTACTGGGAGAACTGCCTGTAACACCAGAAAAATCAGAGGCATCATACTTAAGAACAAAAGTTAGCTATCAGCTGTGGTTATAAGTGAATTTTTCCTTTAGCTTTTATTCTACAAAGCTGAGCATTGAGGTTGTTATGATACTTTCTTTTCTATCAAGATTTCAATCAAGTTTTGATATAATTAAATACAACTGTATGTAGTTCCACTGTCAAATATTCAACAGTTCAACTTCCAGCCATGGATGCAGAGATAAGCCTGCAGAGATAACCTCACTGTCCTGAAGCACCTTCAGGTTATTCCTCTACCCATTACAATTTTCATCAGTTTCCCCACAAATTCAAAATGTCTGTTCTGTAAGGATTTTCAGACATTTGCTAATTCTACTTTTGATGAGGTCTTTGGACTATGTGATGGGGATACCAATGCCTTTGGTTTCTTTTGAAAGGCCAGAAAAAGAGAAATATATATATATATATGTTGGGGCAACATGTCCTATGTCCTAAATTCCAGGATTCCTTCTAATTTTACTAGAATCTACTTGAGATACAGTCCACTGAGGAGAGGGCAACACTGCTGATTTAGGACAAACTTATGAGAGCTGCCTGTTAATGATTCACTTCCTTTTGTCAAGAGAAGAAATTGTAATTCAGTTTTTAAAGAAAACAATTCCAAGGAGAATCTGTGCTACCACTGACATGACTCTTGGGTCAAAAACTTAAGGAAGATAAAATACCAGAGCTGCCGGATAAGAGTTCATCCAGACCACTGGAAGAAAATCAGACATTTTTAAACTCACAGGGAAAACAATGAACGCAGAAAACTATCCTATATTTATATAAGTTTGACCAAGTAGTTGCCCTGACTCACTGAGTTCTATAAATCTTAACATGAAAATCCTATTAAATAAAAAACACTGTATCTATATTAAGCTACGTACAATCCACAGTCTTGATATATGTGCTCTGCAAGACTTTCCTCTTTCTGCTGCATCAGTCTCCATAGCTTTAACCAGCACTGTGGGTTTTTCTTAAGACTCTTCTGAATTCTTGCTGAAATAAAGCAAACTGATTTTGGTGGGTGTGCTGTTGCCAGTGCTGCAATCAGGAATGTATGAGTCTGTAAACAAGCCTTTGGACACATTATAGGTGGCAGTTGCCACTTTCTCACTAGTGCTTAAATTATTCAGAAACTTGAAAGCAGCAGTCCTGACCAAACTTTGAGATATCAAGCATCCTACTCTAAATTTAGGTTTAGTTTCATGTTGAGCATTGTACAGCTGGTTGTAGGCTCAGAGTTAGAAGGACCTGTATCCAATTTAACGTCTTTTTGATTAAGTAAACAGGTGTACAGGAACTGTTGTGATTATCTCGGGTAAAGAGACTGTAAAATGTGATGCCTCTGGTATTGCTTTTATTTCCAGTCTACAGTATAAATGTATAAGATATACCACTGTATATTGGTGTGGATTTCATGCCAACAATAAGAGCTCCATTCAGTACAAAACAACTCTATGAAATGAGTTGTTGTAGACAAATGAATATGCTGACCAATGAACATAGCCGTAAAACCCACACAGAGCCGTAAGTTCTCAGCTCCTCTAGAAACTCTGCAAGCTCCCAAAGCACAGCGTCATTAAGCTTACTGGCAAAATGGGAGGAGTGAATTACAGAGGTAAGCAAGCAAGCAAGCCAAGCTTTGGGCAATACTGGTAATGCCCACATTAATCATTTTAGAAATTAAATTGTTTAAATTAAGATATCAACCCATTTGTATTTATTATAGAGAAAGATTTCAAGTGGAAGATTCAGAGGAGATTAATCAGGCTCTCTCTTTGGGAAGACCTCTGGCATGGCATTTATCCTGCCAACGGCTATGAAGGAAGCCAGGGAAACCAGTCCCCTAATCTACACATACCAGTCTTCAGTTTAAAATTGCACTCTGTGAAAATCTTTCACAGAGGAAATCTGAGCATGCTCAGAAACAGCCAAATCTTTTACACAAATGCTGAAAACAAGAGTTGAAACATCAGCCACATCTGGACATAATCCATAGACAAACTTTCCCTTGAATTTGAACTTGGAATCAAAGAATAGAGGGTGGGGAGGGAGGCTATAAACCCTCCTGTGATGTGACAAGTGTGGGTTGTTCTCATTAAGGTGATGCTATGCTTTTAATTAAATAGTTGCTTCGTTTGGCTCAGAAGTGTCAAATATAATTAATGCAACATTGATTACTCCACAGTAATCTCAGGAGATTCATTTTTTTTGCTTCCTTCAAAGGCCACACACTGCTCAGATGGAAGTGGGATGTTCCCTTTGCTACCAGCCTGGATTATCTCTAATTTCTGTGCTTGCCTCTAGTTTTACTGTTTTTTTCTTATACTACTGAGTGCTCAGCCTTTCTTTCCTTTCAAAGGCTTTTTAAACTTCTGTGTTGTTGCAATTCATGTGATTACCTTGGGAAAGCTAGAGATAGGTGCAGGCAACTGAGCATCTAGCTGTCTGCCTATCTATACATGGACTCACTCACATGGGTTAAGAAGGACATAATTTCTACATGTATGCACACATACACACATGCTGTGGTACCAGCAAGATGTATTGTGACTACAGTGAATCATAACTGTTCCTACTGTGGCTGAAAGGAGCTTTCCCCTAGAGTTTTCTAGACTTTGCTTTTCTGAGATGAGTCTTCTCTCTCAGAAGGAAACATGTGCTTTATATCCTCCACCTTTCTGCAGAGATGTCACCAGATGTACAAGGAGAGCTTGCATTTCGTTTTTCTGCTCTTTATAGCATTCCCAACCACCAAAGTGAAATGTCACAACTGACTGGAAGATTCTAAATGCCAAGTTTTGCTGTGGGATTTCTGGTGCTGTCATCTTCTCCTTGCGTTACTGGATGATGTCCGAGATGTGGCTGAGCATGGATCTGCCAGTACACAGTCCCTATAAAGAGGACTCTTGGGTATGTTGCAGCCTTCTTTGGGCTCCTGTCTCCCTAGGGAGCCACAGCTCAAACTGTGTGTGTGTTATCTGCCTGATTTTCTTCCTGTGATACTGTTATCCAGCTTCTCAAGGACGCACCTGAAGCTGAATTTCTCATTGCTCTTCAAGTGCTTCACAAACAAATAGCCTTCACAAACAAAAACCCTACTTCTACTTGAAGGAAGTAAGTACTGTTGCTGAATTGTAGGGCTGATGGGCTCACGCAGAAGGGCACAGCACAGTTGAAGAAATACTTTTAGGTCTTTCGGCACAAAGAGTTATGACAGTCATACTCACACGTAGCAAGCTCTCCTGCCCAAGTCTCAGGTTTTTCTTGTCTGCTTACCAAAGACCCCAAAGTTGGTGGCCCCTCTGCACAGCCCGCAGAGACATCTAGTGACTGAACGACATACTGCTGGCAAGCACGGGATTGCAACGGGCTGCTCGGGTAAGCAGCCGAAAACCTATTTTCTGTAGATGCTTACTAAATCTAAATATTTTAAAAATAAATTAGGACTGAGGCATGTTCTCCCAGTGGCCCAACAGGATGCTCTCTCACTGTTTATCTTGGTTGAACACACAGAGTTTTGTTGTAAGGAAGCATTACTCAGCCCGATGCAGATATAGATTGTTAGCATGTTGTGTTTGCCCAAAAAGTCTGGAGAGGATATAGGGTAATCTGCAGAAGTTCATCCAGATGGATGTGTTGCTTTGGGCTGGTATAAATCACAGAGTGCTGAGCTGCTGGAGGAAGGAAAGAGGTTAAATCATTTACAGCAAAAAGCCACTCAGGTCTTTGCACGCAGACCTGCTTCATCTCTAAGTACCAGAGCTCTTCAAAGATTGAGAGATCTAATTCTTCCAGACACTGAGGAGATCGTGGTGCTCATCAGAATTCAACAGGACCAAATGTTTCCAGTTGAATTGTGAGATTAGAGCTGAAGGATGCTGATATCACTGCAGGCACAGACACAGAAGCACATTCCTCTGAAGTAGCAGCAATTCAGCTTAGTTGTGGTGGCTGGGACTGGCTATCCTTGCCCAACAAATGTGAATTATTGCAGTCTAACTCAACTCACAGTGGAAAGAGTTTCAGATAAATTGCATTCTCTCTCATTATCCATATGCCTTGACTATTACTATTATGTCGCAGCTGACTCTGAAGCCTAAACAGGATTTAAGTAGAACACAGCGTGTTCGTAGATCTTCTAGAAATCCAAATACTGAAGATATAAGCTGTTGGGAGGGATTGATTGCTCTCCATCTGCTTATCAACTCTGTCTTGTATACACTATCACTGATGCCTGAGCTTGCTCTGACTTGTGCAAGTAGTGCTAATCCATTGCATGCACACACCAGGTACAGGATCTGCTGACCCACCTCTTCCAGATTGTCTAGTCTTCCAGACCTGACTTAGATTAATACTGTTGCTATTCATTTGTTCCTCATGTTTGCTCAGAAACAAGAACTTCCTGGGTTAGCATTCATGCTGTTTGGTATTCTAACTCCGAATCATCTCCGAGTGCTTGATAGAGATGGTTCAGAAGCAGCCCTAAACCACAGCAGAGACAGAAGAGAGAATAACCTGCAGAGGGCTGATTTCTAGTATTTAGAAAAAGTACAGCAGCTCTAAGTGTGTTATTCCTTGTCAGGATTAGTTACAATTGAATAGTCTGGATGTGTGTACATACTTAAGACCTGGCTAGTGGCCAGAGGAGAAGAACAAAAAGAAAATGAATAAGGAGGGGCAAATATTGAACAGATCTTTCTTTTTTATCTCAGTATTTTTCATGGAAGCTTGCGGATGAGTATCAATTCATCTCAATTAGCTCAGCCTACCCTAGTTATGGAAGGCTGGAACCAACCAAGTTTTTACCATAAGAACGATTCGATAACATTGACAAAAATACTTATTGATAGCTTTTGTGTCTGTGTGTGTGTAATGTCTGGGCACATATAAGTATTAACAATCATTTAATACTGAAATAAGTGAAATCATGTTCAAAGTGTTCAAAAAACCCATCTTCACTTTTCTATCTCCACCTCAGTTTTGGTAAATTCATTATCACTACCAGCAATTCCAAAAAAGATGTCATAACAAAAATACAAGGAATAAATTAATTCCCATCCCTCTTTCATAATTGAAGACCACAAGAGTCTAAAGTAAGCACATAAATAAACCTCTGAGGACCATTTTGACCCATTCAAACAACACAATGGTTCTGTGGTGATTTCCAGCTCTATCTGGGTATGTTTACCAGCAGATGTCTCTTTTCCTATTGATCAACAGGACTAAGAAAGGAAAGTAAGTAATCCACGTAAAAAAATACATGTGCTTTTGTCTGTTGAGTTCCTTACAGGCAGGATCATTTGGGGGCACCACCTGAACAGCATGGCCCAGAGACATTGCCAAGCATGAAGGTTCTTGGCCAGCAGTGATGCTTTACAGAAGGAAGGGCAGGCCCCATTTGGTGCAACTCTGCAAATTTGAGTAACAGCCTCCCAACCAATCCTGTGAATTAATATTATTAATCTTTGATTACTTATTAGAAAGATTTCTCAAGACTGAATGCAGGAGACAAGTAAAGGAGGTGGGACACACATTCTAACTTTATGTGCTTAGTTTAAATGTTCAGAAACCAGTCCCATTTTTATTTAATGGAAGGAATTTCAGAACAGTGATTTGATTAGATATTCAGTTAGTTTTCTAAAGGACACAGTAATCAAAGAAGCCTTGACTATCCTATCAGATTTCCTAGTACAGTGTTATAGGCATAGTACTAATTCTCTGAGGTGTTAAGGGGAGGAACACTCGTGTAGTGACTACTCATGACAGCATTACTGAGTAGGGATGGATAGCTAAACCCCTTACCCTGGGCATCCAACTTAAACAGTATTTTCCAGTGTTTGGAAGATGCATACGAAAGATGCTGTGCTTGCGGACACCTCTCACACACACAGACTGCCACTGTAGCTCTTCATGGAGTGTGAAAGATTAGTCACTGCATTTATACGCAGATCTGGTGCCAGGACCCTCAACCTGTGCTCTGCACTATGGAACCGATGCAGAAAAGACTCTGATCTTGTAAATGCTTGGGCCTCATTTTGCCCAGCAGGGATTGTCCATGCAAATGGCCCATTTTACACATAAACTGATGGCTTTGCTGCTCTCCCCTTGCATCCACAGCTAAATACAAGAGCTATGAATCTATGAAGTTTTTTTTTTTTTTTTTGTTCTGGGTTTATTTAAGATGAAAACAAGCTATTCACAGTAAGTGGGATGTGATAGTGATAGCACCATTCCAAAATAAACATCTTAGTAAAAGATCATACAGTCAATCGCTGTGCCATAAACCACAGCCAAATAAAAGGGGAAAACAAAACAACGGAAGTGTTTCCTTCTAAGTGAGCCTCCCTCTTAGCTTTCTGGTAGTTTCTTTGCCTTACGATCACTCGTTCATGATTTTCTTCTCTGCTCACAACCCTTCCTTTCAGGAAGCCCTGCAGTTCTCTTCAGGGGTCAGTGACACAGATTCAGTGTGTGACAACATCATCCTGTCTGTGCTTAGCAACTTCTCCACTTCTTTTTGCTCTATGATTCAGACACAGAATTGATTCTACAAATACATATACTCTTGCTGTTATTAACCTTTATAAACTCATTGCTCCTGGGCAGTGGCCTCTGGCTAGAAGACCTCCTAACCACCATATACTGCATTTGTAAACAAAGTTCACTGAATGTTTAGCATCCAGTTTGCATGAAACCCTGCCAAGTCTGTCAGCATTAAATGTTGGATTGATAGTGAACTTTCATAAAGCAGGTTATATAATAATCTCTTCCATTAATTACTGTTGTGAAATGCTATAAATTGCTTTGCAACTGGTTCCAAGCAGTACTTTTACTGTCCCTTCACAGTACATTCATAGAAAGAGGAACCAAATAAGATGAACTCTACCTCAAAATCTTGTGATCTTGCCACACATTTTCTAGCCCTTCTTTGATCATGCAGTGCAAAAAAATGGAGCCACTCTGTGCAATATTCATGGGAGCTTGTGTTAATCCTGTACACAGATAAACTCAAATCTTGTTTTAAAGAGTTGCTATCTTTCTCCAGAATAAAAATATCAGGAATGTGAAGAAAGTGGTAAAAAAGAAACAAAAACAAACAAAAAAAGAAACAAAAAACAAAAATGCAAATACAGTATTGTTCATCTCAACAGGAACTAAGAGTTCACAGCTCCTCTAAAAATCAAGCCCTACAGTACAAAGGACTTTTATAATATCCAACAATACTATAAATTCAGCCCTGCTGTACCTTGCTCCTTGGCTGTTGTTCTGGTTTCAGCTGGGACAGAGTTGTTCTTCATGCTGTATGATCTGATGCTATGTTTTGGCTTTAGGAGAAAAACAATGTTGATAACACACTGATATTTCAGTTGTTGCTGAGCAGTGCTCAGCAGTAGAGAGCCATGGATATCCCAGTTTTTCAGCTTCTAGTACTGTTCTGCCAGCTAGGAACCTGGGGGGCATGTGGAGCTAGGAGGAGACAGAACCAGGACAGCTGACTCACACTGGCTATAGGGATATTCCATACTATATGATATCATATGAAAAAACCCTTCAAAAATGGTGGGGACTTGGAACAGCTGCTGCCTGTAGACTGGCTGGGCATCAGTCTACAAGTGGTGAGTAACTGTTTGTTCGTCACTTTTTTTTTGTATATGTATATATGTACATATGTACAATCACATACATTCAAAAATACATACACAGTACTATATATATGTATTATCATTACTATTATTTCTCTCTTCCTTTTTTGTTTTATTAGATACTTATCATCTCAACATACGAGTTCTACTTTTTTTTTTCCCAGTTCTCTGCACCATCCCACTAGGAGGAGGGAGAGTGAGTGAAAGGCTGTGTGGTGTTCAGCTGCTTTCCAGATTAAACCACAACAGCTCTCCAATTCTGTGATCACCCCTAGACTCAAACTCTTCCATATAGAACAGTCTTGAAGAGAAGCACATAAGTGTCAAAAACCAGGATGCATAACTTTGCAACAGTTTCCTGAACCTGCCATTAAAGTTCCAACCCCAAAATATGCTGTTTTCCTTTGGTTTCTATTAATGTCAACACGATACAATGAAATTGGTAGCTTTCTTGCAAGGACTAAGCAACAAGAAAGACCAGCCTCTAACATCTGGAATAGATGACCCATCCC
The DNA here is from genome assembly GCF_019238085.1 of Lagopus leucura. Taxonomy (NCBI): domain Eukaryota; kingdom Metazoa; phylum Chordata; class Aves; order Galliformes; family Phasianidae; genus Lagopus; species Lagopus leucura. The sequence goes on from NW_024962264.1 coordinate 63,057,306, forward strand.
AACTATACATCATATCTACAACTTCTGATACCAAATATCTTCCTGGGCAAAAAAAAAGAAAGAAAATATCAGCACCTCTGATAAACCTCTGTTTATCATTTTCCCATTGCAAATTGCAGACATACTTTGATTATGTCTGTGCTTGTCTCCCTATCTTTTTTTTTTTCTTTGTTTGTTGATATCCGGTATCATCTGTTATAGGGAAGCTCATTCACTGTGTTTCTGTTCATGAAACATCCTTCAGTTCCCAAGTGAGAAGCTAAGAAATTTCGCAAAAGCAAAATCATAAACTTTCTAGGAGGAAAGGAGATAAGTGGGAGCCAGGCAAGAAAGAGAACAGAATGCCTGCAGTCAACAGGTCCTGTAGGAGCTGAGAGAAGAGTCCCTTTGAGGAATTCAATCCTGTTTCATATCTTTTCCAGAAAATTTTTTAGGACTGTGGGTTGAAGAGGGCTGCCAGGTAAAAGGTCATGAGCACCAAAGTCCTCTACTTCTCCTCTGCAACAGAGAAAGACTTCCCTCCCAATACTGTGCCCATGCACCCCGACCTTCTCCAGAGGAATTATCCCTATGGAAGAAGAGTTGCATGATTTTCCTCCTTGTGCTGCCAGCTCTTCCTTGTGCGAAAGGCAGTGGTCCACAGGGGACCAGATTAGCATTAGCAATCTCCTTCCATGCTGAACTCCAGAGAAATGACAAGCAGGAAGTAAATCTTCATTTATCCTCACTGCATATAGGAATACTGGTGTTTTCCAGGCTGCCAGACAAATGACTTCTAAGAATGAGTTTCATACACGGAGTATTAGAAAGTAGAAAATGTATGGACACGCAAATCTTTTCTTAGGCAATTGTGGGATGGCTGGCAGGAAAACTGTGGTGTTCTGGAGCTAATCTAGAGAAAGGCAAGGACAGCTAGAGTGATTGTTGCAGACCAATGATGAAACTTCAAAGTGTTATTACATTGCTCATTAGGAAAGTGTAGAAATATATCACAAAAGAGATATATTTCTACACTCCAGTAAAGGGGTGTGCATAGGAAAGGTGTAGGAGAAGGACTGGACCTAACACTAAACCTACCTACCTTGAGTCTTGGAAAAAGGAAACCCAGGTTTAGCAGTGTAGCCCCCAGCAGCTGCTGCACAATGGACCAGCTATGCCTGGGCCATCTCAACCAGATTCGGGCTTATAATTGGTGAGGAGCAAAGAGCTTTACTAAAGATCAAAGATAACATTTCATGTGTATCTTTTTCTAAGGTTTACTTACTCAAGTGCACATAACAGTTCCAAAACTCTCTGAAATCACTGGGACTTTCTCCACTGACATCAACAAGATCCAGATCCAGCCCATAAAGAGCTGTAGCAAGACTGCAACCATATGGAATTATTTCTGAGCCACAGTAGTAGGAGATATAATGAAAATATGTTGGCTTGTTTCAGTTGGTAAACATAGAATCTTGGCAGGCAAAGTAAGAGACCAGATGCTAAGTGGCCTCAAAACTATCCTCTCTTCCTTAGAGGTGGCCACTTTGGATGAGGGAGAAGACCCAAGAAGACAGCACTGCGGGCACACTGGCATTGCTACTGGCTGCATTCTACCCATCCTCGGGACAAATAGAACTTTCCAGGCCTGGCAGTCTGAAGACTAAACATTCCCTGTATCCAAACAGACCCATGGGAAAGGACATACTGAGCTAGATAAATTACAGTTATGAAATACAAGTATTTAATTAAATCTTGTCTGGCTGCATTTTGCACCCTCCCCTTGAAAAAAAAAAAAAAGCCTCTAAAAAAAGTCCAACTTCAAAACTAATCTGGAACATTGGAACTGACTGCTTATGTTATAATTTACTAGAAACTTTGTTGTCATCACTTCAGTTCATAGAAAGGAAAAATAAGAACAGCGACAGCTTTCATCAGTTCCTATTTAAAAACAAACTGCTGCATACTGGGGGGCGTGGGGAAAAAAGAACCAATAAAAAAAAAAAGAAATGGAACCAAGATCAACTTTGCAGTAACTGCAGAGAGGTCAGCCAGGCCAGCCAAGATGGAGAAAGGTGGGTCAAGTTAGCAGAGGGCAGACAGGTTTCCCGGTGTCTTCTCACTGCCATGCAGCCCTTGGGGAATCTTTCCCAGGCTTTTGCAGGGTTAACTGCTTTGTCTTGACTCTCTGCCAGCAGCTGCACATCTGTATGGTGGTGCATGAGGCAGATGCTGTTGACGAGAGAAAAGCATGGGGCTGCTGAAGGGTAGTACCTCAGTGAACGATCCCTATAATGTGATTTGGCTGAAGAGCATGGCTATTGCTGTGTTGCTGCAAATGACCTTTGGGGATGCTGTCTGCTCCACATCCAGGATCCTGACTTACTCTCCATCCATTCTGTCTAGAGACCTTATTTACTTTTCAGATCTTCTGTGCAGACATTTGTTCAAGACCAGTCAGAAAATTATCCTAGGCTTGTGTGTTTTATATAGTAAATGGGTGGTGAGGCACTGGCACAGGTTGCCCAGAGAGATTAGGTGTCCCTGTTCATTGCAGGGGAGTTAGACTAGATGACCTTTAAAGGTCTTTTCCAACTGAAATGATTCTGTAATCCTACGATTCTATGATATCTAAAGAAGAAAGTGATTTTGCCAAGGATATCTTTACAGCTGTTTTCAATGTAGTTTATGAAATCTATACTGCCAGTGGATTTTCCTGAGCACGAATGCTCAGGTGGAATAGAGACACAGCAGCAGGGCCAATGGCTGTAAATGATTGTGATATGGCATATTCAGCTTGGCTAATTCTCGCAGAGCAGCTCTCTGGAGGTTAATATTTTCTGTGTCTGGTTTCAACCAGCTGGCAAATGGGTAAAGGAAAATGTCGGCACACACCATCCCCCAACCAATGCTCCATTCAGCCTGGGGTGTGTCAGAAAACTCTGCTCATTTCTTCCTGTTGAAATGCTGCTTCGTTCTGACTCACTACTGGATGAACTGAGTTTATTCAAACTGCTCTTGCTTTCATAAATATCGTCATGCAACAATGCATAGGCCCAGTTTTTATGTGTGTATTTTCAGCAGTTTGGAAGCTCTGTTTATTCAAACTGAATTGTTCAGAGTTTGTGTACAATGGGATTTTCTTAAGTCTTTGTTTGTCCCTTACACGAAAAAATAGGTGTACACATCCTGTTGGTTCTATTATCTCCAAATAAAAATGACACCAGAACATCAAAATAAAAAGTTTTTACACAGGAAGCATACATTCCCTGTAACTAGGTATCTAATACAAGGCATTGGCAATTGCCACATTTCTAAAAGGTTAATACAATGAGATGCAATTTATAAAATAAAAATATAACATTATGGCAGTCCGGCTCCTTTCCTGTGGAAGACCATGCGTGAGAAGAAATTAAGTTTAGCTAGACTGAGATTTCAAGATACTTTTACTATGTGGGAGATGTCTTCCAAACTTTTATGAAAAATGTATTTTTTGTGGTCATATGCAAAAACTTTCAGCAAAGATGTTTTTCTATCAAAACTGCAAACTAATTAAAAAAAAAAAGTTGTCCTCTCTTTTTGAAAACACAGAATAAGCCTCTTGCTTGAGCTGCTATACAAACATAATAGTAGTGAACTTATAGTGCAAGAAAGTAGTTATCAGAGATAAATAAATATATAAGAAAGAAGTGCTAGCACTGTTTTCAGATAAAGAATGAGCATGCAGCAGGATAGACTGACATACATGGGATCCCTCCAGAGAGAGAAGCACTAAACCTCAGTCTCCTGAATCGAAGGACAATGCCTTAACCACAAGACAGTACTTCCATACTAAAAGAAGGAATTTTTAAAAATTTATTGTTGGAAGCTGTTCTTTTTATCCTATTGGTGTTTAAGAACTAAATATTTTGCTAACCATTAATTTTGAATGAGTTTGCCATCTGAAATCTTATAGCACTTACAGTAGTTCTTGGAGATTTCCCTTTTTGGACCATTTATATGAGTAGATATATCTTATTCTTTCCTTGGCTTCTTTCTGTGTTTGTTTTGGCTACCAATACATCCTACTTGCAAGAAGAATACAGGAAACCTTCCCAAAAAATTAGCGCGGTATCTGATGAGAGAGCTAAAAACATTTCGTGCTCTTGCAAAAAGTGATGGAGAGAATTCCTCTTTTAATTATTTTTCTAAGCCCAAGAGGAAGCACAATATTTGAGAGAAAGAAAATATTCTGCTTACCGTACCCAAAATTTGGCAAATTTGAAACAAGAGAAGGCTACACACACTTGTCTAAAGTGCCAACCTCATGGGCAGTACCAAAAAGTCATTCAGCACTTGCAAAAAGAGATTTTATTTAATTGGAGGCCAAGCACAACAGCACCGAGTTCCCCCCACACACACTCCCTCCTCTTTCATCTGACAATCATAAATAACTGAATTTGCTAACTATTTTTCAGAAGAGTCAGTACTTATTTTACTTTGGTTATAGTAAAACACATGAAAATATCCAATGGAGGAAGGTCTGTGCAACTCCAAAGTGCTACTTAGGGCAAAATTAAACCACAGTTTGTATAGGCATCATGCTGGATATTTGATTTATTCTTTTTATAGAATTGTAGAATGCCTTATGTTGAAAGAGTCCTTAAAGCCCACCCAGTTCCAACCTCCTACCATGGGCTGGTTGCCCCTCATCAGATGGGGCTGCCCAGGTCCCCATCCAACCTGGCCTTGAGCACCTCCAGGGACATCCACAGCTCTCTGGGGAGCCTGTGCCCAGGCAATACCACCCTCTGAGCAAAAATTTCCCCTTAATACCTAATCTAAATCTCTCCTCTTTAAAAACATTCTGTCTTATCACTATCAGATTTTTTCAAACCCATGGAGATATTGTGATATGTTAGAAGCTATTCCAGTAGGACTTCATTTAGAAGATGTATTTCATTTATATTTCATTAGATATTTATTTTGTCAAGCCTGATATACCCTCACTCACAGAGCTACTGATGTGCCACTACTCTAGCTGCCTGCAGGAGCTGTGGCATTGAAAACCTTCCTCTTCTCTTCTTCCCAGTTTAGCTCATGTAGCAGGGCAAGTCACTGATAAGTCTGCAGAGCCTGTGAAGCCATTTAAGTAGAATACACTCTCAGCTTATCCCCCTTCTGTATTCAAATAGGTTCAGAGGCAGTGAGACTGGACAGCAGCGGGAAAAGCTCAAAGCTTGTGCAGGCATCTTCCCAGAAGTGCCCCAATACCCAATCGCAAGGCCGGTGGCCTCAAGGTGCCCCATCTGAAAGTACGACAGATCTGGTCCTTAAGAGAACTTCCCAGCAGACCTCAAATGACACTATAGACAGACAAGAACATCTAGTGCTTGTGGTCTATTGTTTACCAAGGATTTTCCCTTGTTTCCTCATTCCCACAGTATCTGGGTCTTCCATGTGGTCACCTATCTAAGTCTTACACAATTCCAACACTGCTCTGCTTCTTGAGACAAACAAGATGAAATGCATTCAATTTAGAATGCAAAAGGGACAAAAGACAGATGTTTTCAATCAGCAGAAAATTTACCACAATCCTTACAGGCAAACTGGAAACTCAAGTACCCCTTTTCATTTCTCGAGGTTGGGTATAGGACCCAGTCTAGTGCTGGGAAGCGAGGTTGAATGGAATCAAGCCCTCCATGAGACATTAGCAATCCATTATTTTCATTTTTGGTCTGTAAGAGGACAGTCATAACCTCCTCCATACCCAATTTAACTTATCAGTGTATTATTCCTATCAGAAACAAACTCCTCTACCAGTACTTTTAATTAATTTCAGGATCTTTAAATCAAGTCCATATGAACATTATGTAGAGTTTGATCCTCAAATGCCCATGTGTATTAATTAAGTTCTTATTTTAATAAAATGAATCCTCATTTAAGCTATGGGAAATTGCAGTGTGCACATGAAGCTGATCTTTGTATACATGATGCTATTTCAAGTGCATTTATCTCGCACATACACTCATCCAAAATTAAGTTAATGGCCCCAGTCTGCCCCTCGGGACTCTGCACGTGGCAGAGACTAGTCATAAACCATTATTTGAGAGAGTACTAGTAGAGCATAAAGGACCAATCTCTGGAAAAGGAGGAAGGATAAAAATACAATTATGGTAAATTGTGTTATTCTGTGCTGCAGAAGAGAACAAAAGTGGAAATAGCTTTGGTGCAGGTTCTTTGCAGGTTACTTTCTGCAGTTGGTGTATTTTCTCTTTTACCGTGTCATCACAAAAAGAGAAATGCAAAAAATACAGTAAACCGTGCAGTGGAAATTTCTACAGCAGGGAATACAGATCCTGAAATATTAGTGAAATGACAGCTGCTCTGCTCAGCACATCTTTAGATTTTCTTTGCTTTTCAAAAATAGGAGCAGGGTCTTTGTGATCTCTGAAGCAATACCTGAATCTGTTATTAAATAGATCAAGAGAACAGTCTGCTTTGTTGTACATAGCTAAAAACAGAGAAACAAATGAAAGGAATTGAGTTTGACTTCTTGAGTATGTCACTCTCATGCGTTCAGAAATACAGCCCAGTTTACTTAGTCTTTATTTCATTTTGGAAGCAGGTACTTCACAAGCAGAAAAAAGGCAAGTCCAGCTTTGGGGGAGGTCAATAGTTTGCAAAATTGCAAACTTCAGTTATGTTTTATTCTTGAATTTATAAATTAAAGTCCCGGAATTTGCAATGTGGTGGTTAACCTCTATCACCCGGCTTTATGATTGTGAATTCTGTGCTGGGCCATGAATCCATCATGTTTTATTGAGAAGGAGACAGTCTTGCATTTTAAAATGTGCAACAATGATCTTTGACTTTGTCCTTTTGATTTGGGTCAGCTAGCAAAATTGGAGGAATGTTTATGATTAAGGGAACTTATAAATCAGGGAGAAAGGAGACAAATTCATTAGCTATTGGTTATGGCAACTCTGAAGTTCTAATGTTCTTTTTTTTTTCCCCCACAAGTATTCAGAGAAAACCTATGAAGATAGCTAAATAAATATTCTCCAGAACAACTTCATCTTATAGGCTCTTCAAGATAAACTCCACCTCTGATTCAGCCACATTAACTTCTGCTGACATGCATATTTAGGAAAAAGACAAGAATTGGCTTGTTTATTTATGCACTTATGTCAAGCATCTCTCTTATATTTGAGTTGTTTTACAGAAAGTAAACAGAAACAATAAACTACACAGTTCATATAAATTCTCCCTCCCTGTGGAAAAGCCCTCAACAACTCCTGTACTGTGCAGCCTTTAATTTTGCCAGTAAGTTTTGTTTGGCTAAAACAAGTCTTTCGGAAAGTCATCCGGTTCTAATTGAAGACATTGAGAAATGAAGGAATCTATCAATCTTTCCATGGTTCATTGCAACAGTTAATCAACCTCGCAGTTAAAATGTGCCTTATTTCCAGTTTGGAATTGCCTTGTTTAAGCTTCCTGTCTTGCATAGACAGCATGTTCTTCCTGAAGGGATATAGTGAATTACACACTACGGTGAAGTCCTCTTTTAACTTTTAAGATAAATGGAATAAGGAATTGGAGTTCACCAAAGGTCTCACTGAACAACATTTCCTGCAGCCATCAGATTGTTTGTTTGTTTGTTTTTACTGCACCTGCTTCAGTGTTTCAAGAATGTTTTGAAAGAACAAATACCAGAGATAGATGGGTTTCCCTTTCCGGATAGGACGGAAATGTAGAACTTCCCACTGCCATGTGGAGGCTAGCTTGTTTTCACTGCCTTCCTTCCCCTCCCATGCCATGTCTGCAAGTGGAACCCACCCTCTGCAAGTATTGATTTTGGGTTTTAGATCTCTATGTTACGGATATTTCTTAACATGTGTTATGAATAGTTTCAACTATCCACCTTTCCTTGGCTTCTGGGGAAAGTAAGCGCAACAAGTGGAAGCTAAATGTCCTGAGCATAAATCTAATCCCCCTTTTTTAAAGCACCATGATAGGTGCTTCTCTGGAATAATACTATGAGAACCTTAGAGGTGGCAGAGCCTCTGTTACTATATTGTGTTGTTTTCTGGAAAAAACTTTCACTGTTGTTGCAGCATGTAGGAGCCTCAGCCAAGTAGCAGACCCCTGTCTTCTCTCTTTGGATAGTCACAGGCTTTCAAGATACCAATAGGGGCTGAGGAAAATGAGTCTATGATGTAAACTCTGTCCTGACTCAAGAGTACTCCACTCCTGGTAAAAGGAAAACACAGCATGCTTGGCTGTTGTCAGTGGTGTAATTTTGCAACCACTGAGGCCACTGAGGTGGGATGAATTCCCCATCTCACTAACATCTAAGCTAGCCCCCTTCACAAGAACTCTGTATCGACAGTGAGTGGAGAGGCATTTCTGATATGTTGTTTCTCCAGTTATATTGACCATTTCTCTCAGGATAGTATGAATCACACTTTGAAAGTGATTCTTTCTCTCCACTGACTATGAAGATTAACTATGGACATTTTATCAGATGTAAACCTCTACATTTAGACAAAATTAATTCCACAAACATCAACAGCCCTATGTGAATACACACACACAAATGGAATGATTTCCTATTCACACTCAGAAATGAGCAAATTATTTTGTTTAATCACAATAGTATCCAAATGTGTCACTCTTCAACAGTTGTAGCAATGGTGGAGTAAACAGCAAAAAATATTCAAACCTGTTCTCTATTCAAACACAGAAATTCTCCCTTCATATCTTTGGCACGTCTTAGCAGAATATCACATTTTAGGAATTACATGATCTCTGGTATTGAAACATATGTTACAGCTTTGTAAAGGGAAATTTGATATGGTGTCAGCCCTATGTTATCATTTACCTCACTGGCATGTTAAGCTTCCCTCATGTAGAGCTATGGAGGAGAAAGACAAAGTCAATGTATCTATACAGTAATGAAGATATCAAGCCAGGAGCCATGAGCCACCAGAATGGACAGAGGTCTAAAACAACAAAATGTGAGTGTGTCCCTTGGATATATGCAAGTGGCATAATGTCTAATAAAGCCATGATCAGGAGTAAAGAATGCTAAGAGGATCACAGCTCTTGTGTCAAGCACAGAAATCAGAGGAACTGCAGCCAGCCCTGGCTCTCAGGACTGAAAGCTGCTAGCTCTGAGTTCTATGTAAAATCACGCCTGCTGTCTGGGTAAGGTGCTGGAGCACGGGGTGGTTAATGGCCCAAAGAAGACAGAAATGGGTTTTCCATCCAACTGCTATTTGGCCAGGGCATTTGATACATGGACAGCACCTACTCCAAGAATGGAGATTATAAATAACCTCCTGCCTATACTAGGGGAGCACAGGAAAGAATCCTCTCCCTTCTCAGAAAGAGGTAGAATGGGCATGGTACAGAAAATAGGGATCACTAGGAATCTCACTAACACGAGGCTTGGCACACTCACTCCAATAGGCTGTATCAACTGAAGAAAGGAGAGAACCCCAAATGGACACGTATTCCTATGGAGAGTGGTTAAAATCAGCAACAACTTTAGAAAAGTGGAGATCATTAATGTAATTCCCAAGGCTGATGTATACCTAGGAAGCATCCTGCACCATACCTTACCTTGGTACAGTGCCACTTACTCAACTAATTTGAGGTGTATACTACACAGGAGTCCGCACGTATGTAGAAGTTCCCATAATATTCAGTGGAGTGCTAAAGTGTGATTAATTTGTCTAAACAGTCTGGGGCTGTCCAAGATATACCAGAGCATTCAAGGCATCTGAGTAGGTGTGGGAGATAAGGCACAGAGACATGTCCTGCTAATTTTGCATTTGTCCCATACAAGAAAATTTGCATACCCATAAAATCCCAAACTAAATCCAATTCCCCCTTACAATAGTTGGATGGTAGGAGGTCCCTCAGAACATGAAAACCAATGTTCAGAAATTTTCCTTGCCACAGAAAAATTAAATCCAAATTTTCTCGTCCTCTGAAAATTGCCCTGAAACCCTAGCTACAGGATAACTTGGATGTGAAGCAGTGTCTTTTTACCCAGTAGAAGTTCTGTCATTATGCATAAAAATGAAAGATTTCTGTGGACATGTGGGAATGAATAAACATGACATTATAACCTAAGGGCTCTACGTGGGAGAGCAAAACAGTGATGCTGACCATGCTCAAAAGTTTCTATGTTTTGCCCAACGTAATGTGACATACTTGAACACAGCATCAAGCAAGCAACACTTACCCACCAGTTGCAGCCAGGCTCATCCATGATTTCTCCAAGCTCATAAATCTTTTTCTTCTTCCTGTAATTGCCCAAGTAACAAACCTTCAGCTCTTCTCTCTCTCTAGAAAAAGCTGCAGCCTTGTGTCTGTGCAGCAGATTTAACACCACAAGGAGCCCCTCACCAATGAAGAAGGCCGAGGGAGCTCAGCTTGCTTAGCTTGGAGAAGAGAAGGCTCCAGGGAGACTTCATTTCAGCCCTCCAGTATTTGAAGGGAGCTTACAAGCAGGACCAACAGTCATAGGACAAGGGGGAATGGCTTTAACCTAAAAGAGATTTAGAGTAGATGTTAGGAAGAAATTTTCTACTGAGGGTGGAGATGTGATAGAATAGGTTGCCCAGAGAGGTTGTGGATGTCCCATCTCTGGAAGCATCCAGACTGGATGGGATCCTTGGCAACCTGATCTCCTGGTTGGCAACCATGTCCATGACAGGGAATTGGAACTAGATGATCTTTAAGGTCCCCTCCAACCTAACTGTTCTATGATTCTATGATAATTTCTGTGCACTGCATTTTGCTAGGATGCCTTGTGAGGCTTTTCTGGCAGGTGACTACATTAAACTTGGTATTGTAGTAACTCTTCCACGTCTCCTCTTCCACTAAGAACAAGCTTCCCTGGATAAATATATATAAATAAGGCCCTGAAGCAGAAATAGCATGATGAGTATTATAACCAGAGAAAAAATGGAAGCAAAATAGCTATATAGCAAAATGTAATATGGCAAAAGGCAATAAGAATACTAATCTCCAGAGATGGCATTTCCTTTAGGACTAAATACAATATATGTCCTGGCTACTAGCATTATTATTCTTCCACCTACGTCATAGCGCCAAGGAAAGCTACCTTTATCAGTCATTAATCCTTATGTCTGTAACTAATGGATCAGCTTTTCTCAAAAAACAGGAAAGTTTTCTGCAGTGTAAAACAAATTTTAAAAAATTGTTTGAGTTGAAAGGGACTCTTAAAAGTCATCTCTTCTAACTTTCCTGTAATGAACAGAGACACCTACAGCTCCATCAGGTGCTCAGAGCCCCGTCCAACCTGACCTTGAGTGTCTCCAGGGATGGGACATCCACCACGTCTCTGGGCAACCTGTGCCAGTTCCTCACCACCTTTACTGTAAAAAACTTTTTTCTTTTATCCAATCAAAATCTCTCCTGTTTTAGTTTGAAATCATTCCTATCCAATCCTATCATAACTGATCCTGATAAAAAGTCTGTCTTCTTCTTTCTTATAGACCCCCTTTAGATACTGAAAGGCCACCATCAAGTCTCCCTGGAGCCTTCTCTTCTCCAGACTGATCAGCCTCAGCTTTCTCAGCCTGTCCTTGTAGGTAGGTGTTCCACCTGGATCATTTTTTGTTGGATGTTCTCCAACAGGTCCTTGTCTCTCCTGTACTGAGGACTCCACATCTGGACGCAGTACTCCAGGTGAGGTCACAGGGCACAGTGTTGGCTTATGTCCATCTTGCCATCCACCAGTATCCCCATGTTCTTTTCAATAGGCCTGTGCTCAATCCTTTCATCCTCCAGCTTGTATTGATAGTAGGAGTCACCTTGACACAGATGCAAGACCTCGCACTTGGCTTTGTTGAACCCCACAAGGCTGTCCTGGCCCACTGATCAATCTGTGTAGGTCCTTCTGGATGGTATCCTGTCCCTCAGGCATGTTGGCTGCACCATACAGCTTGGTGTCAAAATATTGCCTGTGAAATCATTTGGGCATCTATAAACTCAAGTGGTTTGGTAAAGGGTTGACATTTCACTGTTCTAGGAAAAAAGGCTTACTGCTGCATATAAAGACAGAAAAATATCTGTGCAGCACTTAAATCTCATGGAAGGTCTCCAAATTGGATTTAATGTGAAGGTATCTGTTATAAAGACTCTGGAACAGAATTCAGCATGGGATGACTTTCCACTACACCCACATAAACAATACTATTTTGCACAGATACAATGAGTAGAAGAATAGTGCCCAAAAAAAACCAGCCAACTCTTCAGTGCTTTTTAAATCTGAAACAAATGTGTAAATTATTTGGGAGGAACCAAAAGAAATTGACCAAAACTTATTTTACTCACTAGAAATCATGAGCTACAAATATCCATGTATCGCCCAAGAAAGTTTATTTTTTCAGCAAGAAAAGAAAAAAAAAAGCCAAGAGCAATATTTTAGGTTGCTTTTGCTAGTACACCTTCAAAGTCTGCAGGGTGGAATCCTGAATGCTGGTTGGTATACTAGAGAGAAATGACAGCCTTTGGGGAACCAACAGCACCCACATCCAGTTAATGTTATTGTGTGATCTATTTCATGGTTTGGAATTAATTGCAACTGGGGCATGGAAAAAAAAAAAAAAGCTGAAGCCTGGTTTTTCAAATTCATAAGAAAGTGTTTTTCTTTGAATAATAATGTTATTATAAAGCTATGGGTTTTTTTTTTTATTTTAAATAAACCCTTTATTTTCTTTCAAATTTCTGTTACTTGTGGCCTGAGGCTGTCTGGTACTCTCATCTTGTGGGATATTGCTGGCTGGAAGCAATATCGTTTCTGTAATTACCACTTTCACTAAAATAGTTCTGGGCACTCCAGAAATACCTTCAAGTATTTGGTCATGGGCATTAAAAGCTGGAGGGACAGCTAATAGCTCATGGTTGTTCCTAAATGGTAGAAAAGAGTAAGCTCATTTGAAAACAACTTTTTAAACATCTCGGTATGTCTCAGTGTTCCAGAACCAAGTGAATTTGTCCTCTTGCCTGGGCGTAATACAGAATGGTGCTGACTTTTACTACTTTGTAAATTTGTACGGTGAGCATCAAAAACAGACAGGCAAAGACTGCTATTCCCTGCTTTCCACCATAAAACTCTGCCTGGGGAGAGTCCTCAGGCTTTTTATACTTGAATGAAGCTCCTTGCATGCCATTCCTCCTCGCAGCTGTCCAAAGGTGAAGACTCCAGCCCAACAACAAGATTTCCATCACATTCCTGGAGAGGGATGAGTACCTTCAGAGGGAGATTTGGGCACCCTTAGGTGAGTAGTCAAGGGAGGTGGGTGATTCTCAGGAAATAACACAAAAGCCCAATCTTTGTAAGAGAAACTATTTTGAATCACATGATCCAGGTATTATGTATAGGAAGGACTGCATCTCCATTTTCTCAGTCTTTGAAATTGCTTATTCTGTCACTATCACGAAATGCAGCCAAAATTCAAGATTGGAAATCTTGCTCTTGGCTTCAATATCATACAGATTCAATTACTTTTTTTTTTTTTTTTTTTTTTCCCCACACTAAGCTGCAGCTCAATATGATTTCTTTCAATTATGTATTTCAAAGAAATTGTTCTGTGTCCCCTGCATCATATTTACTCACCCTGACTGTCCCAGGAAATATGCCCAAGGATAAGAGGCAGTGCTGGACACACTCACATGCACATTGGCTAGCTATAGATACTGGCCACTTCATTAGTTGGATGCTGTCAAACAGAGCTGTGTAGGGTAAGTCTTCTTTGCTTTCCCACAAGAGGAGATGCAAGTTTGGGTTTCTCTTTCCTTCTCACATGCTGATTTTCAAGAAGTCTATGGAAATGCAATTATCTTTGGGAGTCCCATCCCTCTGTAAATTTTAGTGGAAATAAGCTTAACAGTTACTGGAAAGACTAAACAGATAGGCAGATATCAGCAGACACAACTCACACATCCCTACAAAACCACACTAAAAAGACCTTTTTGCCATTTACTGAACACCAGGAAAGAGCATAACACTGGAAAACAGAGAGAAGAAACCACAGCAACCACCAAAGAGCTTCACACTTACAGCTGGAACACTCATAGCAGCCACTTCCCAGAGATGATTCAGGTCTCAGGGTCCTGACCAGCACAAAGAACAGCAGCGGAGACAGAGGAATATATATCATGTGGTAACAACAGAAGCATTAAAGATTGAAAGTCCTTCAGCTGGATCCTTAAGACGAATATGGAAAACTTGACTTTTTGCTGATGAATAGAGCCAATAGTAGAAATGCTTAATATTAGGAATAACAATAATTATTTGCTAAAGTGGTGACCTTGTAGCCTCACATTGGTAGGATGGTGAACACTGATGAGATGAGCAGTGGGTCACTTCTGTTTTGCTCTTTGGCCACCATCAGCAATGGATGCATAAGGGCTGGCATTGAGCCATGTATTTCTCAAGCAAGATGCCTGAGATTATCCCTGTTTTAAACAGGAGACATTTCTTCATTGGATAAAAGAAATCGCTGTTCATCTGGGTATTTCCTCAAGGTGTATGATGTATTTTCCATCTTTGATTTTGAGGATCAGCCCTGGGAATAGTCAGCAGATAAGAGTCTCCTTCCAGCCATCTCCTAGCTGCATATAGTATGTAAAATGTGTGTCACAAGCAAATTTCCTAATTCCAGGCTTGTTGGATCCAAAAAGAAGACATAAATATTTTGACAGTTTTAATCTGTAAATGTGCATCTTTTTGTCTTTGTCTCAAGACAAAGAAACTCTCATGAAGTTTGCAAACTCTTGTTTTCCACGATTGCAGGAAAAACTGACATATTCCCAAGCACAGCATTTTGGGTGTCTCAATATTTCAGGCTGTTTAAGAGCCCTTCAATTGCATTCAAGAAGCTTAATTCAAGTCCTTCCTTGTCTAAAGAGGTAATATAGCAATTAACCAAGCAGTACTAATTGCTAGATAGTCCCAAGGCAGGAAAGGAAATAGGGGGAAAGTGCATGCTGTGAATCAAGACTGTACATCTCATTCTTTGAGATATGTTCAGCAAAGGGCAACTAAGAGATTAATAAAAAAGGCTAAGAGCACATTTTTTCCTCTTAGTTGGAAGTATTCGTTGCTCTTCAAAGAATAATAACAACAATAATAAACATTTAGCATTCTGCATGAAATTGCATAGATTCCATTGAGGCCTGATTTGCTTCTCCTATAACCTGTTCATAATTAAATCCTTACACAGGATGCAGTTAGGACTAGATCTCATGGGACTAGAATACGAATGATGTTCTAACAGGAATGTGCTTTACAAATATATATATATATATATATATATATATATATATATATATATATATGCATACATAGAGAAACGTCTATAACTACCATGAGAGCTGCCAATGTCCATCAGGGAAATCAAGGTAAGGAATTCCAATCTATCTAGCTTAAAATCTTCCTTTAGTTTGATACTTTCATATCAAGGAAAAATACATTTTATTCAAGATCCTGATCTGCCAGAAAATAATCCACTTCAATTCTCCCTGGATAAAGTTTTCCAGAGATTTTGCTGTATTAAAAAACAAAGAATTCATGTGTTGCCTTTTCTGTTAATGCCTTTTCTGTTAATGAGGTTGTTTTCTTCTGCAATAGTCTACTTTGCCTTCAGAGGTTGGATTTCTGTTTACTAGTGAACTGGGACCTCTAATGGCATTGAATGTAAAAGCTCCTCGTCTTGCTTTTTTTTGACTTCTGGAGGTCCAACAGTGTGTTTCAGCTGGACTGGAGGACCTAAGCACATAGCTTTGCTGTAGAAAAATTGAATTTGTGTGAATCCGCGCTTAGCTTTCAGAGGATTCAATTTAAAATGCCTTGATGCAAACTGGTCAGAAACTTTACCTCTTATTCTGACCTGAAGGCAGAAGCAATAGCAAAAAACATCTTCATATGCTCAAAATAATGGATATCTAGAGAATCAGCTGATGTCACTAGTATCCTGCCCTCTTGATCCTATACCTGCGAGGTTTTCACTACATTAATCTGAATTTCTGCAAACTTGATGGTAAACCACAAAGTTTTAGTTAAGTCCACTTTGGGAACAGATGTAAAACCCTCAAATCTCACAAGTGACTTATTCAGAGTGCTTATATTCCTTCAGAAGGACGTTTTGTAGGAAAGCAACACCTCAGTTTCCTGGGCAGATGTTGGAAGAAATAAAACTTTAAGGTGAATCAAGGCTTCCAGTTTTTGCATAGATTCTGCCTCTTTCAGAGATATCTCTCCCACCAAGAAGGACTGCACCTCTCCCATTAAGGACACAAGCAACCTTTGCAAAACTAGTTTCTCACATACTGATGCCTAGAAAAAAGCTGTTCTTCATGAACAGCAACATGAAGGACATGAACCTCCTTTGAAGCAGTCCACTGACATTCCCAAATTGCAGGCAGTGGTAAGGAAATAACAAAGTACTAATTGTGGGATGACTTTGTTTAAATGTGCTGATAGCTGATGGGGCTAACGCACTGGCTGCCTCTGGCACTGCAGAGATAGCTGTCCCCTGGCTAGGAGATCACAGAGCTCTGAAATGTCCTTCCTTCCTGTAGAGATGAAAGGCACCCTGGATGCACAACTTATTTATCAAGCACATACTGCTCAATTATAGCCCATTTATCTCCTAATGTTTTGCGTCTTCTACCACTCAGCTCAGCAAGATAATGGTGATGAAAAGGAGGATGCTGTGGCAGGTGCTAGAAAACACTCAATTACCCATAGTAATTTCAAATCATGCCCAATTTCTGTCCATCAGATAGATCCAAAGTTCCTTTTCCTGAAATATCTTAAGGAGATCCCATAGGACATATCTAGAACAGGTTGCCCGGAGTGGTGGTGGATGGCCTTTAAGGGAAAGATGCATGTCTCTTGCACGTGTGTGCACAAGAGGGGAGATGGACCGACACATCAGGCTTCAGCATGACTCCCAGTTTCCCATAACCTCTTGGGACATATGCATCAGTGGAGCTGGAATTCTTCACTTTTGGCCCATTGTTAAATTTGCATCCCAACTGGCAGTTGAAGAGGGTTTTATTTCATACATGCTGCTAGGAATGTAAAGTGAGCCACTTCATCTTGGTGATAAGTGTAGTTACTCCTGTGTTTGTCCAAGCTCTTATTTCACTTGCATTCACAATCTCACACATCTATCTTTGCACATTATTTTATATGATGTCTACATGCATCCATAACTATTCAAATAAATTTTGTTCTAGCCAGACATGCATGAGAATAAAAACAAAAAGCACTGCTCACATAGAGGAAGAAAAGCAAAGGAGGATGGTTATGAACTAGCTGACTTCTTGTACCGTGCATAATGGCCACCAGGAACTAAAATTAGACTTTCTGCCAAATTTAACACATTGAAGTCTGCCCAGGGTCAAATATATTACTCTAAGAGAGTTTTTACCACTGTTAAGCAGAATGGAAATCTTCATTTGTGGAAGTTTTGTGCTTATAAATGCTTCCATACCTTCTTTGGAACAGCCCGATACTGATTCCTCCAACTAACTTGCATTTCAGTGCAGTCCTTAGACTCTCTGCTGTCTAACCAGTTGCCCTTGTATTTGTTCAGACAATTATCTATGCCTAAATGGGGTGCCTTGTCTTCTTGAGTTGCTCCCTTTTTCAGTCTTTGTCTACAATTTGTAAAGATAATTTTAAATTCTAAAACAGTCCTACAGTGCAAATTTTGATGTTCTCTTCCTAACTCATCCCATCTTGGTGCTTTCTCAGCATCTGATATGCCTATCTCTGTCTTGTTGCCTAGGGAGTCAACCTAGTACATACTCAATTTGACTGCAAGCTCTTTTCTGAGTAAATACTTCCAATCCATTTTTGCCCAGTGTTGAGCATTTTCATCCAGATTTCTATGATAGTGGCATGTTCTGGCATATGCCAGACAGGTCACCCCTTCCTCCACAATAAGCCTGGTTTTCCTCTTATCAAGGGGATTATCTTCAGGAATCTGAATAGTAATTTTAAATAAGCAGTGGCTATTGTTCATTTTCAGTACAATGTTTACACTTCAGCATGAACACTGAAGTCCTGGGGGAATTAGTGGGAAACTTGCAGTCAAAAAGATCTTGACAGAAATTGAAAACAAAACCACACCAACCCACAACATATCCCATCATAGACTTCTGAGGACTTTTAATAATGCTCCGAGAGCTCTTTTATCTCATCCCTTTCCCTTGCAATCCAGAGATGACAGCTTGGGCAAATAGACTGTTGGACTCACAATGAATTCATACAGGACAGAAGAGGCAACTAGAAGTCCCCTTAACTATGAGGTCCCCACAACATCGTGTTGGTCCCTTTTGGATGCATACCACCATTTTGCTACAGGCTCACTACAGGCAAGATATCCCTTTGCATCTGTTCTCCACAGGCATCAGGAGGTGGGAAGGTTTGCTATGGCATCTTATTTGGATTGCTTGTTGCTTAGTAGTACAAACAGCAGGCTATTAAAAGAGCCAATGCTGATATTTCCACAGTGCTCATAACACAAGCTCCAGTTTGCTTCAATTTGGTCACAGTGGTTTACACACGGAGCCGCATATGTTTAAATATAATATTTATTAAGCTTACTTAAGTTTATTCTGAGGTATGACTGGAACCCAGTTTATTCTGGCTGGGCCTTGAGGTTGGAAGTGTGATGTTCTGCCATGTGCACCAATGCTGCTGCAGAGACAGAGCAATCTGCTTTGCATTAGCAGCCCAGCTTATGTTACTGTGCTTGGTCTGTTCCTACTACCTGGTGACCCTAAGCATGATTGTTCTTAAAGAGATAATATGGTTTGATAACACATAAGAACTTTCAGAAAAGTGTTCCTCTAAGAACAAAAAGTATCAGCTAGCAGAACCTAATTACAGCCCACGGTGTATTTCCTTTATTTCTTGGATGCCTGTTATACGTAGGCTGAAAAAGAAGCTCTATGCACTTGTATTTTGGCTGGCAGTAACCCCTTCTTCTTCCCACACACCAATAATCTGGGCAATCCATGCACAGAGCCAGTTGCCCCACCAGCAGATCCACAAGAAACACCTCAGCTTCTCTGCAGCTCCACGAGAACCAGGCTTTCCGCAGGACAGGGATAGAGTTGGAGCTGCAACCAGAAGTTTGCAACCATTGGAAAAAGGGCACCTGGATACAGTGCCCAGCTGGAAAATGGTCCTTTGTGCAGATTTGCTGAGCAAACTGATAGCCTTGTGATGTGCTAAGCACATATAATTTTGATTGTTGCATTATATTGCTATATATTCCACAGTAGCAATCCACAAACAATTTCTAATCTGTAATTGAATCCATGCATTCCCCAAAACAAGATTCACTGGCATTGCTTCCTGCAGCTACAGCATTATCTCCCACCGTGGTTTTTTCCATAGGCAAAAATCAGTCTGTTGGAAAGCACCTAAACAGCCATGGCTAACAGCAATGCAGTCTGCAAATGTTGATGGTTCTGGTGCTGCAAACTTCTAAAACAGTGAAATTAATTTAATTCTGAGGAAGAGAAAAATAGAGAAAAACAATTTGCTCAGCACCTTCCAAACCTAAAGGATAAGTCAATTATCTGCCTTTGCAACTTATCGCAAACCTACTTTGAATTTCTCCAAAAAAACTGAGTGATGGAGGATAGTTCTAGATAAACTCTAAAGATATCCATTTTCTCATTAAATGCCACAGCATTTCGTTGGCAAAAAACTCACTTGTGAAACCCTTCAATTTCAATCCATGAGCAATAGCTGCAGCATGGGGCTGTTCCCTCAAAATTAGAGTGGTTATTCTGCCTTCTGTAGGCAACTGCTTTGCTTTCTCAGGTGGCTTTGGAGGGAGTTTGTTTGCTAAGGGAGAAATTCAACATACAAATGAGACATACAAATGTACAATGAGATAAGGATACAAATACACTGTCTGTCCATGCATCTCCAGATCCATTTAGATGCTAAGGAGTATCCTTCTGGACATGGGTGTCTCCCTGGAGATTTTCAAGAAATATGTAGAACTGAGGGACATGGTTTAGTGGGGATGGGTTGATGGTTGGGCCAGATGATCATGGGAGTCTTTTCCAACCTTAATGGCTCTATAATTCTCGCCACTGTTTTCAAAGGGGTCCTGAACAAGTAGCTTGGATGACTTGCCTAATGTCCAGCTCACACTGAAATAATCCTGTTTCACCATTTTCACCGTGTGAGATGTGACAGATCTGTGGCACCTGCAACAGCTCAGCCATAGCATTTCACTGTAACCAGCCATAGCAATGCCAGTCTCTCCAAAACACAGGAGGAGCTGTGTGCTCACACAGGCCTTGTTTCCTTCTCTCCAGGGTAATCTATATATTTTCCTCCTCGCACAATATGAAAGAGAAAGGGCTGGCTCAAGCTAAAAAATGCAGTCTTGGCTCTTAGCACTCCTGCTCCCTGTGTAAAGGTTATACAAATAAGGTTTTGGGGAATATTGCCCTTCTGCGAACACTGCTAATTGCCACCATCTATCAGCCGGAGATGGCTGATGTGCTCTGCCAGGAGAGATTGCTTCAGCAGCACAAAATAAACCACTCTTGTTCTTGTTAAAGCATGCAATTTTCTTGTCAACTCCTCTGTCATTGCTGTAGTCTCCCAGGCAGAGCTGCTTCTGTTCGCAGCATCCCAGTCTTACTGCTGCCACGTCAAGTCCCACTGGAAGAATATGGGGCAGCATCTCTACAGGAGAGCTTCTAAATCCAAAATGGAAAAGTTTGCTGTAGAGTGATAGAATCATAGAATCATTTGAGTTGGAAGGAACTTTTATAGGTTATCTAGCCCAACTCCTCCCAAAATGCAGAGGTGGAGAAAAAACACGCAGACTAGGTCTACAGGTCCAAGTTCTGTTTTGTGACCCTGTGAATTGTTTAAGGCTGAATCCACAGAAATGCCCCAGTTCCCATTGCCTTTGGGTCCCTTTGTGCATTATGGCCTCGTTTCCTCCTGTCCTCTGTAGAGTTTTCCTTCCAGTTTGGCACCAGAAGAACTGTATTTCCCCCTTCTCCTTTATTCTAATGCTAACAGACTGGCTGTGAAAGCAGATGGCTTTGCCAGTGAGAGGAGGCCAGCCAGCAGAGCCCCCATGCCAACTCTCTAAAAGGCAGTCAGAGGGGGCTGGTTTTTGGGTTTTGGTGTGCCCAGCTTCACAGAGACAGCTGTATAGTCACAGGCCAGTGCACTAAGAAACATGCACTCCCCTGAGACACAATGTGCCAGCAGATCCAAGAGGATCAAGGGAAGGAAGGAGCAAGGGGGTCTCTCCTGTCCATGCATTCTCCATCTGCCAGTTCAAACTCCATAGCATTCAACAGGAAGCTGTATGAATAATGGGGAATAATGGGCGTCCTGGAGTGGGGACAGCAGCTGGGTCATCTTGGGACGAGGACAACACAATCACAAAGGGCTTTTGATTATGAACAAAGTACCCAGGATCAAGCAGTTTGAGGTCTCCAAGGGCTCAAAACTCCTCCAAGAAAATCCCACGTAATGTACCATATCCTAGCTATGCATGCTACTATCTGCTCTGCCTACATGCTACTCCCGGGCTGTGGGGCTGCAGGATCCTGTCTGGATGGGAAAGACTGCCTGAGGAGATCATTGTTTTTGGAATTAGGGCTTTTTTCTTTTCTTTTTTTTTTTTTAATCTCATGGAAAATATTCACAGCTCAGACCCAGAGCTGAGACGACCTTGCCCCAGGCTGTCCCATACTGGTGGGGTGGCACTGGCTGCAAGGCTGTGCGGATGGTGCTGCCAAGCCTCCTTTGGAAATGGCCATTGTCTGTTTTCCCTTTCAAGTGCTTCTGTGGAAAATCCTTAAGGCGATGTGGAAAAGGCACTTTCTCATGACAGTGTCTCCAAACAGGCTATGTGAGCCAGGAGCTCAGCCCGTGGGTGCCAGCAGGCAGCAGGATGATGGAAGGGGCACCAATTGCCCATGACAGATCCATCAGCAGAAACCAGCCCCAAACCTGGAGTGAGTATAGGGGGTGTCTAGGGAAGTGAGGAGCAACTTTCACAGTTCTCAGCACCTAGCCAGGAGTTAACACCTCTTAACACCTCCTACCCCACACGTAGAGGACCCTTACCAATGTGGTACTTAACAGCAGGAACTGATAAGGCAGGACCCACAGAAAATGTGTCTTGTGTTTAACACTTTCCCTGCCTCGTGACAACAGGCAGCTTGTACTGGTATCTCTGGAAGCCTTGACAGCCTTGTTATAGAGGCAGCAGAATGAGGAAGTGAGTGACTTACACTACCCAGGTGCAAAATGAGTTGGTATTCAGGGCATCTCCATTCTTCTGCCTTCCTTCTCAAGGGTAATAGCTCACTATTTTTTTCTTAGATTAAACAGTATTTGAATGACAAATTTAATAATGGGAGCTGGAATCAGCGCGTTTTCTCCTTGCTTCAAGTCCCACATTGCAACAGCTGCTGGGACAAAACCTCAGTGACCCTGTACCATGCTGCAGGAGGTGCAGGCTCACATGGATCTCCTTTACACCTGCGGCTCTGTCCACAGACACTTATGCATCAATTCAAACCATCCCCAGCCTCGCAGATTAGAGGCCAAGGTGGCACTCTGCAAGATCCAAGTGGCAAGAAAATATATTCTGGCCCAAACTGTTTTATGTAGAGCATACGATGATGCTGCTTTTTGCCAAAGCAGATATAGAATCACAGAATCAGAATTGCTCAGGTTGGAAAAGATCTTCAAGATCATTGAGTCCAACCACAACCTAAATCTACTGTGATTTGGTGAAATTTGCAGGCAGCATTCAGAGAGAAAAATAATTAAAACATGGTTTCATTTCAATTCCACATCAATTAGAAATAATACAGGAAATGCATTTGCATTTACAAGCAGTAAAGCAAAACTTGTCTCTGCATGGATAAATGGCAGTGTAGCCCAGTGCCAGCAAGAGAGGCAGTGAACTACATCCCTTGCCGTGAATATGGAGCGTGCTCTTGCCAACATTTCTTTTGGTTTTGGGGTAGTTAGCAGGAGGAGAGAAAAACCCAGCAGTAATAAATGAGTTGTTGCAACCTGCCCTTTTCTGCTCGAGCGATCTGCTGTTTTTGTAAACAGGAAACATCGTGTAACTTGGAGAGGACTACATGTGATAACACTGAAGAATGATCAGAGAATAAACTGTGAAACCACTATGGTGTCTGTTGAGGAAAACCTACAAGCTGTCAAGAAAGCTCTGGACATTTTGTGATACAATCTATCAATTATCCCAGCTGAATGCCTGTGTTTATAGAGGGTATTTTTTGTTGTTGTTGTAATTCCATGCCATCTCAGGCTTACAGTAAGCCACCTGGCCAGCATGAATGTGCAGGTTAATTTCAGGATAATATATTATTCTGTATAATAAAAACAAGTTGTCTGGTTGTTTTTAGTGAATTTGTCGAGGACCGTTCCCTTGGGCTCCCCACCTCCCAGGGAGAAGTTGTAGTCTGCTCTGTTTCATCATCGCTTTTGCGGCATTTCCTACCGAGATGAGTGGCACCGAGACAGTTTCCAGACGTGGTTATTTGTTCTCTTTGACCTGAGCGACTGCTGTTTTCTAACCCGTTTGCAGTGTCAGTCAGTGATTTGACACTTAGACTTCTCCAGTTGGGGATTAAAATGCTGCATCTTTCTTTCAGGCTCCTTATTAATTTGCTAGAGGCAGTTACAATGAAACTATTCCAAGGGTCTTTTCACTCAAATGCCTTACTGCTGCAAATCAGACCACTTTCACCTATTTCACGTAACTCTATGAGCTGCTTTACAGCAAGCTAAAAACCAGGTTTTCCAGACCTCCAGCCCCAATTATGTACAAAGTGCTTAACAATAATCACTACTTCAGGTCTTTTTTCCCAATTCCTAAGGAAGAATTAATATACTTTCTGCCCAACTCTGCCTGCAACCTGCACAGGCAGATCATGAACTGCTTACAGCCCCCAAAATTTCCCTCCTTTGAATTCTTTCCATTGTTTGTTTGTCTGTTCCCTTCCCAAAGTAAACATTTCCATAAAAATTTAATCTTAAATGTGGTGTTTGAAGTGGCCTAATGTCCCACAGAGAGGAGCCCAGACCTCATTGGGCAGTAATTTCCTATTGTTCATATACAATCTAAGCCCCCAAATGTGATGTGTGCTCCTAAAGTCACCTTCAGCTGTGGTTGGGCAACGTGTTGTCAGCCTCCATCTTCAAGCAGCTGTCTTCTTAAGCTCAAGAATAAGCTCATATGACCTGAAGATTTCAGGTCACCAGTTCCACTGTGTTACCAGAAAAAAAAAAAATCCTACAGCCTAAATAAGGCACCACAAAATGATCTGAAAGTGATTCTTGAGTTCTTTTGATATTTTGTCCATCTGGACAATTGTTGAGACATTCCTGTTCTTGACCTGTATGTGCCTGGTCATACTGCATCCCAGCTGAGGCTGCTGAAATTGCACTCACACAACTGTTAATACACTCCACTTCTATTGTTACTACTTCTCTGATGTCCCATATAAGATTTACTCCTCCTAAGAGGAGGCTTTTGGATGGAGCAGAGTAGGACAGAGTAGCTCAGCTTCAAAGGAAAGCACACTTCTTCCTGCCAGTTTTGTCAGCCTCTGACAGCAGCCTCATCTCTTGGCACAGCACAGAAGGCCTGCAGCAGGAGCAGAGCTGAGAGCAAATGTCTGGGTGCTGCAGCATGTCGGCACATTGAACCAGGAGGCATTTGGCTTCTAGTCGGGAACATCCTTCCCAGCACTGTTTGAACAAACACACCTACTCAGTGCCAGGTGTGCTCCTGTAAACACTTCCGCAGGATGCACCCCGACGCTCACCCCAGTGACTGACAGCCCTGCCATAGTAGCAACACCCAGCGGGTTTTTGTGAAGCTGATAAGGATCTCCAGGCCTTTCACTGAAGCGTGCTGAGGAAGCCCAAGAGAGTCAACAGTAAGACACAATTCCACATAGGGCCTCCGTGCTTGATTTGTTGGTCTCTCACTCACCAAAAGGGTAGGAGTATTCTCTTATTGTCTCTAATGAGTTTTGGATCGAGCTTTTATAACAAGAATAAAAAAGTAAATAATCTCAGTTCTAAAACATTCTCCTCCTCTTGATTTCATTTTTCTACATGATTTAAGAGTGCCCAAGGGAGAACATTTAATTCAAAATCCATTTTGGATTCGTATTTTAGGAACATGCAATGAAGTTATGAGATGTGGCACGTTATGAGCTACTAAAGATTCAAAAGTGAATTTTCAAAGGCAGAGTGAAGCTGGACAAACAAATTCCAGTGCAAGAGGAATATTTATATATCCTGTGCACATCTGCACAGAGTCAACAAGATAGAAAGGAAAGTAAAGCTGTAATCTCAGAATACACATTTAAAGCACACACTTAATATAAATTAGTTCTCAGAGTTAATTCAAAGATATTTCAACACAGGAGTATCAAGGATAGGAATATTGAAATATCATGAAATATCATTCCCAAGAACCTGTCACATACTTGAAATTTCAGTCCACCCAAAATGATTATGATAAATGAATATCATATATAGCCATCTGGTATAACTGTATGTTCTAAACAAATGACTTGGTGTGCTCCCAAAACAACAAGGTCAGCAGCATGTTGGATGCTACGGAGTTTTATGATGTAAAGAAAATTGAAAACAAAAGCAAGCTGGAGATCAAAGATGACCCTGAGGTTGATGGACTTTAGCATCCATATACAACAGGGCTCCAAGGGAGCTGGAGGGGTCATCTGGTGCATCTGCTTCTCCAGGACCGGGTCTGATTCCCCTGCACCATTCCAAAAGGATTGCAGTGAAGAAACGCCTTGATACACTTTCTAAGTGTTCAGTCACAAAGAGCTCTTTTTTTCCTCTGCTAAGATTGCTTTAATGGAATACAGTACTCAAGACCCCAAAGAATTCCTGGTTGCAAGTGCAAAAATGGAGCTTTGTGAGGAGAAAAGGCTGTCACATTCCCATATGCTCATCAACACACTTGCACTGGGACATCTTGCCTATCCTGAACTCTGCTGACAGGTTGCACTAACATTCTGTGGCCTACAAGCTAGAAAACATTTAAAGCACTGACACTGGGGACAAAGAAGCCATTGATTTCCCTGTCATGGCCTTAGACCACCACAGCATCTCTGCAACTAATACAGATTATTCTTTTTTACCATTTTTATTATTTCTGTTTTTGTGTGTTTTTTTTTTCTTCCGCACTGATACATTCTATACTGACAGAGAACTAAGGACTTTATATTTTTAAATGCCCTATAGAGATAGGCTGCATTTTTATGTAGCATTTATGTGGTTTGGATCAAAAATCAATGAGGCAAGTGGTTTTGAAATCAGAACAAATTACTATGTTGTTTGAAAAAACATATCTTTCATTTCTTTTAAAATGTGCTTGTTTCTCTTGATTGTTTTTCAGTTTTTCTCTATTGAGGGTGCAAGAAGAATTGACTAAAGATTTCTAGCCAATATAAAGATGCATTGTCCCATAAGGAGAATATTTATCTATTATTATTATTATTATTATTATTCCTTAGTCTTTATTTGCCTTCTGGGTCAATACAGATGACCACTGAGCTCAACGTCAAGTTAATAAGGGTTTATGGTTACATGCTTTGAATCACATTCCTAAAGCTTTTAGTGTTTTTCCTTGCAGTATAAATTTGAATGGAGGTTTGGATAAATATGATCAATGCAATTAGAGCCTGAAAGCACTTCAAAAACAGACAGAAATCCTCAATATCAAAAAACCAAGATTGCTTTACTACTTATTGACTCTTTTGTAGGCATCTGAACTTATCCATTAATGGCTTTAGAAGTAAGTCAGGGACATGAGATGCTGGTCTTGGGAGTGTGACATCAGCCACTAAAGGAAGATATTCCCTATTTCTTGACATTGACTATTGGCACCACACATAGCATCAGGGTTTGAGGTTGCCGCTATTCTCTGTAGAAGTGGGATAAAGGTGTGGGTAGGAGCTTGGCTCTGCTCTGTGGCTGGAATATCTACATCGATGCTGGGAAAACATCTCATTTCAAGGGAATGACAGCAGGTTACACTGTACAAGGCAACTGTTGAACAAAAGGCTAAAATTTTCTGGCTGGTGAGAAGTGGATGCGCAGTGAAACCCCAAAGTCTGTGATATAGCTGCCTGCAAAGGCACAGCTCTAGATTTTTTGACCCATGTACCTTTTTTAGCCTTGTGCTCCAAAGTCATCATCACTACAATGCATTCCATAATATATGTTTTAGTGATCTTTAAAGCATGATCTGGATAAGAAGGAGCTCTCAGGATGCTTTCTAACAGTTGTTCCATAGTAGTAAGTCAAGCTCAAAAGTCCATGATAGTAGTTAAATAAAATAAAAGCTGGAATTTTCTCAATATCAATTTTTTCTAAGTCTTTGGATTTCTTTGGGTCAGTTTTTCAAGATCTTTCCCAGACAGTCTAGGCATTTTTCAATGAATGTAAATATTGGCACATAATTGTTTGTTTCCATTGCTGAAGATACAAAGGAGACACTGCATGTTGCATGATTCATAAGAAAGGCACTAGAGCTGGCAAGACCAGACCTTCCGACGCATTAATTGCCCCATCAAATATATGAGATTTATCAGCCAGATCAGGGTACAACAAGCAGTGACAGACCATGACAAGCAGCAGCGGAAAAGGAGTCACAACAGAAAATCAGGGTAGGAGAGAAATGATATGACACAAACACTCTGTCTATGACTGTAAACACACTAATCATTGCCATTAGTAACGTAACAGTTTCCAGCCTTGGGAGGATGAAATGTTGCATAGCTTGATTCATTTCTTCCAAAAACTTCAGTCTGCCCCTACAAACACTACTTGGCTATGCACAGCACCTGAAATGATACAGTCAGATCCGACCCTTATTGTGTCTCATGTCTGAAATGTCAGCTACTTCTCAAGGAACAAAAAGCAACTAATCTTGAACTAATTCACCCCTTTCCCCACCTTCTGGCCCTGATACGTGGCTTTGCACTGAGTGGACAGGAGCCTTTCATGCAACCCATTGCACTTCAAGTTTCTCCTGGCAGCTCTTGGCCCAAAGGATGAATTTAGTATGAAATCTGCAGCGGCTGCATGATGTTTGCCCTCCTGCTCGATGGGAAGCACAGAGCCCATGCTGGCGCAACACAAGGGTCTGGCAGCTGCTTGTGCCTGCGAGGACCTGTTCTGCTGCCACTGCCATGGCCAGCAAAGCATGTCACTTCTTGCAGAAAAGGGATCTTGGCACTATTTCAAGCCCCTGTCATTACTGACAGCAGTTCACATGCCAAAGTAAATGCTGAGGCAGTGCTCAGATCAGTGCCTTACCCCCTGTGCGTGTGTACATGTGTTTATGTTTTAGCATTAGCCATACCTTTTGTCATCTGGGTCCAAACACTGCCTATAGACATGCACATATGCACGTAGATACCGAATTAAGAATTAAGAGTCTTGCAGTCTCAGATGGAATCAAAAATTTCTCTCCTAAAGCAGATGGGTCCTCTGGGCACCTCATCATTATGCACTGTTGCCTACATTGTGCATGTTGCTGCCGATAGCCTGTTTTGGCTGGGGAAAGCACTACCAGCCCAATCCTAGTCTGCTCCATCATACTGCTCTATGACTCAAGGGTGAAATTCCCCTTCCTTGTATCTCTCTGGCTCAATATTTTATTTCCTTGGGATCTACGTGGCTGGGGATGTAGGGACAGATCAATTTGAACTTGTAATACTATCCTGGCCTCTTTATATACAAGAATAGCTTTTCGTAAAGAATGAAAGATAACCTTATTAAGAGTACTTCATAAGACTTTGACCTCTATCACTTTGTTTCTAAGATTTTTAAAACTTTTCACAAATATTTCTCAATTTCTAATTTCTCTGTACTTTATCACAGAGGCACGATCTGAGCCCCCAAATCCTCATTCCCACCATGCCTAGACAACACTTCCACTGAGCTCCATGCTTATGTGATGAGAGAGTACAACACTCTATATTATCATCAGGCTGTCCAACTCTTAAGGCAGCCAGAGGTCAGTCAGGGGAGCTGCCACAAGGATTGAGAACTGCTAAATGACAGCTTAGTGCCCAATATTTTCCATGACTTTCACATGTCATGGGAAGCACATGTCAGAATTTGGCCCTCTGTATTCCTCAAATACTCAAAGGAAAGGAAGTAATTTCTGCTGCTCTTTGCACTATTTAGAGGGTGCTGTGAGTCTCCAGAATAAAAATCTGACATTGAATAACCAAGAACAGAGGATGTGCCCTTGCCAAAAGCACTACTAAAGTACCTAAAGTACATTGAATATAGTAAAAAGTGTATTCACTTACTAGGTGAGTCCTCTTTGACCAGTGAAAGGAACCTAGTCTGCATCATCCAACTAACAGTCCATCTTCTTGCACAACTTGCAAATTCTCTTTGCAGCAACAAATCTTGATAGCTGTGTGGATTTTGCAACCTTTGTTGCTGATGATAAATTTCTAGAGGCAGGTTATATGGTCACTGTCTCTATCTTAAAGAATTACATGTAATCCAGGTGAAACTGGCTGTTCCTGGAGAATTACATTTCCAGTTTTCTCTTCCGACATTTTCCCTTTCCATAAAGGAAAGCCAAGCACATGAAGGTGGAAAGTCCCAGGTGAGACTCCTTTGTTGTCTAGCTGTCCAATAAATTGTATTTAGAAAGGAATCAACGGCCAACAACTGATAGGAATTGGGCTGCTTCCAAACTCATTTACTTCCAATTCTTTCATCGCACTGCATGCTAGCATTAAATATTGACTAAAACCAGTTATTTTTCCTACTATTATACCTGCATTGCCTTTCTCACAGAGAGTGGGGATTTCAGATCATTTGCACTTGTGCCTAGAGACAGCATTGGCTGTGATCTGTGATGACAGAATCTTGTACATCTACAGCCTGGGAACACACAGGGGAGTGGAAGTTTTCCTGCCCTCACTGTCAATTTCCATTGGTGTTTATTAAATACCCATGACAAAAGCATGTCCTCTCCTGTACTACATAATCTTCAGACTGTGCTTTTTCAAGGTACACTCCCATATATGTTTTTTCTTCTATTTATGTACCTTTTCAGCAAGCAGTTGTGATTCATAGAAATGAGTTCCAGAAGACTGGGAAGTCATATATGCAATTCTCCTTTCAGGGTCTGATTACTTTTAAGAACTTTCAGCCATAGCTTGATTTTCTCCCCCAAAACCAGGAGGAATGCGGTAGATGCAGATTCTGCTTCTTTTGCAAGTGTAAAACAACTGTAGTTGCCCTGTGAATGAGTGTTTGTAAAGTCTGCTTATGGAGAGAGAGGAAGACACCACTGAAGTCTGAAATGTGAGCATTTGCCAATCAGAGAGAGGCACCTGTCCTCATTGACTGGGAAGAGAAATTCTCAACCAGGTTGGGAGGGTTAGTATCTGGTATGCCTTAGGGAGATGGACTGGGTACCTATACCAGCATTTTGAATGAACGCAGAGGTAATTACATATGTGCATCCTTTCAGCCTAAAAATATTACCAGGAATCACAGGTTCAAATTTTATTTCTGTCCTCAAGATACAAATAGGAATCTTTCCATCAGACTCAACAAGCCTCGAGTATTTTACATCTCCCAAATAATCATAGGTATTTCCCTTCTGATTTTCAAGTGGAAAAAATGGAACAGCATTTGCTGTCAGGTATCCAAAAGTTTACTACTACCTGCAAGCCGCTGCAGATCCCAGTCACAACTGTCTTTCACAATTCCATCTATGCATCTTTGAAATCTACAGTTTGTAAAGAGCAGATACAGCTCCATAAAGGCTGCTGAGACATCCAAGCTGCACCCAGGGGCTCTGCCATTCCCAGAGCGCCCTGTTTCCCTTTCCAAGAGCTGTCTTTTCTGCACACTCCTTCTGCGTGGGACAGCTCCAGCATGGAAGGGTTCCAACTCCTGCAGAAAACAAAGGGCAGGCACATCTGGCAGAAAAGCTGCAAGACGTTCATAAATCATAGCTGATCGTGCTGTTGCTGTGACGTATTGCGAGGGTCCCTTTGAAGAACTGCACCCAGTTGTAATTTGATAAACCCAGTATTGCTTGTATCGGTCACAAGCAGAATTTCAGTGCCCCACAAGAGCTTTTTCGCTTGTAGAGGGCTGAACCCTTGCCCTTTCCTTGTTCTCCCTCTCCTTGGGTGAACTTCCCACAAGGCAGGAGAGGAGCCCTCCCCACTCGCCACCACCACAAAAACATACGAGGTATCAAAAGAAATAAAGGCACCAACCGCACTAATAAACACTGGGGCCTTCTGGCGTCTCTGTAACCCTTCTAGACTGAATCTCATTTTTTTCTGATGCTCAGCAGCCTGAGGAGACAAACCACACTTGCTCACTGCTTAGATCTCAATGGCCTATTCTACAAAATGCTAAAAGGGTTGAAATGTGTCAACAACACACTCCCACCAGGACTTCTGAGCCAGGCTGCCTCTGAATAGTCCAAATTGTTTCTAAGACATGAGGTGGCCTATGTTTATTACAGATCTTTATAAACTTCATCTATGCTGCAGGAAAAAATACAGTTGAATAAATTTGAAGATCTGACTTTGCACAAGTATTAGGCACTGTCTGCCTGACTTTTGTTGACATATCTCAGTCTTTCATCCCAACCACATCCCATACACTGAAATGGGCACCAAATGTAATTCAACAACCAATTATGTTAAAGATTTACTGAGAAAATTTGGGACACCATTATCCATTTACCAGGGACTCCATCCTTTACAGTCCATAGGAAGATACTTTGTGTTCCCTTCCCTTACTTAAGTACTAAGTGAATATAAACTAATATTGATAATAAGGTGGTTAGGCCTTGCAAACTCAAGACCCTTATAAATATTTCTGAGGGCTGGATGCTGATGTTGATATAATCACCAGGGCTGTGACAACAGAACAGGCACAACATCAATGTTGTTTCCATGGGAAATATACCCTTTTTATTTTTACTTCAGTTTTCCAAGGTCTGGAATATTGGATTCCCCAAAGTCTTTCAATCCTAAATTTTAGTGGTATACAAACAGATTTGATAGATATGGTTTCAGATGGTTCTCCTCTTCACCTTCACCGTGTCTCTGCTGTCTTCAGAGAATTTGCTCAAAATTCCATCCCAAGCAAAGACAATCAACCCCAGCTCACATTCTAGATGAAATAAACAGCTGTGATTATTTCTCTTTATAGCTCTTGCCCTCCTCTGAGCAATAACACAGTGCCTGTTGTGAGGGGTGACTTCCAAACCTCCCCTTCATACATGAGCTTTCCACTCCATTTAGCTTCCTGACTTGTTTTTATTTTTCTTCAGAGTGTGTTAAGCTAATATATATGGATAAACAATATTTTGCTCTGTGCCAATAGTTTCATTTGGGTCATTAGTGCCTTGTATCTTTCCCAAGACAAGAATGTTAAAAATACATATATGTGAAGAATGGCTGCTCTGTTCTGAGATGAGAGAAGAAAGGCTGTGCCAGTACTCCAGCTTTCCAAGTTTTATAGACCATGTGGGCTGTGGTTGAGATCAAAGATATAGACATATTTTACCCTAGAAATCCAATAATGGGAGGTTTCGACAGTGATGGAAAAGATAATTCTGCAGAAAAATAGAAAATGGAAATCCTCCAGGTTGCATCCAAACCCTTCCATGTACTCCGCTGCAGTAAATGAGAAGTTGGTGCTGCTCTGCTGAGTGACACCAGAGGAACCGCTCATCCATATGGTCTAATTGTGGCTTTTCGTCTACTTTCCATGTATAAATGTCTTTCAGAATTACTGTCAGGAATAAGCAGCACATTACAGTGTAGTGGTGCCAATTCTCATCATTTCATTATGTTCTGTCACAACTGGCATTTTTCCTAAATATCAGCTATTTTACTTAGTCGATTAAGAGAGAATCTCAGCTTTGTCCAAGGACAGACATCTCTGACCTTGAGTCCCACAGATTCAAGCTTGTACATATGACCTGAATGGATGTCTTTAAGGCTCAAAAAATGAACGCAAGCAAAAAATTGAGGGTCTTTTTTTCCAAGTCACGTATATACTGCACCCATCACATTGTAGTGGAGTACACAGCTGGTGGGCTCTGCATGCCTGGATGGAAATGGGAGCCTTTGGAACACACACACGGTCATGGAAAAACGCCTCACTCAGAAAGTGCATTCTGCAATCACATGTGAGCAGACCATCCATATTGCTCTATAGTTGCAGTGCCTGTACCTCCTTGCTCCCCAGCTGCTGAAAGCAGCTCTTAACTGCAGATGAGGGTTTTCCTTCACAAAGGGTTTTCATGATTCCAATAAACCAATTAACTTGGGAATGTTTTTTCAATGTTGCAATCTAAAAGTCATAGAAAACTAGGGTTAGACACTAACGTACTTCATTTTGATACCTTCCAAAGAGACATTTATATAGTTTTTGTTTTCAGTGCTTTACAGAAGCTGGAGTGATTGACATTTGAAGATGCTTATCCCTACATGGGCTGCAAAGAAAGCTTCTCTGACTTTAAACAAAGATAGATGAGGCGATTCTCTCTCTGCAGATTTATCTACATAATTATAAAGATACTTTAAAACCTAAACCAAACTATGCAAGACGGAGATGGTTCTTTGTCACAATAGCTCCTGAGAGAAAAATGAAAAAATCACTCAAGTCAACTGACTAAAATCTCAAGATTTTGGCTTCCTTGCAGAAACAAAAAACATTTTGCAATGCAGACCCTCTTTTTTTATTGGCTGTGCAACACGTTCAGGCACTAGGGAGTACCAGGTAAAACAACTTTGACATTAATAGACTATGATAACAGATAAGTGTGACAATCTGATTGTCCTTTCCTGTCCTCTTAAACACATTTGTCCAGAAGGAAAATAGGTAAGAGGTGCCAGCAGGGGACAACTGAGGCCCTTTGAGACATGTTCTTCACCTGGAAATCCTAAAAGCTGTAGTCAAGAAGTTCTGTTTGGTGACACTGCTGCCGTCTTACAGTGCTCATGAGTTAGCCCTACAAGCTCATTTCAGGAAGGACTGAAGACACCTACACAGCTTTGGCTCACTCATCCCAGTGTCTGCACGATATACAAAAGGACAGAGATCTCCATGCTGGACACACCATAGAGATGCAGTCATTTTGCTCCAGAGAATTCATGAATATTTTGGGTGAAAGACAGCCTACACTTGATTTCTTATGTCAGTGCATCCCAATCTTCCATTCCAATCACACTCCATAGAAATTTTGACCAGTGTCAAAAGTGGAGAGGAGTTCTGTGTAAAAATGCCCAGTTTCCTAGAGTTTCTTGGATGGAAATTCAGAATTCCCATGAGACATGTTATCAATACCTGGAAATCTGAAAGATTTCAACCAACTGCTACACTCACTAACTTTTTTATGCCTGAAAATGAACCTCTTGAGACAGAGGTCACTCCCTGAACTGGGTACCACTGACAGTAGAGATAAATCTCTTCTGAGAAGCTGACATCTGCCTTCACGCTACATTAAAATATAATTCCTTCTTTTTTCACCATGTTGTAAGCATAGAAATCTCCTCTAAAGGAAGAAATAGTGTTTAGGATTGATTACACAGTGTCGGTCAAATTATTTATTTTTTTTACTTGAAATTGTCCAATGATAACAAATCAAAACAAAATATGATTTATGAACAGCAACAACAAAAAATATTCTGTTCATTTTGAAACTCTAAGGACTTCACCTCTTCTAAAGGAAGGGTTTCTAAAAGATACTGTGTGGCTTAGGGAAGTATTTATGTTTCAACCAGATTGTGTTTCCCTGTGAAAATGCTCTGTTGGCATTTGTCCAGCCAGGTTTAATTACTTCTGCTTCATGTGACAAGGGAGGCATTCCAGCCTGTTCATCCTGTCTGTAATGTCTGTCATTACTAGAGTTTAATCCCATGTTGCTTTCTGCTGTTTACTATTTATTCACAGCCTATGCTGAGTAAATAGCAGTAAAAAGACCTGTGGTAGAAGCTTGTTCTCTTTGGCATCTCCTGGTGTGTTTTCCTGTTCAAAGCATCTGACACCATACTTGCTGTTTGTTCTGCTTTCAGAGGTATATCACCTGATAGTAATTTATTACGGAATTTCTGTGTATTGCATATGTCACTGCACGTGAAATGAAGTGTCAGGGTATAACAGAAATAGTAACACGGCTTATGATGCTGTGAGATTCCTCTGCTTTCATTACCATTTAAGCTAAGATTTTCAGGATCTTTAAAGAGAGGGGAATTGTTACCCAGTCTCATTTCTGCCCAGGGTTTGAGCCCAAAGTCTTCATAACTCAGTTACCAGCTCCCTATAACCAGGGTAAATATTGGATGGAGATCGAAAGAAGGGGAAAGCATTTAACAGAGCTTTTCTTGGCTCTTTCCAAAGCTGAAACTTCATCATTTCAGTGAGATGGCAACACATGAAGCATGTCTAATACTCGCTGATCTCATAAGTCTTTGTAAACTTAAGCCCATTAATGTCGATAGGTTGCTCTACGAGCTGTGAAAGAGCTGCTGAGGAGATGTAAAATCCCAATTCAAACCACAGACTGATCATATATAAATGCTTCAGTCACATAAAAGGCAATTTAAGGATACTTCCTACTGTCTTCATTGCTTTGCAGTATGGCAGTTTTTCAAACTGTGGGGAAGGCCTGAGGAAAGTTGGAAAAGGGAAGAAAAAAGATAGCAAAGGATTAGTATAATCAAAATACAGTCGCTTATATGTATTTCTAAACATTTAATTGAGTATTAACTGTGTTAATCATGAGAAAGATAATTCTAGGAGGAAAAAGCAAGAAAAGAAATAGCACTGACTTTGACCCCTCACAGCTGGATTCACCAGCTGCCAGTGGCTGCAGCAATTGAGTTACAAGAGACAAGTTAAGGTGCAGGAAGCTCCTAAGCTCAGGTTGGCATGGAGACCATCAGAAATAGGTGGGTGCTCACCTTTAAGCACCACATAAAAACAGCAGCTTCAAGCACAGGAAGAGGCACCTTGACACTGGATGCTCTAGGTGTCCATAGATGTGCCTGGATTCAGTGGTTGGCAAGCAGTGCTGCCTACCTCTGGGGAGCTGGAACTAGATGGTCTTTGAGGTCCTTTCCAATCCAATTCATTCTGCAATTCAAAAAGGCACTAGCCAAATTCATGGGAGCAGAAGCCATGTTAGAGCCACTAGATGCAGGAGATACTACCTCTAGTTTAACTGCAGATCACTGTCAGGAAGGAAAAGATCATTGAGAATCAACATTCAGGTTGGCCATCTGCATGTGCTTCCGCCACAGAGCAGTAAATGCCTCCTTTGTATGTACCTGCAACAATGACTACATAACTCATGTTCTTCTCAGCCTGGGATTACTGTAGTGCTACTGGCAGAGGTATTTAGCAGTTCTTGGGTAAGGTAAATACTTCATTACCTTCAGAGGAAACAGCTGTTGTTGCTCTGGGAGGTGATGAACAAGATGATACAGATGATACTAGCAGCAGAGGAACAATTTTTTTTTTTTAAATTAATCACTCTCCCTCCTTCACACTGCTTTCATTTTCATTGTGAGAGATGCATTTTGGTTTT
This sequence comes from Lagopus leucura, assembly GCF_019238085.1. Lineage (NCBI taxonomy): Eukaryota > Metazoa > Chordata > Aves > Galliformes > Phasianidae > Lagopus > Lagopus leucura. Next base: position 63,094,007 of record NW_024962264.1, read on the forward strand.
GTATGAACACCTCCAAAAAACCTAGATCCAAAGGAATGCCAGGAAAATTACACCTATTTCTTGTCTACATTTTAAGTGTTGCTTCTCCCACTTGAAAACATTCACAAAACCATCTCCTCCCACACAGGAAATAGGGTTTTTCAATCTCTCAGAGGCTAAGACTCCTCAAGAGCTGTGCACCTGGGTAAGTTATGGTTTCCATGCAGCACATGCATTTCCAGTATCTCCCCAGGGCCTTTTCCCTGTGGTCATCAGAGATCTTGTAACAAAAGTACATGTGCATGCTCAGAGCTGCCAACAGACTGAAAACTAGAGGATGGATTGTAATAGAAATTAAAGAGTTCTTTTAGGAGACCACAGTCTGATTTGGGTTATACTGATCTGAATCAGATGGTGCTCCTGCAAAATCACTGCCTGCAGAACAAATGCTCAAGTCAGAGCAGAACTAGGCCCTCAGAACAGTGCAGGCAAATGGGTCTCAGAAAAATGTGATGAAGCCACCTGTATGGGAACTGCTGAGTCACGGCCTGAACCTCTGATTAATCACCTGAGGTGAGCCTTGAGTCAGCCAGAGGAGCACAGGTGAAGGCAATTCACCTGTGCTGCCGGAAGGGGTGGAGCCAGGCTCCACCCCTCCTGGACCTATTTAAGAGCTGGCTACCAGAGGGGAAGGATCTCTTCTGGAGATCCCCTCTTCTGGTATCTTCTAGTGAGCTCAACCCAAGGGTAAGCTCTTCTACTTATTCTCTTTTGTGATCCTTGTTTGCTTTTGCCTTACTCTTTTGATTATATTGCAATTATAACATCTTGGTCATACACCACCTTAACAACCTGTTGGTGTCTCACGGGGATTCCCTGCAACTTCAGCCATCACACTGATGAGGGCACCACCTCCCAAATGCCAGACCAACCCCTAGCACAGAGGCACCTTCTAGCAGTCAAGTGCTGTGTTCATCCTAGAGCTAACTCAGTAACTTTTGTTATTGCTTCTTTTTTTTTCCCTTTGTTTTTGTTTGGTTTTGTTTCAGAATAAGCGGTCATGAGCTGATCTGACTCTAATCATACAACCATTGAATCATTAAGCTTAAAGAAGATCTCTAAGATCATCTAGTCAAACTGTCGGTCCACCACCACCGTGCCCACTAAACCATGTCCCTAAATGCCATGTCTTCACATATCTTGAACATCTCCAGGAAATCTAATCTCACACTGTGGAATCTCATGGTTGTGATTTTCTTTGCCGCAGTAACACTGCTCCTGATGGATACACAGTAAGGGAATGCAGGACCAGCTCCTGTGTGTGTTGGGTGACATTCCAGGTTCTTGGCAGCCAAGAGATTTATAATAAGGGGAGGCAAAAAGTTAGAAACCACGTGTTGGAACAAGAAGTAAACATCCTGGGTTGCATCCGATTGCACAGGCTTGATGTAGGGGTCTGGTTCTTCAGGGACTTGGAATCAGGGACAAAAAATGAGCCCTTAAGTCTACAATGCACTGACATTCTCCACCTACTAAATTAAACAGGAAATTAGTGTTGAGGGGAACTTGCAGAATCATTAATAACTATTTTCTTTTGTGGGAAATCAAGTGGATATCCATCTCCTTCATTGCATGCTGCTCTCCAGCTCACATGAAAACTTTCACACCATGGTCACGTCAAGAGTTCAGCACATACATTTCCATCAAGTGCACACAATGAGGTGGTCTGGTAGGTGTTACAGCAGAGTAAATATTTTGAGAAATAGAGTAAATAGCAGCCTGTTCTGCCCACAGTCTGTCTGATTTTGCAGATGCACACTGGTAAGCAATTCTGTAACAAAGACGCAAGGGCTGACACCTCTGTTTCTTTCACAGTTGAGAGCTGGGGCCTTGAAGCAGCATCATGCTCTGGAGCAAGCATGTTGCTTTAGGAGCAATCCCCAGATTTCAGTGGTACTATTCATACAGAAGCAGAGGACAACATCTGGCCTTGCATTTTACTAGTTTTTTCTTTGCTTTGCCCAAGTTCGCAAACAGCCTAAATACTGAGAAATCAGCCTCCTAGAGCAATAACAACTCTGCAGGTTTTGTTAAAATGACGGTGTTGCAAATAACACTTGCTCATTTTAAAGCAGCCTCTGCAACGTTAATGATTCATGTAGTTAGCTGGAGAGGAAAGGGAAGATGAATCTACACTCTTTGGTCTGCAAGTAAACATAGCTTGCTATTCCATACAGAAAAGGTGGAAAAATGACACTTAAAGCGACTGGGGATGTGGTTGTTGTCCTAGTGAGAGGACACCTTGGCTGTCACCACATTATCTGAGGTATTTTCCTACCTATGAACCAAACTGTAACCAAGCAAGGAAAATCACTGTTAATATTATTATAATATTATCTGATCATAAAATGTTATAAGGTTTGTGAACCTTACCAGTGGAGAAAACTGATAGCAAGAGTCCCTAAACAATGGTATATGTCTTTACAAAGACATTAAATCTCCAAATATTTTAGAGACGACTGTGGTATGAGGAGAAATTCAGCCCAGTCCCTTACATGAGTTATATTACCCCATCAACTTAACATTAGCTCCTGCTTCTGGGAAAGTGCCTGTTTTAAATGGCTCTAGCAGAGCTTTATTAATGCTCCATTCATGCTCATTTTCTTCATGTAGGCTGTCACTACTACTCAACAACTTCTGCAGATGCTGTGCACTCATTGGATTCAAGTGGGCAGGAAAAAAAGTGGGTTTCTTATGTCAAACCTGGCTCCATGAAGTTCTGTGAATGAGATTGTTTCCACCTTGGGGAGCTGGGAGCAACCACATCGGCACCCTGAGCTTGACAAGTTCTCACAATTTGGGTGGCTATGCAGGGTTATATAAGTTTCTTTGGGTTCACAGTAGTGCATAGTCACTGGCAGTACTGTCCACGGCCCTTAATCCCTTCCTGTTCCCAGTGGGTCACCTGCAGCCCATGGGAAAGCTGGCCTGACCCCCAGGGTCCATCCAACCCATTCTTGAGCACCTCCAGGGATGGGGCACCTGCAGCTCTCCAGGCAGCCTGTGCCATGGCCTCACCACCCTCTGAGCGAAAAATTTCTTCTTAACATCTGACCTAAATTTCCCCTCTTGTAGTTTAAAGCCATTCTCCTTTGCCTTGTCACTATCAGACTGTGTAAAATGTCAGTCCGCCTTCTTTTTGTGAGCTCCCTTCAGGTCCCTTCAGTGGAAGGTCACAATGAGGTCTCCCCAGAGCCTTCTCTTTTCCAGGCTGAACAAGCCCAACTGCCTCAACCTTTCTTCATAGAAGTGCTCCAGCTCTTTAAGCATCTTTGTGGTCCTCCTCTGGACCCACTCCAACAGTTCCACACCTTTCTTGTGGACATAGTACTCCAGATGGGGCCTTAAAAGCAGACAATGGAGGGAGAACCAAGGAGACCAATCAGTTCAGCATCTGTTTTAAAGTTCTGGTGGAAGCACAGTGGTCCAAGTAACAAGGTGGTATGAGAAACTGGCTTCTATGTGCAGATGCCCACCTCTGCCTGCATTCGTTGAGTCTGGTCTGGGGTACGACAGAACAGATTAGCTAGGAGCAGATGGTCAGTATGCTAACTCTTTATTAGCACAGGTCAAGGAAAAAGGCAATGTGGGATTGATTAGAGCATAAATCCTCCAGCAAAACCAGCCAGGAAGAGAAGCAAGAGCAGATGGGCTCTTAAATTCATTGCTAAATCCCTCTCTCTCTGCAGAGCTCATGGATACTGCCAGCATCTTTGCAGACAGCAGGGCCTTCAGGGACCATACAGGTGTCCATCTTGCAGAGCTAGAACGACACACTACAATCACTGTGACCTGTACAGTGCAGGTGTATGCATCTCACCCAGTGAACTGCATGTTAATTATCCCAAATCAAAGGTATTTGTTTTCTTGGGCCTGTTTTTAAGGCAAGATGGGGAATATTTGGTTGTGAATACCAGAAACTGTAGAAAATAGCAAAAACTACCTTTCTCCTAAACCAGTGCTCATGCAGCCACCCTGCACAGCATCAACTTGGAGCCCAGCAGGCTGCCAGAAGTGACGGCTTTCCTGGGAGATTTAAAACCAAAGTTCCTTCTGACAGCTTAATCCCTTGCATGTATATAGCACTTCACATGCCCAAATATTAACTGATTCATGGTTAATTAACTTGTGGTTATAAATTTCCCCTGGCACTTTTTGCAAGGCTCAGGATGTGAATGTTAAACTAAGTGTCCCAGGCAAATTGCAGCACTGTAAGAAAAATAATGGGGCAGATCGTCACCTGGTTTAGTGCAGCTATGTAGATTTACTTGAGCCCAGGGTCTGAACCAATGGTCCTCAACTTCATTAAATAGAACTGCAATGAATGAACTGCAGAGCTCTTTTCTATACTTAACTCCAGTAATTAATTCCCTACTAGAGCAAAGTATGTGGTACGAAATAGCACATTTACTTTTATTCAGATGAATATTTCGACATAATGATGGAGAAGCATGAGAAGACGAGGTGGCTCAAGGCAAGGAAATGAAGGAGTGTTGTGAAAGATCACACTGTATAAAGCCTGAAGACCATAGGGCAACTTTGTCACTTGCTTGAGCAGGAGGTAGAAAGAAAGGAAAATTTTACCCAAAAACAAATACGAGAGAGTAGCTCCTTCGCCTCAGTGGCACTTTGCTTCACCAAAAACTGGTGACATTTCATGGAAGCTCAAGTCACTCCTCTAACAGCCTCTGATAGGGAAAGCGTACACCCTAGCAGGACTGTGTGCTCACCTCCCATCTCCTCTCCCTCACTTCATGTGATGCTCTTTGGAGACCGTCAGGAATTTTCTAGAGAACGACTTTTCCTTTGACAAGTACCAGTCCAGTGAAACCAAAATTACATATGAGCAATTCCAATTCATGTGTTTTACCAGGGAGGGGGAAAGGTTTTGGAAATATCAGGCAGATGCACAATGTATACCCTTCTGGATCTGTGTACACATATCAGTTCCATTCTGACTTATTCCCCTACAGTATTTTGCCTAATATTTAAGAAACATCCTTAATAATTTCCAAGAACTCAGTGGTTTATCTTCCAAACATCATTTTTGGAGGGCTCTGATAAGTACCTCTGGCTTCCCCAGGCACCTAACCCCCTCTGCTGCTAGTACATCAAACTTACTTATGTGCAACCACAGCACTGCTGAAATTAATCCTTGGGAGGAATCTCTTGTCTTTGTTACGATGTCAGCTCAACCCGATCGTGCTGAGGCACACACTGGGTAGCCACTCTGACACTGGGTCATGGCTCTGGTTTCACACCAGTTTCTGTCATGGGAGATGAGTTTAAGGAGTCTATCAAGTGCCACTGAGGACTTGAGACACCTCTAGTGTAGAATGAATACCTATAATTATGCCAATAATTTCAAGGGCCACTTGGCAGACTGGGCATTTTTTATTCATTATGAAATATTCCCTTTTTACAGATGGTTTTGTGCAATATTTCAGGTTAAAATCTTTCCTTGTGGTCATCTCTGTTCTTCCACGCCACCTTCCTGGGCATCTCTAAGAACTGCTTGCTTACCTTGAATGACAGTAAGGATGGATACTCAAGAATAAGATGGCTTCACGCCTACATAAATTACTAGAAAAACAGAAACTATTTTAAAAAGTAAAAAGATTTAGGTTGTAAACTTTACAGGGCGGATAAGTGTAATCTGACCAAAAATCCCCTTCCGTACTGGATTAGTTCTGGTTAGGTGAGAATTTTGTTGATTCATCAGGACAAGACCAATTTTAGGAGCAGTTATGTTGGTGTAAAGATGCTTTAATGTGGAAATTTATTTTTTCTCAAAGAGGAATGGGGCCCATGGATGCTGTTTGCAGCTGTTTTCTGTCACTCCATCAATGGCAGATCTAGCAAAACAGATCATATGGATAGTGCTCACCTGCCTTTGTCTGCAGCACTCTAAGTAGCCATCCAGTAGGAGCAGCAATAACCAAAAGGTTGCATCAAAAACAACAAAGGACCCTTGTATACTGATTTGCACCAGATTTACTGATGACAGCAGCAGCAGCCAAGGGGCATGAGTACTTCCAGGCAGTAGTGTTACCACAGGTGAACCCTAAACTTGGATTTGGTTCTTGTGTTAGATGGTGTAGAAAAAAAAAAAAGACAGTACTTCTCCCAACAGTTCCTAATCTAAGTGTGTTCCAAGTCTAAAGAGGCAACAGGGAGGTACAAACAATGGGGGAAGTAAAAGCAGATGATGAGACATTACAGAATATCTCACTAAAAAGCAGTGTCAGCATGCTAGTACTCACCAGTTATCAAATTCTCTGGAGAAACCATGATGAAGGTGAGTTTTAAGGAGGGATTTCAGGGAACTGTAGTAGGCTGGACATCTTTATCGCCTTCCTTCTTGGAAGAGAACAGTAGTTTTGCAGCACTGATGATACCATCAGATCTGATAACAGTTCTCCTTCTGTGTGATCCCTCTGGTATCTAATAAGGCATAAACAGGAATGGAAATGTCTTCTGCAATTAAAACATTCAATGGAGCATGCTTGAGTGAATTCTTATATGTCTGATAAAACCTGAGGTCCTGATGCTGTTTGTCAGGCAGGGTGTTAACAAAGCAACTCTTCTCTATCCAAAAGCTTATTTACTCTTGTCAGAACTCAGTATGTTTGAAATCTCTACCCTTCTGTTACATGCAGTTGAAATTGACTCATGAGTTCAAAACTAGTTAGGAAAGAAGCTTGCTACATAAACACATACATGCACACATACAACACACTGAGCAATGGCACAAGTGTTACACCTTTATGAGATCAGCCTAAACAGCAGTGTGGACACAGAAACATTACATCTTTCACTCCCTCCCAAAATCTGGACATGAATCCACAGCAGCATTTTACATCTGCACTCTGGGACAGCATCCATAGCCATGTTTAGAGCTGGGATCAGGATAGCAGGTAGGGGTCAAATGGCCTTTGACATCCTGAGACTGTTTAGTCAGAAGAAGAGGAGGCTCAGGGGAGACCTTATCATTCTTTACAACTCCCTTAAAGGAGGTTTAGCAAGGTGGGGTTGGCTTAAGGTTGAGGTTGGAATTTAGGAGAAACTTATTCTCTGAAAGAGTGGTAATGCATTGGAATAGGCTGCCCAGGGTGCTGGTGGAGCTAACATTCCAGGAGGTTTTCAAGAAATGCGGGGAGATATGGTACTTAGGGACATGGTTTAGAGGGCAGTATTGGTCATAGCTGGACATTTGGACTAGATTATCTTAGGGGTCTTTTCCAACACTGATGACTGTATGATTCTGATTTTATGATCCTAGACTATAGGGTGAGAGCATAAGAGACACACTCACTTCCTTTCATTCACACCTGAATATTTCTATAGAGAGCAGATTCTGGATGAAGGATTGCAGTTATTTTCCAGATCTCTGACAAGATCAAGCTCCTGAAGGACATGTGCTGGAGGACAGGGACAGCAACCACCAAACCCCAAGAAATTCCTCTTGATGCACTGCATGGACAAACTTTTACCAGCTCATCCCCACCAACTTTCACAATGGGGCTCACCAGCCTCCACAGCAATCTACCCTGGAGCCATCATGCAGTGATTTGTGATGTACTGAAACACAGTTTACATTGCAAAAAGCTCTAATATGTCCCTGGAAAGCAATTAAGAGAGAGCTGCATATGAGTGTTAAGGGTTTTGCTTTGTGAGCAGATGTCCTTTTGGCGGATACACAGTCGACCTCTTGCTCCAGCAAGCCTTGCTCCATCTTGGAGCTGCAGCAAGGAGAGAGGCCATCCTGCTCCAGCGCAGCCAGGCTGGCTTTTATGAGGCCTTTGTCCGGAAATAAGAAGAATGGTAAAGCGAAGTGATCTTCCCCCATGACCGCTGGTGTGGATTATGGAGCTGGCAGCAGCAGGAACGCATTAAGGAAAGCTCCCAGCAACGGGTAAGTTTTAAAATGAAAACTGGCTCAGTGTTAATGCGCAAGTAATGTGTCCCAGCTGTCTTTAATAAAACAGCCAGCTGAAACTCAGCATCATAATAAACGGAGCAAGGATTTCACAAACATCCTGGCTGCACAGAGATATTTTTAAGTTCTTTTTTTTTTTTTCCTCTCTCTCTCTCAGACATTGATTAAACATTTCCTGTTTTCAGCTTTCCAGAATGGTCTTCAGAAGCCTCCCCCTGCTGTCTTCATGCTGGCTGCATCATTTTTCAAGGCCTTGTCTCAATCCTGGCATGATGTGGATACAGGAGGCTTCGTGCAGACCTTGTGCCTGACTGAGAGGTGCCTCTGCTACAGCCACAAATCCATTGGATTGGAGCCCATCACTACAGGCATGGAGCTGAATGATGTTGATGACAGTTCCAAACATCTGGGAGTCTCTCAAGACCCAAGTAGGGACCTTATGACCCTTCACATCCTATTTGTGGACAAGGCACAGAGGAAGTTTTCTACAGCTGGCAGATTAACCTTAGAGCATCAGTGACCACTGCTTTTGCCAATGAATCAGTCACCCTAAAGGCTAGAGAAAGAAAGCAGGTTAAGGGTTCAGCAACTCACGTAGGAGCAAGTCACTGAAACAAAATCTGCTGAGCTGAGTTGCATTCCATTGAACAGGGGATGTCTACTTATAGACTGTCCCAGCCAGTGGAGCAACCAAGCACCTTAGGAGACAATTCATCTGAATTATTTGTGGTTAATTAGGATAAGTTTTAACACATCCTAGAAGCAGATGGACAGGACTATACACCTCTCTCGTGTCTGTAGCCAAGTTCCTCTTCTGTCCCATGAGTGTACCCAGCTCAAGGTTGGAGGAGGAAAGTCCCCTAGTCATGCCAGTCCCCTTGATCACACAGGGATTCTACAGCCCTTTATAAAAGAATCTCTGAATCCAGTGCTCCATCAGGTGCTCAGAGCCCCGTCCAGTCTGACCTTGAGTGCATCGGGGCATCCTCCACCCCTCTGAGAAATGTGAATGGAACCTCACCCTTATCATAAAAAACTTCTTTCCTTTTATCTAATCTATGTCCCCTCTTTCAGTTTGAAACCATTTCATCTTGTCCTATCCCAAGAGACCCTGCTAAAGAGTTTGCCACCTTCTTTCTTAAAGCTCCCCTTTAGGCACTGAAAAGCAGCTATCAGGTCTCCCCAGAGCCCTCTCTTCTCCAGGCTGAATAGCCCCAACTCTCTCAGCCTGTAGGAAAGGTGTTCCATTCCTTGAGTCATTTTTGTAGCCCTCCTCTGGAAGCACTCCAACAGGTCCATGTGTCTCCTGTACTGAGGACTCCACATCTGGACACAGTGCTCCAGGTGAGGCCTCACCACTGCAGAGGATAGAGGCAGGATCATCTCCCTCACTCTGCTGGCCACGCTTCTTTTGATGCAGCCCTGGATATGGTTGGCTTTCTGAGCTGCAAAGGCACAGTGCTGGCTCATATCCAGCTTCCCATCCACCAGTACCCCAAAAGTCCTTCTCAGCAGGGCTGTGCTCAATCCTTCCATCCCCCCACTCATATTGACAAGCTCCTGCCTCTGTCTAGCGAGCTATAAGTACACCTGACATTCAGCTGAAGTGCATGGGCATTTTGCCAGTCAATAAAATCAGGTTTCACTCATAAATTTTCAGCAGTAGAGGGTATGGCTAGAAGTACTCAACTTTCATCCCAGAAATGCACAACCACTTTCAGTGCACTCACTCCAAATATTTTATGCATTTCAGTGTTTCCTATAGTTCTATAGTAACTCCCACAAATATATAAATCATGTCTGTGGTACAGAAGAGAGAAAAGGCTTGGAATACTGAGTACAGAAGAAGTAGAAACATGTCCTCATCATCTCTAGTTTTCACTAGGAGATGTATGTCCAGATATCCCTAGAATTCAAGATTTGGCTATTGTTTGGAAATTCATGTTTTTTATCCTGATTCCAGAATTAGGGATCCCTTCACCATATGGAATATAACTTTTTTTTTTCTTTAAATTTCCACTTCTGACGAGTGTGTTGCAGGATTAGTTAATATTGTGAGGTGGTGATTGATGAGTGGATCTTTTAAAACACAATGCACCACCTAACACTGAGAATTTTCAGGTGAGTTTAGAGTGACATTCCTAAGGAGCTAGTCCAAACCTGATCTCAGTAGATCAAAAAATTGTCATATAAACCAACATAGAATGGAAATATCCTCTAGTGATCATTTTCAGTAACAGACTGGTGAATGGTGAGGTCTTCAGTTGATACTTCTGGCTACCCATAAATTTCTGCAAGGTTTGAAACATTCTGAGGGATGTTCCAAAAAAACAGATTAGTTTTCTTTGCCCTGCAGTCTTATTTTACTTTGAATCCTCAGCTTTTTTTTTTTTTTTTTTCCTAAAACAAGGTATCAAAATATCTTGGATGGAATTATTCAATGCATACCATGAAACACCTTGCCAAAAACCATTCACTTCAAACTGTATTTGTTTGTAGTACCTGAGTTTTCCTTCAGCCTCAGGAATTCTGCTTAGCACAACTCCATAATGGTTTGAAAGGAAAACAAAATGATATTAAACTTTATCAGCCATATGCAACAGCATTATTAGCCTTCGTACATTGATCATAGGTGAGGAAAAACACATTTCTGGATTTTTCTCAAATCTTGTTACATGTGTTTATCCTTTTTTCTCTTCTACACGATCCTCTTCTTTACAATCCACCACCACGTTTTCAAAAAGGTACCTTGAGGAGCAGACAGAAAGTGAAGTGTAAGTAGTAACATATTCCATACTTATTGCCAGTGTTTCTAAAGTAACTGTCAGTGAAATACATATGGACTTTTCACAGAAGCAATTTAGAGTAACTCATAGTCTTTATGGTTTCATAGTCCATGCAATCTACCAGCCAACGAATGCAGACAAGAAAGGTGCAGTTCAGCAACCAGCTAAAAACATTTTACCCCAAAGTTTTCTACCCAAGAATGACCTGATGTCAAAAATGTGATTTTTTTTTTTTTTTTTTAAAGGAAAAATAAAACTCTCTTTTAAGAAAGCTTTTCATTCCAAAATTTAAAGACAAGAAGCCTTCGCAATATTGGAGATGTTTCAATTTGGTGAACAAATAAAAAAACAAATATTTTTTCCTGCTGAAAAAAAAATGAAAATAAATGAGTGAACTTGTTTTTTCTTGCTAATGCACTCATTCTAACAAAACAAAACACACAAAATCAAAACAAAATATAGAGCTGAGAATCAGTAATCATCTTCTCCATTTTTCTTATTTTACAAAGTATAGGTTATCTTCCCAGTTGTGAGAGCATTTCTGATGAAAGTTTAGTCCAGGACAAAGTGACTTAAACTAGGACCTTAAAATGAAATGCAGTCCTAGAAGAAAAGTTAGATTGTGCTGAGCCCAACCTTTTTCGTTTAAAGATTTGCCAATTAAGTTATCACTTTGGTCTGCAAATTGCCATTGAACTCACATCTCAGGCTCTAAGCAAAGTAAAATGTTACAGTATGCACTACTAAATCAGCCTAGGAGACTGCCCAGGACAGGTGGACAATTTGGTCTTTGAAACAGTTGGGTCTTTTGATTTTCTATTTCTAAAGCCTAGAATTAAACACTGGTCCCAACCGTATAACCTTGAAAGGGACCTTCTGATAGCACAACCTGTGTCTGTTGCACAGTAATGCTCAGAGGCCTGAAAAGGGAACAAGCCTCTATTGTTTCTGATGCAGCCCCTTCCCCCAGATTTTTGGTCTGACACATACAAAGCAAGGATAAAGGAAAGAGGCTGTAATTATCCTCTTCCACATCTCCATTTTATGGGCTGAGAACCAGGGCAGAAGGTCCCATGACTTTTTTTTGGATGCGAACCCAAAGTCTGTGCCAGCAATAGTATTTAACCCAGCTCTTTGTCCCAGGCCAGTGCTTTATCAATAAGACCCACTTTCTCCTTCCATAGATTTTTCGGAACAAAAAAACATTTTCTGACTGTCCCAGTTCTTCTATTGTGGTACTTCATCCCTGTCAGCCATTCCCTGGCATCTACCCAACCAATGTAACTGTTGCTTGCTCACAGCTCTGTTTCTCAGAGAACATTGCTATTGTCATGATACTCCACTGAGATCAAAGGTCCTAACCAAGACGAAGGCTTGGTTGTTTTAATCATCATCTAAATTTACATTTCTATGAAGTAAGCCTTCCCCAAAAAGGAACAGCTCTTCTAGCAAAGCTGATGTCTAAGTCATCTTTTTAAATCTGGCATGTCCTTGGTTGAGGAGAAGCAACTGCTGCTGACACAAGCCATCACTTCCAGCAGCTAGCAGACCATTTTCCAGGATATCAAACTATAATTCTTGAAAAAAGTGTGATTAGTATTAAGGAGACAGGTTCCCTTTGCTAGGATGGAAACAACACCGGTACAGACAGTCCCAATTTGTTCAAACCACTGTAAGTAGTAGCAGTACTGTTTCGTAGTGGAGACCAGCTTTGGAAGAGCCAGAGATAAAGCTGTTGTCTCCCAAACCTGTACTAAATAAAGACATGATTGATGGGAGTGCTTGCTTAGACTCCATGATAATTATAACATGATTTTTATTCGAGGAGGGACTGCTAAGTTTTAACTCCATCTATATCAGTTAACATGCAACTATACTTTTTAAAGATTCTCCAGCAGTCCAAATAGAAAAATTTCATGTTTATTTTCAGGAGATTAAAGAATGAGATGGCCATGTTAAGTGATTGTTTACAAACTTCTACATGTGTATCTATTGTCACAGTTGGACAAGAACCATTTCCTTCACAACAGCCATGCCGACATTAAGGGAATAGACTCCGGTTTGGGCCCTGCTGGAGGGGATGCACTGTGATTGTATCAGTAAACAAGTTCATCTTTTGTGAGTTTTTTAAGATTTGTATTTGTTCTACAGATGAATGAAAACTCAAACTTTCTAATTTTTTTTTTTCCCACACACAGGAAGAAAAAGATATGATGGGCCATCCTGGACCAGAAAAACCTTCCTAATAAGAAACTAACCAGGGGAAACAGCCATGGATGCTGTACTACCAGCATTCATAGCTGGGATCTAGCTCCACAAGCCAAGGACAAAGCGTTTCCAGCAGACCTTTCTGCAGACGGTCAGACTGACTTTAAAGTGCCTTGTTATTAGGGCTTCCTTTATTTTTCATTTGTTTGTTTGTGTGGTTCTGCTCTTCCGAGGAGTTGTGCCAGAAATGGGAGCAAAGAGACATCACAAACAATGCCAGCCCCACAGTGTTTGTGACTGCCAGTGCAAGGGTGGGCAGGAAAACTTATAAGAACTCTCTCCTTCCAGAGGATTCCTGCCTGTTTTCCAGACCCAAAGTGTTTGGATAAACACTGACCTCTTTGAGGCTTAATTACTCTGGTGTAAAACAAGGAAGAGAGGAATGGAAAATGCCTCCAAGATCATCCATGCTCATTGCCTGCTGAGGCAGGATTATACCTCTGCTATCTTTCATGTAGTCTTTGTATAAAATTCTCTATCAAAGAACCTTCACTTTTATTTGGGTATGGCATCAGAAATCTCACTGTGTCAGTCTAGGCAGATGCTCCAAGCAGGGGGCTTTATGCCTTTGGGACAGCAATCAGCCCTGGCAGTCCAGCCTCGGAATCCTCTCACAGGATTATTTTCTGCTGAAGAGGAGTCCATATTTTGTTTGCTTTCCTCAGAGCTTCTTTATGTGCCCACTGAACCAAGATTCCCTTTCTATTCCTTCACTTTTTCTATCTCTTCCAACCACATGTTGCTGATAAATGATCACCTCATCCTCAAGGGGAAAGATTAACACCTCACTTTACTAGCAGCTGTCCTGAATTTTCCTGTCCTAATTTTTTCTCTTTGCTCCTCCGTGTACATTCACAGCTCCTCAGGGAAGCTGTGAAAAGAAAAACTTTTCATTCCAGAGAACCACCAAAACTTATGCTTTCCTCTGTCTATATCACTCATGGTCCAAAATTTAAGTCACAACGCCAGTTGATATAAATTCATACTTTGAATTTATTGAACTCACTAATTCATACTTTGCATCACTTCATAGCAGGTGAGAATCACAGTAAACAACCGTGCAAATATTGATCACAAGTAAACTAGTGTTCATGAGATCAACACAGTTCAATTGGGATGTAGAGGGATCTGCATCCATTCAAAGGAGGCACATGAATGTAAAATGGGTCTGAACAAAAGAATCAGCCTCTAGTTTTCAAGGCACAAATCAGCCACTTCCCATGCTGATAGGGAAACAATTTCTCTGGTAGGACAGGCAGAGACTGCCTAATTACAGCAAACTGCAGAAGTAAAACAATACGCCGCTGCAGCCAGCCTAAAATAGCTTTAGGGTTAAAAGAATAAGTAATCAGTCTCTTACAAGTGTTTGCTTTTCATAAGAGTGTTTGTGGCTCCATTTATCCCAATAAACTCTAAGGCCATTGACATCTAGCAAAAGCGTTTCCTGCCCTTCTGCCTCAAAACACGCACATTTCCGAGAGGAGCACAAACCCTGCAGTGCATGTGTGTTGCCCTGCAGTGAATGTACTGAGGGACATGTAAGACCTCTAAGCAATGTGGAAGCCAAGAAACGTGATGGGTAAAGCAGGCTGGATTTTCACCACTGGTGGCCACAATGACACACGATAGAAAGTGTAATAAGTACGGTGTTTCCGAGAGGATGTGGGGTTATGGATCTAGCAATATCGGTAAATTGCGCCTGTTCTTCAGTTTGACCACAAAATAACTAAACTGCAGTATTTTCCACACTGCTCAGCTAAACAGCTTAAATTGGACCCTCTCGAGGGCTAAAAGGAATCATTTTCATCCTAAACAATTCCATAGCCAACCTGACCAAAGCCTTTAATTCGTGCCAGTTCAAGTCAAAAGCTTTATGGTGTAGGTTATTGTTCAATATCCAACAATGGAGCACACTGAGACAGCCTCCTTCTCCTTGTTCTCCCACTGCACACATGACCAGTGGCTGATAACTGTGATTGCTCAGAAGAGAGGAGCTCCCTGAGTCAGTCCTCGGATAATCACTTCGCTTTGGTGCAGCTCTGCACTCCTTACCTGGAAGCTATTAATTCCTTGGTCTGAGCTCCCTTTTCAGGGGCCATTCTGCAGAACATACTGCTGACCAGTTCCTGGTGTGTTCTTTCATCTGATGAAAGAGCTTATTTAAACAGAAATTTGAACACTTCTGCTCTGCCAGGCACTGGCTGAAAATATGTATTAGTAGATGCTTTGTCATGAGCAAATCCAGACCAGAGCTTCCCTTTAGGTTCCTCAAGTTCCAGTTGTGATGTTCTCAGTTTTCAGCCAGGTAGGTAAAAATCATTCACATTTTACAGATGGGGAAGCTGTGGTGGAACAAAAAGTGTAAGAAATGTGCCCAAAATCAACAGCTTTTTTTTTTTTTTTTTTTTTTTTTTTTTTTTTTTTGTGGCAGGGAGAAGAGCTGAGCTCAGATCTCCTGCCACCCAGTGGGGTGCTTTCACCACACCACACTCCTTCCTTTGCAGGTTTACTAGAGCTAGGTTAATGGACAGCACTTCAAACCCAGTGGCACCAGTCATCCCACAGAGAGCAAAATAGTGCCCAGGATCAGTGGCTGGATTGCTAAAATGCAGCAGAAATGAGGCACATCACACATCTGTAAAAAGACAAGCACGCAGGGTCAGGGCTGGAGCATCTAAGGGATGAAAAGCTAACATTTGTCTGCAAAGGAAACAACACAGACAGCTTGTGAAAAACCACTTCCATAGAGTCCTGTCATCCTGCCCAAGACCTGATAGATAGGACCACCCACTCCCATGAAGGTAAGAGGCACTGCGTATCTGGGAATCAGTGGGGGGGGAAATTCATTTCACCTAATTTCAGATGCTTACAAGGTAGACCTGAACACCCTCATGCTCTTCAACAGATGGCTTTTTCTGACCTGCTTCAGCAGCCAAAGTATAATTCAGAATTATACTTTAGATATAAAAATATGAATAAATAGAAAAGGTAGCTACAGAGGCCAACTCAGGTAGAAATGCCAATGTTCCATGCATCTACTTTTGATCATAGGTATCTCACCCAGATGGCAGATGAAAATAAGCTCAAATTTAAGTAGGATTACTTTAAAAAACCTATAGAATGGCACATAGTCCAGCTCACATTCTTTTGTTTTCAACATCAATATATACTTTTCATATATCTTAGAATCATGGAATCATTTGAGTTGGAAAGAACCTTTAAAGGCCATCTCGTCCAACCCTCCTGCAATGAACAGAGACACCTACAGCTCCATCAGGTTCCCAGCGTCCCATTCAGCCTGACCTTGAGTGTCTCCAAGGATGGGGCATCCACCACCTCTCTGGGCAACCTGTGCCAGTTTTTTACCACGCTTGTCATAAAAATCTTTTTCCTTATATCCAATCTATATAAGCCACAATACAGAGCTGATATTTAGGACCATTAAAAAAGATGCTAACTAAATTGAGGTTTTTTATGTAGTCCTGCTTATCTGTGGAGAAAAACTTCATGTTCCCATTTTGCTCTGGGCACAGTGGGAGTCAAAGAGAAAGGAAGAATTTCTCCCTGTCTTCTTAGTCTCTTTTTCTGGTCAACTCTATACCTAAAACCTCTCAGCGGTCAGCTGGTGTTATGTTCAGAGCTGAGTTGTGGCCACTCTGGGCTTTCTGCTGCCACCTCCTCTCCTCTTCTTCGGTGTTTCTGGCACATTTTTTTTTACAAACACAGTTCAGCCAAAATGATATCCTGACCCCAGGTTTTCTACTGCTGCTGGTGAAGTAGCTTTGAGTTTCTTCTGTACCTCACACAGCAGTTTCGGGTTCCTGAAGAGCTCAGTACATCTTTTTCTTGAGAAATAGCTTCCATTACTTGAACTCAGTTACATCTGTCCAAAGGATGGCTGTAAAAACCAGCATTTTCAATGATATTTTGCAGAAGTGGGGTAAAACAAGAAGCAGAGTTTGTCCCCCTCAGCTCAGCCTCCTCCTGAATGGTCCTGGAACAGACCCTACTTTCAATTACTTCCTATTTTGCTAGACTTTAACTGTGTGGGCTGAAATGTTATGCTCCGGATATCTGCTTCAGGGTAAACGTTTCAAGTCAATTCAAGACAAAACATTTCAGGTTTTGTGCAAAAGGCAAGGGGAAAAATGCATTCCTTTGCCCACGTTAAGCAAGCATTTCCGTGAGTGAGACTGAGGAAATGTGGTTTCACCTCAACATGCGCCCTTTGGCTGCTAATACCAACCCCCTGCAATCTCCCTGATTCTCCCCCTTCTGTTTGTCCCTAGCAGAAAAGCAACTTTCTGCTTTGTCCCATGTGCTTACAAACTGGCCAACCAGCATAACGTACTGACAAACAGAATGGAAATATTCCAACTACTTCTCTTCCTTTTTTGGGACATTTACCTGCATCTCTATCCTCTACCCAGCTGCCAAGTTCCATCGAACTCGCAGGAACTTCATTATATTGGACCTCCCTTCTCAAAAATGATTTCACAGAATCATAGAATCATAGAATGGCCTGTGTTGAAAAAGATCACAATGACCATCTGGTTTCAAGCCCCTGATATGTGCAGAGTTGCCAGCCACCAGACCAGGCTGCCCAGAGCCCCATCCAGCCTGGCCTTGAATGCCTCTAGGGATGGGGCATCCACAACCTACTTGGGCAACCTGTTCCAGTGCGTCACCACCCTCCTAATAGTGAAGTGAAAAATTTCCTCCTAATTGCTAACCTAATACTTTTTGAAATTTGCCATGTAATAAAAAGAAGAAAAGATAGGTAGGTGCGAGGAGTGATCACATTGTGGTTTTTTTGTGTTTTTTTTTTTTCACTAAGTTTAAAATAATTGTTGAACTTTTATTAGTAGCATTACAATTCTACCCACAATACATTCAACAGCGTGTATATCAACATGTACATCATTACTTTGGGGAAATGAACATGAAAACAATGTGTAAGACAAAGTCTCTTGAGACAAGGGCAAAGACTTCAGCACCTTTGAGGAGATTTAGATCAGATCCAGAAAGAGGAACTATACTAGGTCAATCATTTTAATTTGGCATTTGTTTTGAAGAAACAAAACAATGAAAACAACCTAAATTGTCCACAAAGACAGCCTTTTCCATAGCATTTCTAGGCTCATCCTTTTTTTCTTCAATGAAATTAAAATAAAAAAATAAAATAAAAAAACATCTAATTACCCCTATTAGCATGATGAATTGTATTGAAAAGGAAAGTTGTGGCAATGTGGGGAAAGTGTTGAGGTGTAGAGATTATTTGTGTGAAGATATTTTGTGAACCATAGAATTGAACCATAGAGAAGCTGTGAACAAAGATGGTTAAAGACTGTAATAAATTCCGTGTTTACTGGTTTGCTGGCACCCGCGAGGGACTATATATTCCTGGCAGTGACAGAAGAGGTGGTTTCTGGGGAAAATCAGAGCACTGTCTGCCAAGTTTAACGGCTTTAAGAAGTCCAGTCCAGGTGATCATGGCAGGGGATTGATCTGACACATGGAACACAAAAGCAGCCTCCAGGATTCCACCTTCACCCTATGACTTCAGAGGGGGCACAGGAGTACAACTTCCTCCAGCAATCTGGTATTCATTTGTGGATAGGAAAACTACAATGAACAACTGTGACAAATGAGGATAAGATGGACTGAGGGAATGTAAGAGAGGACCTCAGCTTCACCTCAATATGAGGAAGGAGAAGGGCACTCATTTTGGCATTTGTGATTTTTGCAGCAGGGCGGTAGAAGCAAAGCAGGTACAAGATGCCCTGGCAGTCCATGCAAGTGAGGACAAGGTGTGAAGACAGCACCAACTTCTGCCTTAGCTCATTTTGAAGTGGAGGCTTATAAATTTGATTTAAGCAGCTGCAGAAAAGAGGATACTGTTACCCAAGGATATGTAATACATCACTTTGCACTGAAGCCAGCAATACCCATCTTCTTTCATCACCTCACTGTATGCAATCGTTTCCTTGCAATGCATGAAAATAAAAAAGTCAACAAGAGTCTAAGGACATTGGAGAGTCTAAGTTGAAGAAATGTTATGTATAATATGAAATGCCTGGTAGCTTGCAAGTTCACTGCCTAGACCAGAACAGATATTTCCATGTAAAAAGAACAGCTATGTGACATCTTCTGGACATTCATAATGGGGTAAGAATATTTGACAGTTTTTGTTGTGGGCCTTTGGGTTCACATGAAGCAGGTAGATGAAACTGCCAAGGGAAAATATGTGTTGACCACTTCCCCCCTTACACTACTTGTGAGGAATACCAAGAGGACAACTAGCCCTAGCTGGTCATCCAACTTTTGTAATGAGCCACAGAATACACAAAACCACTGTTCTGTATGTTTTATTTTGGCCAATGAAACATCCACAGATTATTTCAAACAAAGTTGATGAGCAGAGCTGCAGCATTATCAATTCTTCTTCCACCAGCCTGTCCATTGTCACCAGGAGTGCACAGGCAGGCTTTTTCATATGCCCCTAAGTGTCTGAGATGCTCATCAATATGAATAATTCATCCTCCCAGTGATGCATGTTGCTCCTTGGCTACTGCATAAACTTCCTGAATACAGCAACATGCATGCAATTACCAACAGCTCTAAGGTTAGCATAAATCAAAGTGAGAAGTCAGCTGCCACTGGCATTTCAGATGCAGTGCCCATGTCTCAAATGGAGCTGAGTTAAAGCAATAACTTCATCCAAGTCTCTGAATGGGACGTGGCTTGCAATCGGTTAGCACAAAGCTACATTGTGCCATGAGCTGCACCTGCTTCTAGAGTTGCTGGAGCAGTAGCAAACAGAGATGCCACCTGGCAAGATGGCATTTCCTGAAGCCTGCAATGACGAGGCAAAAAAAATAAAAAAATTAAAAAAAAAAATCCCAACAAACAGATGGTGTTTGCAGAAATGGGAACTATATGGAAACAACAAAGGGCATTACAGCAACAACAAATACACTGCTCTCAGCCCTCTCTAAACTGTCACACACATCCTTAGTGGGTGGTAAAGACATGCCGAAATTCAGGTGCCTTCTCTCCCCGGAGAAAGGGATCTTGTTTTTCAAGTTCATTGCTCCTCAAACTGTGTGAAAAAAGATTAGAATCACAAAGACCCACTGAGCAGTGTCTGCCCTGAGCATAAAGAGAGCAAAAAATAAACCCTAAGGACTGACACTGCTAGAAACGGGACATCTGCAAAGGGATGTAAATGTGACTGTGCCCCCACATCAGAGCTTGGAAAGCAGAAACACAACACTTGACTGAAAGCAAGCAATTGGTGCCAAGAAGAATATAAAGTATGGGAATACAAGAAGTGGGGAGGTGGTCAAATCTGTAAGAGCAAAACAAAAGTTTGTTTCTTCCAATGAATTCATTGCAAAACTTGGAAGTTAACAAACAGAGGTGTCTCTGCCATGAGATACTGATTCTGACAGGGTCCAGCTCCAGTTGCAGCCATCAGATACAGACTGAATGGTCTGAAAGGTTTACTTCCTAAACCACAATGGTTTTGCCCTGAAACATAACAGTTTATGTCCTTCCCATAGTACTTGTTTATCTAGTCTTCCAAGTGTTTTGACTATGATGCTGGATGGCCCTGTCATCTACAGAAATAACTCATTCTTATTTCCATACAGCCAATAATTTCTTGTCACGACCCCAGGATTTCACAATAGGGTTGAAATACTAACTGCATCTCAAAAACCTGAAAGAGCTTTACAAATCATGGAAGAGACACTACCTCTCTTGGCAGGAGATACCTCAACTTCATGCCTATGGAACTTCATGCCTTTCAAAGTAGCAGTCTCCTTGGACACTGAAGTTTTATTCCCATGGGAATAAGCAGGAGGAGAGGCACAGCACTCCAAGGACCTAAGGATCAACTGGGAAAACTCAGACATCTCAAATCATTCACACAAAATCAAGGATCTGCTCATAAACGGCAAGAGGCTCTAAATACTATTCATGAACAACCTTCCTGAGGAAGGAGTCCATTGCTTCTTAAACACTACCAGTGTCTTTGCCCAACAGACATCTCAAGATGAAAATTTGGGCCAGTCTGAGCACTTCCAAAGACTGCAAGCCACACAGTTGTGTTGCTGTTAGCTGTCCAGGACAGTCAGTGCCCTTGCCTCAGGCAGAAAGTCTTTGCTCACTGACATCCATTTAGAGAGGCAATCAGAAAGGAGAAAGACGTTGGATAAGAGGTGTGGACAAGATGGTATCCAGAGGCCCCTTCCAACCTTGGCCATCCTGTGATTCTGTGAAGACCAGTTTCCTTTCTCATGTGCCTTGGCACATCATTTTGCATGTTTTCCTTGTCTCATCTTCCTTTAATAAGAACATCCATTTATTGTTGTCCTGACTCACTCCACATGCCAGACACAGAATCTTTCTGCTCAGGATTCACACAGACCAAAGTCAGCTTCGGACACAGTCTGGGAGACACATTTTAAATTTGTCTGGGTAAAACAACCAACACTGAAAAATTCGTTGCTCTACCCAGAAGGACACCAAAACTTTCCCTATTATCTCAGGAGATCTCCCAATCCTGCAAATGTTTCACATCCTTCCAGAATAACTGCTGGATGCTGAGGTCACATATAATAAACAGATGAGTATCTTGTCCAAGATTTAAGCTTCTCTTCAGCCAGGGCAAACTTAAAGACAGCTTTTCTCTTCTTTCTGTCTCTGCAGAATATCATGCCCTTTTGTTGCTGTGTTAAACCTCCAGGAGCCTAAGCTCAGTGCAGTGAGACCAGGGTGAGTGACCCAACAGAAGAAGACCCAAAAGAAAAAGAGGGTCAACAAGATGGAGAAGTGAAAAGATTAAGAAAAGAAGATTCAAACAAGGAACACTAGACAAAATAAAATAAATAAAATAAAATAAATCTATACAATTCATGGAGGGGGAAAAAAAAAACGTTAAAAACATTAAAAACATTAAAAGTCTTGGCACAAGGGCAAATGTTAAACTATCACAACCTCAAAATGGATCCAGTCACAATGCCAGATGCAACACAGGAATAGTTCAGATCCAGAAAAGAGATTTCCAGCTTCTATCTATTTCTGGGATAATCAGTACCATGGGGGAAAGGGAAATAGAAACACTATAAAGTTTATCTAGGGGATAGAAACACACCCAATACTTGATGTGAGAAAAGAAAATGTGCTATTATCTAGCATGTGTACTGCAGGAATGGCCACAGAGCTGGGTGGGGATCAAGGCCTCTTGAGCTAAATTGCATGAGTGTACATGAAGGGGCTGAAGAGAAAATGTTCTCTCATCATCTGCTCTGACAACATCTGAACCGAATTTGCAAGGGCTGAGGGCTCTTTTTTTTTTATTATTCCTGAACAACTCAGAAACAAGTGAAAAGTCTCCTATGCTCCATAAAGCAAAATTCAGCAAACATGCCTGAAACATTACTGAGTTCAGGTGAAGTCTGCCAATTCACTGCCACTGGAGAATTAATTTTCTAAAACAGTTTAAAGAAGACCAGGTTGACCCAAATGTGAATATGTAGCAATTCACTGCTGGGAGGAGCAGTACAGGACTAGATGGCAAACTTGACGGTTAATGTAGTTGGTACCTATAAGCATCTAAGAGAATTAAAATTAATTGCATCTGCATTTCGCTTCCCTGTCCAAGCTGTCCTGACCCCACATTATTACCTCAATGAAGGAGACCTTTCTTCTCATTCTGGATGGCACATCTAAATTTAGACATTGATCACACCAGCTCTCTTTGCAGCCAGTGAAGAAATAGTCTTTCCTTAGAAGATCAATTGCAGGCAACTATTTCATGATGTCCCATTTCCTATTTACTCTATTGACTGTTCTATTTCCTTAGCCTCCAGCTCACACTCTAAGTATCATCACTTGGCTAGATAAATCCCAGCCTGTATATCTATTTCAAGGAGCTCAGCTTCCAATCAACCAATCAACCATTCAACCATTACCAATCAAATTTGGTAACACAGCAATAACATAGATAATGTTAGGTAGATCTGAATACCCTAAGTCACTTCATCCACGGTTACGTATTATTTAACGACTCAGCTTCTAACCTGCAGCACAGCTAGGAAACCACTAAGAATCAGGAACCCAAATGCCTTTGTGGATCTAGATACAAATTCCTTGCTTACGGGAAGTACAACAGCAATGAACTCTACCACTTTCCATGGGCTCCAGAGCAGTTATTGTGGTTTCAGACTCCCTCTGATATCCGCTGCTACAGATCTGCTGACCTCAGTGGTCCTGGATTGCAGTCCACATTTGGGGCAGGATGAGAATTGGTACCATGGCCTTTTCCCGCTCCCAAGTACCAGCCTATAATCAGAAACTGGCAAACCTCAGAGGGTTTGGCATGTCATCCAAAAAAATTCATATGAAAACATTAAGGAAAATAGCTGGGATCCAAATCTGCTAAGAGCAAACAGGGCTTCTTAGCAGCGCAGGGCAGAATGTGCTAGCAACAATGGGTATTTTGTGGTATTTTACTTTGAGCTCCAACCAGAGCCAAGGAGTGCACACCATCTGCAGATGAAGTTTAGAATGCAATGAACTTTTTTTTCCCTACATACCAGAGTTTAAAAAAAACGTCTGGGAAAAGGGTTGTTACTTGTATCTATTCAAATATAGCTAGTCAGTCACTAATGACAACCTACACTGAGACACGTTCAAAACACAAATCAACCCTTTGATAAGGATTTTAAAAAGTCTGAATCGTGTGGGTTTTTTCTTTCCTCTCTAAATCCTTCCCTTTCCCTCTGCTCTTCAGGGATCCCAGATCCCTCCAGAAATAGGAGTGCCAAAATACGAAGGGAACAGTCCATCCTGCCAGGTTCCCTCAAAGCAATGAGTACAGCTGCTCTTCTTCTCCTGCATCATGATTTTGCTGAGCTCTCTGCTCACTTGAATTCCCATTGTCTGCCCAGATGCACACATGCACCTCCCTGGTTATCAAGACACATTAATCTGCCAACATGCATTGACTGTCCCAGCCAGGGATAGGCAGACTTCTCAGAGGTAGTGGCTACTAAAGCTGGAATGAAACGTCATCTTGCTGGACTTATGGCCTCAAAGAGAGACTCATGCATTCACAACTTGTCAGTAATGTTAGATCTAGATAAAGCAATCTAATAAAACTTCTTTGTCCTACAAAATTGTCTCTTCTTTCAACATCACGTTTCAGGCATACAGGGGTCTAGATTTTGGACTATAAAATAGGGATCTTGAAGATACAGGCAAGGGGGGCACCCAGGTGGTGCTCTCGCAGATGAACCCAGTTGTCTCCCACCGAAGTCAGAGAAAGTTATAATTTTCACCCACTATTGGTAGAGAGTAAGGATCACCTTTAAATCCTGCCCACATTTGGATGCAAGAAGTCAGGCAGAGGGGAACGGTGGGGTGGATTTTGATGGCCTGCTCAGCCAGTGAACATTTCTGGGGTGATCTTGTCAGAGTTTTCATGACTCCAACTGTTTCCTCTAATTGTGAAGGTGAATGCACAAATGTACAGCAGAAACTCCTGCCAGCCTGATAAGATTAAGCAAAATTTTAAACAGCATTATTCTAATAGAGAAATCAAAACACCCAAGTTTGCCTTCTCCCCCTCCCATCTTCTCTCAGAGTGTGAGTAGTATGGGGAGAAAATAAAGCCTCAGGCATTTCTAAGTATTATTTAAACTTCTGCATGGCGGTAGCTAGGAAAGCTGTAGCTTTTTTTACAGCTGTAGCTGTAGCTAGGCTAGCTGCAAAGCTGTGCTAAATACTCAAAATCACTGAGTGCAGAATGGTTCATTGAACTGCGCCGAGCCAAGCAACAAATTATAGCCTGCATAGCTGCTGAAGAGTCATTTCATCTTTATCATTTTAAGTCAATTCTTCCTTTAATTAAACAGTTTATTTTGTAGGATAAAGAAGGGATTACAAATGTCATTACTTGGGAATTTTCAAAGAATTGTTGCCTTGCAAAATCTCCCTCTGGATATCCGGTGATTCTTATATGATGGGGTACTGACAAATGAGCATTTGTAGATACAGAAAGGTCCTCTGAGCCTGAAGGAAGGCCTGTGTGAACACCAAATCATTTGAAATAAGTAACAAGAGGACTTCAGAAGGACACGGATTAATCCCACTGTCTTCTCCCAGTATCTGGAATCTTTTCCATCTTCCCATAGCTGTCATGATCTCATATGACAGGACAAGGGGAAACGGCCGGAAACTGCAGCATAGGAAGTTCCGCACAAATGTGCACAAGAACTTCTTTACAGTGAGGTGACGGAGCACTGGAACAGGCTGCCCAGGGAGGTGGTGGAGTCTCCTTCTCTGGAGATGTTCAAGACCTGCCTGGATGCCGACCTGTGCGACCTGCTGTAGGGAACCTGCTTTGGCAGGGGGTTGGACTCGATGATCTCTGGAGGTCCCTTCCAACCCCTACAATTCTGTGATTCTGTAATTCTGTGATATCACAAAGATATCGCTGCATCCCAGCAGACAGTTAAAAATGAGTACCTACAATTAATATCAGTAATACAAATAATTCTGATAGACATAGACATCACATTACTCAGAGATAAAAACACCACACAAGCTGGAAAACAACTTTGCACCAATCAGGTTAAATGATTGCCACACTACTCTCTATCCATTGAAAGGTTGTGGAAAATGGGAGAGGTGCTGGAGGAAAGCCAGTGTCAATCCAATCTTCAAAAAGGGCAAGAAGGTGGAGCTGGAAAACTAGAGGCCGAGCAAGTAGAAGAAAAGAAGATTATGGAGTCTCTTTCTTTGGAGATTCAAGACCCATCTGGATGCTTTCCTGTGTAATCTAGTGAACCTGCTTTAGCAATGGAGTTGGACTCAATCTCCAGAGGCCCCTTCCAACTCCTACAATTCTGTGATTCTGCAATTCTGTTAAGACTAAGAAATAGAGTCCTTCTTCATGGCAGCTGATCCTTAATTCTGATGCACATAGAATATATGCTTCTGTCATGAGCAGGTTAATAGACATGAGTTTAGATAAGTGGAACTTAGGTATGAAAACACACAGGACTCCTAGCAATTCAGCAAGAGGTTTTTCCTTGCATTCTCTTTGCTTCTAGGCCTGTTCCCTTTTCTCTCCACTTATATTTAGCTCACTTAAAAGAACTCCAGAATGAGCTTAATTCATAACCAGAAAATAAATTCAGAGGCTGTCAAAGGGCTGCTGACAAAAAATGCTGCAAGACCTCTTGAACATTGTGAATTCAAATCCAGAGTCAGCAAGTTGAGTGATGCATGGGCATGGCTTGAATGAACAAAGCATACTGTGGGACATTTATGTGTTAGGCACAGAGGATAATAAATCATTGCTGTTTTTATATAATTATGGTTATCTCAAAGGAATTTAGTAGTACAGATTAACATATGGAGATATTTTCATCTTCCTCAGAAAAGAAACTGCCTCATCCTACACTATATCAAGAGAGAATAATAGAATCAGCTGAAATTTAGGGAAAACTTGGCACAAAGTGATAGAAAATGGCTGAAAACAATCCCAGGACAACTGTAGCACCTCCTGCCACCCCAAGATGAAATTTAAAGTCCTTCTCAGAGATCCCCATAGTAGATCCCACAGCAAATATTACCAACGCTTTCTTGTCTTTGTGCTCCTCCTAATGTTCAAATTGATTTTCTCCTGTCATTTATATTCACTGCTTCCTGTCTCAGCTTCATACACAGGCAACATGTAATTAAGAAACATTTAGGTTTCCATAGTCCTGAATCGTGGACTATCAACCAGACTAGATGTGAATTATTATTCTGTTGTAATCAGAAAGGTAAGCATGAAACACCTCCACTTGACCTGAAGGAAATGCATATCTGGGGTCTCAGGCCTATAGCAAGCAGCCAGGTAACTTGACAGCTCTTACATCTCTTTGTTCTGGCAGTAGCCAATGCAGAAACTTGAATAAATTGCACTCCTGAGTTTATCTCATGTAAAAGAAGAAATAAGGATTGACTGATTAGTCAAAGAGTTCAGAGGAATATTTCTGGTCTAGGGGGCAAGACCCTGAGCATATATATATATATATATCCTTTCCTTTTTCCTTTCCTTTTTCCTTTCCTTTTTCCTCTCCTCTCCTCTCCTCTCCTCTCCTCTCCTCTCCTCTCCTCTCCCTCTTCCTTTTTTTCTCCTAGAGTCTGCTAAAGGAACCCACCATTTTGATTTTGCACTGACTTAACTCTCCCATGAACTCTGAGGCCCTCGCTTATGAAATTGTAGACAACACAAAACAAGGTCCATGAACTAATACATTTTTTCTTCCTGAATCTAGCAGTATTTTGGCTGCTCTAGCAGACATACATTTGGACCAGCAGCTAATCCTCTTAATAATTTCTCACTGCTTTATCTACTGACTCAAAAAATGTGTCTGTCTGATCCTCATGGTAGAATCTCTTGGGCTGTGCATGTCAGATAGCCTGTGAAAACAGCAGTTCAACATGCTTAATTTCCCCACAACTGAAAAAAAGAGCTGGAAAGATATCCTGTGCCACCATGAGATCCCACTCTTGAAGCAAGAATAGGACTATGGGCAAGTCTTGAGTTTGATTCCAACCAGCTGAAAGCTCCTGGTCTGGGGCTGCTGGGCCCAGCTGCAAGTCACTCCAAAAACATTCACCAGCCAGCGGGAAACAACTTGTTTCTTCAAGGTCTTGCTGTGTTTATAACTCAGTCAAAAACATTATTCATCCCTTTTGGCAGTAGATGCCGAGCACGAAAGTCAAAGCAAAGGCTCATTGCACTCATACAATCCAAACTTCCCACCCACCCTTGTATTTTGGCCAGTGCCTCAACCCCCGAGCTGAAAATGCTGCTTCAGGGATGTGACAAGACTTGAAACAAGGACAGATGGTAGGGATTCCTTAGCTCCTGGTTTGAAGTCTGCTGTGCCGAGAAGCAGCTGCTGAGCACACGTAGAGCACAAGTCCCAACGTGATCTCAATGCATGGCCAAGCTGAGAGAAGGGAACCAGGAGGAAGGTTTGGAAAGGAGTAAGGGAAAGCTGGAACCTTGTGCCCCACCACCTCTTTACCTCTGATTACCAATGTTGGTGCTTCAGTCAGTTCACCACATACCAGAGTTCTTCTCCACAGTTTGCTGCACCCATGGTCTTAGATGCCTTCTCTTGAAGTGGGGATAGGATTATAGTATGCCTCACTCTCAAGTTTGATTCTTTCTGTTTCACTCTTCTTTTGATGACTCTGTATATGAAAACAGTAAGAACAGACCAAGTTTCAGGTCACAGTGCCTCAGCAGGTGCTTACCCATCATGGTGGATGAAGTTAAGAGTATGATGAACAATTCAGGACATTTATTAATCTGCTTTCTTGCCATAGCTCCCTATAAAGGAAAGCTGATATGATACTAAGGTTGCATCCTGCAGCTAGAAGGCTTGAATATGGCTTTCAATCAACATTGTCTGGAAACACCATCCTTTTATTCTCTGAAATCAGAACAAAATTTCTGAGCTTCTCTACAGTGTCATTTTCTTCTTGATTTAGTCCCTTCCTTCCAACAAACAGACCAAAAAGCTCCTGCCGCCCATATTAGACATGTTGGGGTTTGGAGATGTAGCTCCCTCAACACCAATAGACACTCTCCTCCCCTAATTCCTTCCCTACAGGTTTCTTGCCCTTGTGCTGCTTTTAGCTACCTCTTGAAGATGGCTTAAATAAATCAGAGAATCATTTGAGTTGGAAGGGACCTTTAAGGGCCTTCTAGTCCAAACCCCATGCAGTGAACAGGAACACCTACAGCTCCATCAGGTGCTCCGAGCCCCATACAGCCTGACCTTGACTGTATGCAGGGACAGGTCTACCACATCTCTGGGCAGCCACTGCCAGTGCCTCACCAATTTCCTTCTTGCTGAGATGTCCCAGGCCCTGCAAAATGTTTCTTGTAGGGCAACCAGCGCTGAATATTTGCAAACATCCACTGAAGATAGAACGTGCTGTCTGTACAACTGCTTTAATGTTTTCTGAATTTCAGCTGATAGAAACCTGAGTTTGAGGGCAGTTCTGAAGTGAAGTCACAGGCTCTTCACCTAACTTGGTTGCACTGGGTATACATTTCAGGCACTGCCCTTGCACAGCAGTGCAGTCCAACATCCAACCCTTTTCATAACCCAGGCAGTAAAAAGGAGCAGTCTGTACCTTTCACCTCGGCCGTCTGCTTTTCATTTTCTCCTTTAATCACAAGCAGATTTTGGCTATCAAGTGTGAAAGTTTAGCAGACCAAAAGTCCCCTGCAGAGGAGGAGATCTAAACTCAATTCACAATTCATTTTGTGCCTGCTGATATATCTGATCTCTGTTTCGAAAAAGAGGATTTGCTGAATGCTTTGCCCCCATAGAGAAGGGAAGTTTTACAATCACAGGAAGGTAGTGAAGCAAATATCAGCAATACTGTAGACAGCCTCAGGAACAAAAGCCCCTTCTCTCTGATAAATACAAGAAAAATGTGACTGGTTGCTGATTCACTCAGCACCAGCTGACCTCTTCTGGTTTTCCCGTGTTCTGCATTTGTAAAGTGCCTTGCACCATGTAAAAATAACGACTTTTCTCTGGTTTCCATGAGATGCCAATGGCACAAATCCCATCTGTAGAAGAAGCTGAGGAAGAAGCAGAGATGCAGGCTGACTCCACAGGGCAGGTGTGCTCTAGGTGGAGATTCACATGGAGATTTGTCATGGTGAAAACTGGGAATTCAGGAAGTGTTTCCAGCTGGAGGTATTCAGTTATTGCCAATTTGGTCTTCCAAGAGGCAACTGAAGGCTTTCCAATGCCAAATCTAATCCTGGGAGAGCTGTGCCACCCTGCAGAAATGGCTGTCCAGGTGGGATGGTCTCTCCTAGAACTGTTTCATTCTGTCACATTGGAGTGGTGAAACATGTACGTGGTAGGGTAAGTCTCTGATGAATTATATACCTGAGCCCAGAAGGGAAACAAATGGAGCAGGGAGCAAATTTCTTAGTGTCCAAGGAGAGAATGATATATGCTTTAAGACTTTTGTTTGTTGATTTTTATAGC
>NW_024962264.1:63124538-63143593 GCF_019238085.1 Lagopus leucura
CCCCCCCCCGAAAAAAAGTTTTTTGTACTGTTTGCTTTCTCCATTCTTTCTTATTTCAATCAGTTTATATAGCCCGAACACTGTTGTGCCGGGCATGTCTGTACACAGCAGAGGAAAACACACTTCCAGGGTAATTCCAAGCATCTGATCATGACACTCTAGCATGCACACACAGCTGTGAGTGGGGTGAGCAGAAAGGCAATCAATGATTTCCAGAGCAGAACCCCAGTCTGCCCATGGCTGATTGCACAAGCAGTGGGGACTTCACCGTCAGCTTTTCAGCCATGTGCTCCCCTTGGGAAAATCCTGCAAACAGTCATATATGCTGTTGCTTGTTTTCTCCCACCTTGCCTGGCAGCTTCCCACACATTCACCTCTTGAAGCGTGCTCCCAAAGCTTTATTTGCCATATCTGTCCATACCTGTCCATATCTGTCATATCTGTTCCCCACTCTAGCCTCTGAATTTACTGTTGAGATTTTCATGCTCAGCATACCAATATCTCACAACTTCCATCCAACTTAAA
This sequence comes from Lagopus leucura, assembly GCF_019238085.1. Classification (NCBI taxonomy): domain Eukaryota; kingdom Metazoa; phylum Chordata; class Aves; order Galliformes; family Phasianidae; genus Lagopus; species Lagopus leucura. The sequence goes on from NW_024962264.1 coordinate 63,125,064, forward strand.
AGCCACCTCTCAGTTCCTCACACACATGCATCACGTATCCTGTTCTAATGCTTAAATAATTTTTTCTTTTTTTGGTCTGGCAAGTGCACTGAAACCTAATTTATAGCAGTCTCAAGAAATTAATGAAAACAAACTTTTACAAGAGTGTATCTATGTGATTTCTTTTAATTTAATAATCTGCTCTGCTAGATTTCCAATTTCTGAACATCTACATAGCATTGACATTATCAGTATTAGCATGATCTCTCCAGAATTCAGCCAAGATGTGAAGGGACTAGAAAACAAGAGTTATGAGGAATGACTGAAGGCAGTGGACTTGTTTAGTTTGGAAGAGTCTGAAGGGAGGCCATGTTGCTCTCTACAACTACCTGGAAGGAGGTTGTGGAGAGGTGGGTGTTGGTCTCTTCTAAGGTTTCAAGTGATAGGACTCAAAGAAATAGCCTCAAGCTGCACCAGGGGAAGCTTAGGTATAGATACTAGGGGAAATTTATTCTCTGAAAGGGGATTGGGCATTGGAATGAGCCACTCAAGGAGGTGGTGGAGACCCCAAGCCCTGGAGGCATTTAAGAGACATGTGGACGTGGCACTAAAGAACATAAATTAGTGATGGGACTCAGTACGTCAGGCTGAAGGTTGACTTGGTAATCTTGAAGTTGTTTTCCAACTTTTTCCAGATTCTGTGATTCTGGTTGTATGATAAGATTAGGATCTTACTGTGTTAGACATTGCTTTTGCACAAAAGAGAAATTAGATCTTGGACAGTGAATGAAGAAACATGAGAAAAACCAAAATGACTTGGCTTGGACTTGGCTCAGCCACTTCTGCTGATTGGACCACAGCAACAATGAATTTAGATGTGTGAGAGAGTGCTACCAGGGGATACGTGTTTGCTTGGGAGCACACACTGTATTTGCCCTCCTGGTCTTATCACACCTGAGCTGGGGCTGAAATCTCCTCATGCATGGGGATTTTAGAGAAGTTTAATTATTTTGTGGAAAACAAGTAACTGAGAAATACAGTATTTTTGTCCCCTTGCATTGACAGAGCATTGCTGCTATGGGCTAGTAGTACGTGTTGTAAAATTAATTTCCCACATTCCATTTTAATGGGCATCAAGGGCGAAAAAGTATCCAGCATCTTGGTAAGTGTGCACCTCAAGCTATTTTGCCATGCAGTGGCAATAATCCCGAATAATTGAGTATTTCTTGCTGCCTGACGTTCCCAATAGCTGACTTGTCCAGGGAAGCAAATGGCTCAAAACAGACATATAACTCATCACTGATGTAGACAGGAAGGATGATTGTAGGAAGCTGAAGTGGCAATAGGTAGGAGGGCATTCATACAGAATTTGCTGTTTTGGTTAATAAATGTGCTGATGCACTGTATCAGTTGCTGCCAAAGTTTGACTGCAGACATCACCATGAGCCATCCACACCACTGCCAGCAGAGGCTCTGGCTTGCAGCAAACATTGCACCTGCAAGAAAGACTCCTGGCTTGCCTCTGTGGCTCAGACACATCACTTTTCCAGCTGTTGTCCTAAATAACTTATGTTTGCAATGGTCAGTTTGACAACAGTGATGGCCACCTGAGGAGCAGCAGTCCCATATCAGTCTGCTAAGAAGGGCTAAAAAGCAGCTGTGCCTTCTGGAGTCACCCCAATTCAGTTAGAGGGCTGTACCAAAACCACTTGCTCAAATTACCACAGTATTGGCCCACTAATCCCAAATACGATACACAGGATTCAAAGTCACTTGGGGACATCATTTCTCCGGACCCGTGCTGGTGTGGGGCCATGGCCCCACTGAAAGTGTAAAGAGTCTTAAGTTCATCCCCCGCTGTGTCTCCCCATGCTCACCACACTGTAAATATTGTGTTTATACCCTACAGCTATTTTGAACATAGGGTTTCGTTCTTACATGTAATATTTTCCTTTCCAAGGACAAACATAATAAACAGGTTCCTAATGTGCTGGAGTTACTAGGGAATAGTCTCTGTTCAAGATAACAGTCTGCTTGTGTTGAGTGCTGACCATCTGAATTGCTCTGGCTGGGAAAAACTCATTGATGCTGACAAGAGTGGTAAAAACAGAGAACGCATGCAGCAGCAATCTGCCCTGATTGCACAGACTCCCCAGATTTACCCACTTCAGAGGCCAAACGCAAGCTTTGAACACAGCAAAGATCCAGAAGTCTGAGTCTCCAAGTGATGGAGATGTGGTGCTGGAAACCATTTCAATAAAAAAATAATCCACAGATCAAAGCAAATTATCTGCATGGAAAAAGACTGGCCAGGGACAGTTGGGTTCCAGCACTACCAGTTATGACACAGCCAACACTGTGGCCCTTTGTATACTGTGCTGTTTGCTGTGTTGAGTGAAGGAGGTAATAATCTAGTGTGTGCTAGAGATATTAAGCGCCTTTGGCCCTGGAACATGTCCAGAAAGCTCTGAGGGGTCTGGAGCACAAGTCTTATGGGTAGTGGCTGAGGGAATTGGGATTGTTCAGTCTGGAGAAAAGGAGGCTCAGGGGAGACCTTATTGCTCACCCGCCTGCCTGGAAGGAGGTTGTGACGAAATGGGGGTCAGTGTCTTTTCCCAGGTAACAGCAATAGGGCTAGAGGGAATGGCCTTAAGTTGCACCAGGGAAGGGGTCAGGTTGTTTATTAGGAGAAATTTCTTCTCAGAACGAGTCCTAATGCACTGGAAGAAGCTGCTGAGGGAGTTAACATCGCTGGAGGTGTTTAAGAGAAGAGACAATATGGCACTGAGGGATGTGGTTTAGTGGGCAATATTGGTGATACGTGGACAGTTAGACTAAGCGATCTTAGAGGTCTTTTCCAAAGTTAATGATTCTATGGTTCTATGAAAAGGTAAATTTGGAGAGAAAAAGTAATAGTTGTGAAAACTGAAACAGAGGAAAAAATAAAATTCAGACCTCATACTAGGAATCTGAGTTTGCAGATGGACTAAGTCTTCCAAAAATGCCAGTTGCCAGTAAATCTTCAGCCCAGCATTAAACTCTTGCCAAACAAGGTAGCAATAAACTCACCAGCCATGGTCACTTACGTAGAGATGACAGGAAGAGAAGAAAGAGACCTGCAGAGGAATGCTAGTGCTGTGAGCACCTTGCTGGCTAAAGGAAACCTTCCTTCAAACCTAATTGAAATGTGAATTCTGCCACTGTGCAAAGCTTGAAATCTGAATTCTTCCTGACGTTCCACTCTGCTATTAAAAATAAACCGAAAAGGCTTCCAACAAAGCAGAACATTTTATATATGCCAGGAAGAAAATGAATAAAAAATACATATCTTTGTTTCTTCCTGACAGTATCCCATTGATGCAGAGCAGTGGGCAAACCAGAGCAACAATCAGTGCTCTGCAGAGAGGTGCCCATAAGCGAGCAAGGAGAAGGGTTCATTCCCACCCTTAGACTACCCTGGAAACCTGGATTTCCATGTACATCTCCCTCCCCACCATGGAGACATCTCAAGGCCTATTTGCGTGCAATGGCTCTTGAAGGGAGTAAACACTTCAAACTGACCCTGACACTGTGGAAAAATCAGGAAACTTTAATTAAGGGAGTAAAAACAAAAAAATCACCCACAAGGCATTTTTGTATTTACTTTCACTAAGTGCAAAAACGAACTTCATAGAATTTCATCCCACAGGAATTTCCAATATTTCAGTATTTGTTTCCGTTATGACCTGGGACAAAATGTTGAAATATCAAAGCACTTTTCACAGAATGAAGTGTTCTGGGAAGGAATATTTTATTCGTCACTTTGACGTATTTCAGACTTCAAATTGCACCTGGCTGAGCTGCTGAGAGCTCTCCATGCATGTACCCAAAGGTCCCAGCTTCTGTTATAGGTTAACTTCAGCATATCTGAGACTTCCCATCCAACAATACATCACCAGATGTCACAGAGAAACACAGAACAAAAATACAAAAAGGCAATAGTTCATTATGGGATACATAATCCATCTAAGGACTTGGGTTTATAAGAAAATGAGCCACCATCTCCATCCTGTGAGCGCTGGGCACACATAAATGCTGGGCATTGCTGACTCAAAATATTTCATTTTGTTATTGTTGTATTTAATTTTTATCATGAAACATAAGCAATTCTCAGCCAGCTGTAATAGACCCTTGGTTTGTCAGCGCTCCAGAAACATCCCTACCTCAACTTGCATAGCAGAACTGCAACTTGATGACACAGATGGTTCGGATAAGGAGGCTATGATGGCCAATGCAGGGAATATCTTTCCACACCGACATGCAGACATAGGTCTGTATCCACACTGGGGACTCAATCAGTCCATCTTTTCCCTCCATTACAAAGCTTCTAGGCAGTCCTGCCTCACAGGGCTTACTAGAGATCTGGATGAGGGAGGAGAAAAAAAGTAAGTTGGACAACATGGAACAACTCACCCTTTCAGAAAGTGGGGGAAAAATCTCAACACAGTGGCGTAACAGAAAATCCAAGAGGTACAGAGGCCATTGTGATTTTTTTTTTTTTTTTCAGTCTCAGTCATAGAATCATAGAATTGTTTGAGTTGGAAGGGACCTGTAAAGGCCAACTAATCCAACTCCCCTTCAATGAATGGAGAGGACACCTACAGCTCCACCAGGTGCTGAGAGCCTCATCCAACCTGGTCTTGAGTGTCTCCAGGGGTCCACCACCTCTCTGAGCAACCCATTCCAGTGCCTCACCACCCTTTTTGTAAAAAAATAAAAAAATAAAAATATTTTCCTTATATCCAATCTAAATAACTCCTCCTTTTTGATTTAAAACCATTTCCCCCTGTCATATCAAATCAGTGTTGGATTTCACTCCACCTGGCAGGAAAGGATGACAGAACTGAGTGTGCATCTTAATTTTTCAAACACATCTGCTCTAAGAACTGCCATTATACATTTTCTTTGTCTGATACTTCCTCACATATTGTTTAGTGCACTCTATCCACTGCCTTTCTGGGAATTCAGGTGACCTGTGGGTTGTTGCAGGAATTTCCCAGCCAAGCTTCATTCTTCCAGACATTTTTAGTATCAAGAAAAATAAGCCCCACTTCACACATATGCATACTTTTTACCTTTCAAACCTCAATGTCTCCTGAAGCAAGCATGGATCAGGAGCTGGCCAGGACCACACACAGCTCTTCTAATATCCCAGCTTGATGAACAAGAGGAGTATGGAGGAGACAACTACTACATTGTGCAGAAGGGAAGGAGATGAAATTCAGCCATCAATAGGAAAGGACCATGAATCCATTGCTCAGAGTAAAAAACAAAACAAAACAAAAAATGCACACACACAAAAAAAAAAACATGGAAAAGAGTGGAGCTTTTGGCAGAGGAAGGAGAGAAGCCCATGGTCTGCACCCTAGAGCCATGTACAAGGTTTTCCTGCAGGAATGGGCAGAGCATGGAGGCTGACATGTCATTGCTTCCTCTAAGGCCTTCCTATAGGTAAAAGTCATGCAGGCAGCCAGAGGCACCCTACAAAGGTGGTCTTCTGACTTCTAGCTCAGTCCCAAGCGTAATCCAAGCCTTTTGCAGAGCTCCTGGGGCTGGGAGCGTGGCTAGAAATTGTTGCTTTCCTATGGGTTTCCTGGCAGGTCAAGAAATCCCAATCTAATGAGGTAGGATCACAGCCTCTCATTTACCATGAACTTAATTTCTGGAGTAACGGAAGGCTTCATTTCCACTGTAACTAACGTGTCAACATGTCACAGGCTGAAAAGGTGTGTCTTGCTGATGGCTAGAAATGATACACTGGGCAGAATTCTTCCTAAAGGCAATTGTTTTGTTCCAAAGACAGGCCTTCACCCTGCAAAAGGTGCAGCCTGCAAATACAGCTTCTTCCTGCAGCCCACAGCCCTCCACGCATCTCTTGCAGGCACTTTCCATGTATTAACAAGTATTGCTCTTCCCAGTATTTCCAGCTTGTAGGAAGATTCTGATACACATTCTCCATGGTTACAAATACGCTATTATATTGTGGTCTTAATAAACAAAAATAATTTGTTAAGTTTTTCCATGAAGACATGACACATTCTGTGGTCAAATCAGAAGATTTTTACCTAAGGAAGGGTCTGGGAAATGCATCTGCTGCAGCAAATCTCAGCTGATAGCAACTGGGAGAGAGTCTCTCTCTCTTGTAATGGTATGCTGATTCAAACCAGATTAGACTTCCTTGAATACCATGGTAGCAGGCTCAGATTGTTACAAGAACCAGAACTATTTGTAACAGCAGACTCTCCTTACTGGACCTAAACTCTATAAATGCTGCAAGCTGGCCAAAAAGCACCTGATTTGCTGACAGGGTGGGTTCAGTGGGTCCCACTGTTATGAGATCTGCCCATTCAGATGTCCTATCCTACGTCAGGCCAGGACTTCCTCTCTTCTTCATTGCCATAGTACCAAGAACTCTCAGTCCTCTGCTCTGCAAAAGACTGATGCACGTGCCTCTCTTTCCAGCCAAGTATCAAGGAAATGATTATTTCTCTGCCTTACAGTAACCTTTGAATTATGTGCAACTTAGCTAACTTGGGACAAATCCTATCATTTTGCATCACTGCCCAGTACAAGCTGATGGAGCCACCCAATGTCAGGAGTTATTTGCTGACATTGGAGCAATAGAACCAAGCACTGCCTTCTCCTGCATGAGCACAGATATATGTTTGTGGCACTGGGTTCTTTGCTTTTGGCTCCAAAAAAGTCTTCCATTTCATGAAGACAACAGAAAGTTAAAAGATGCTTCTCAAATGTATGTCATTCCTCAAGACTATGGGAATCGTGATTTACAGATGCATCATCCCCTCACAAACTCCAAGAAAAAATATCCAAACACACTTATTTCTGCTGCTGGCCTCTCTACCAGTGATGCTCAGTGTCTTCTTTGCGCTTCCATGCTTAAGCCATGTTTCCCTGGAGTTCACATTAGGTAAAAATACTTTCTCATATTCATTTTTGCAATTCATTTTTGCTGTTTTTCAGACGTGCAATCTCTATAACCATAGGGAGCACTGGCCTGAAACAAGGTTTTAAGAGGCAGCACTGGGAAGCAAAGCCATGAAAGCTGAAGGAGGAAGGGGAACCCTGTGTGAAATACTGCCCTGAGTTGCACATGCACAAACATTTAGAACTGCACCAGTACCTCAGAGCAATCATTTCCACAGGTCAGTGGCAGAATTTACAAAAAAAAAAAAAAAAAAAAAAAAGCTATGCTTTCCACCTATTTGTCACATCTAAGCTCAGCTACATTGGAGATGGCCATGGTATTACAGTCCAATAGAAGCTCTTCTGACAATTCAACAGCAGAGCCCATTGGCTCAAATTGCTTTTTATCTGTCATATCTTTCTACATCATCTGCAGAGCTGAGACTGTGTACCAAGACAGCATCAAGCTGTGGATGGGTTCACTCTTGATGTCACTTCAAAAACTAAAAGAAAAAAATAAATTCTCAGTACAGGCACAGAAGCACCAGAACTAATTTTCCGGCAGATGCAAGAGACCATCAGCTAATGTAGGAAATTAAATGTTTAAAGAAATTATGGAAGGAAAATATAAACTCTTGAATGAGGGCCAAGAAACACAAACACCATCATTTATCGAAGAAAAAAAAAAAAAACACCAAAAAAAAAAAAACCCTCCAAAATGAGCCTGAAACTGTGTGGGGACGACTGAATGAAAGGCTATATTCAGGCAGCAGCCCTGTTTAGCTTACTTTTTGGACCTTTTCCCTTTATTGATGCTTTTGGGAGGCCCTCATTCCAAAACCTCTAATGCCGTCGTGTTCTAGGATGAGTTACTAAAAGCAACCGTTCTTCTGCATATGAAAACATTCCATTATTTGCATGTTCGGTGTCTTTAATACCGCTTTTGTTCCTATGTTTTAGGGGCTGAGGCAGATGAGGGATGTTGAATTTCAGCAGTATTCTGATATAAACTTCCTCCAACAGAGGGAAGACAAAGAAGAAATAGTCTTTGCAAGCCTGAAATGGAGTCAAGGAGTGCAGATTTTCTTGAATTACTTGAAGGGACTGATGAAGGTGTTTATTCAAGACTTTTGGTCTGCTGCCAGCCTTTAAATAAGGATGCAGCTCTGAAGGTTCAGCATTACCTAGCATTCCTCATGCCATGTGACAAAAAATGTCCAATCCAAACCATCCCGAACTGTTATTATAGTGGCATAAATATTGGATCCATGCACAGGAGAAATGAGGGGCTCCAAGAGCTGCTCCACAATAATCTCTACTCAGAAAGGAAGAGGGTGGGCAGCACGAAGGCATTTAGGGTCAGAAAACCTGTTGGCACATCACAGCAGCCTAGTCCAAGACTTTGAGCAGTCATCTTGGATCTTTCTTGGGTTAAGAGGTTACAGGAAAGCTGGAGGCACCTGGCCAACTACAAGCATTACCATAACTAGGAAACACTTAAAATAATTGATCTGTGAAATCTGTCTAATTGATCTGTGAAACTCACTGATGCCTTGTAACTGATGGTTGGATATTAGGAAAAATTTATTCTCTGTAAGAGTAGTCAGGCACTGGAACAGGGTGCCCAGGGAGGTGGTGGAGTCACCATCCCTGGAGGTTTTCAAGGAACATGGAAATGTGGTACTTAGGGACGTGGCTAGAGGGCAGTATTTGTGATAGGTGGATGGTTAAAGTGATGATCTCAGAGGTCTTTTGGAACCTTAATAATTCTATGATTCTGTGATTCTAACTCTGGTTATGAGCAGCTCTTGGCTCATTCTCTGGCAGGTTGGGTGATGCTGAAACAGTTTGGCACTGGGAAAGGTGCTACCTTTCTGTAAATGCAGATTACATCTCAATAAATTTTGCTGCTGAGCTCTGCTGGACAACTGAAGGTCTAAGGGTTCTTGAAGGGCCAGTGGTCATGGCTTATTAGGGAAGTGGTAATTCATTAAGCCATGACAATTCAATTGCCAGTGATTTTCTTCTCATAGCCAACAAATCTAGCAGGAATCCACAAGAAAATTGCTTGTATTTGTGGATAACAATATTAGGTGGTCATAATAGCCAGTATTAAACAAGAACCAAAAGGTTTGGAAGCAGTCAAAGTCCTCGGGACTTAAACCAGTGATTGGGGATTTGGAAGAAATGTCTTTGATGTTCAGCTATTCCTTATGTCTGGCACCTTATGTCTCCTGCCAGAGCATCTTCTCTTTGCCCAAGAAGGACTTGCCTGAGTGCAGTCCAATCTTGTTTCACCACAGGCAGGCATGGGTCTGCAGACTGAAAACGTCTCAATGTTCTCAATGTCCCGAACATCCTGGTGCTCATCCATCACTCCGCACGGCCTCTCTCCACCTCATTTTCAACACACCACCTTTTTGTACCGAGGCTCAGGTTCTACCCATCAAGGTGCTCAGAGATCTTTGAGCTGCCCTGGTTTTCGCAGTCTCCGACTTCCTCGATTAAAAGCTGCTTTTATTGCAGCTTCTATGACCAGCAAGTAGAGCCCAGATTTGGTTTCGTGGGCCAGCAGCACCACCTACAGCCAGCTCCTACACTGCAGCCTGCAGAACTGCACCCCCTCTTTTCCATCAGTAGCTGAGAAATAAAACAGTGGCACAAATAATTTACACATGTTAGGGTGAAAGAGAGAAGGCGGAAAACTGAACAACATCCCTGGGGCTGGAAAAGGTAATATGCAGCCATATAAACAGTTGGTGTATTGTAATAAAAACAGGGAGCCTTTATTACAAAGTTTTGTACCCTTAGAGGCAAAAGGATGTGATTTTCTGGCTAAATATGTTATCTGCTGATATCTTGTTCCCAAGTAGAACTGTGTGTATTTGGAGCAGAAATCTCATCAGGTAGTAGGGCTACCAGGCCTATAGAGTGCTTCCATCATGCACAAGCTGGGAAGCAGATTGGGCAGAGGTACAAAAACAGCTGGCAACAGAGCCAGGAGCAATACAGCCAGTGCTTCTGATTGCCCAGCCAACAGAAGGGTCATTGCTACTTCCTCAGGGGCAAACAAAGAGGGTCACTGAGTTCAGTGTCCAATAAATATCCATCCAGTGCAGAACAAGGCTCCATGACGTGTTGGTGCTGCACACTGCTTCCAAAAGCCACTAACAGATCAAACTTTTAACCTACAGCAGAAAACCGTACAAAATCACTAACATGTTGCTGGAAGAAAATAGGAGCAGCCCAGGGCATGGCTTCTCTGTAACAGAAAGCAATTTGAAAGATAAAGCTCTGAGACATACCCCATGCACACAGATCTACGCAGAAGCCCTTCCTGATGCCCCATCATTTCAAGCTCACCAGGCTGTCCTTTGAGGCCTTCAGCCATCTGGGGACCCAGTGTCCTAGAAATGAGCAGGGGTAGGTTACATCCTGAAGTATGGGTTGGCCAAAGTACTGAGGTTTGTATAGGAAAGGACAACCCTGCCTGGCCCTGGTGCTACATGCCATGGCTGAGGACAGCAGCTGTGGACATCTGCATCACAATACACACAGAACAGTAGGAGGATGATCTGGATGGACATACAGACTCACTAAACAAAAAAAAAAAAAAAAAAAAAAAAAAAAAAAAAAAAAGGCACCAGAACAGAATGTCCCAATCTATCCTGTCTGTTTTTGCAACTAATTTGTGTTTTGCTTTGCTGTTACAGGAACCATGGACCAGTGAACCCAGGGTTTGGGTTCGCTGGATTTTGTCTTCTCTTTCTTCCACTCCTCCACAGAAAGGATATTCTATGCTGGCAACAGTTGAATTAGATCCCACTGGTGCTCATTAGATGAAGCTGTTTAGAACAGAGATTGTACCTCATCTGTACATCCATGCCAGTAACTTTGATAGCTCCCATCCCAGCCCATGGCTCTCTGTGGCTTCCCATATAATGCCAAAGCATAAAAAGGCAACCTGGACCAGGAGCAATGTTCCATGTAGACAGTTTGGATTAAATTAAGCTGACACTCTGACCATCCTGGAGGCAGCTGTCATATGCTGTGTGCTCTCAGGTCCCCAGCAGCAGCAAAAACCAGGTCCTGGAGCCAAAAACTGCAAAGCCTAAGCAGAGCTCCTGGGAGGAGGGAGCAGAGATCCCCTGGGAGATGATGAAGTGCCAGTACCACCACACTGATCTCATTTACTCTGTGTGTCTCTAATAGGGGACTGTACAGGAATGAATCAGCATAGCAATAGAGATGTTAATTGCAGCTGAATTTAGGTAGGACTAAAATTTATACACTTCTTTTACAGCTCAGTTTAAAAAACACTTGAAACAATTTATGAGAGCAAGTGTTATATCAAAGATTAACCTGTTTTTCAATGGTTTTGAAATTTCAATCAAAATATAAAGGCAGATAATGGAACAGATCCTGACCTCTGTATCACAGCATAATTAACACTCTCTCCTTTGCCAGCACAGAGCCCTTCTGAGTGACTGCAGTGTGCCCTTCTAACAAGAGCTAGAAATAAAATTCTGTTCCCATTTCTCCTTGCTGAGCAAAGCTGCAGTGATAAATAATGGGTATTTCACTGTTTGTGTGCAGTGACCACAAGGGTCAAGCTAAGAACTATAAAGTGCCTGAAACTGCTAACCCTACACATGGGTACACGTACACATGTGCTGCTTTGTTACCACGGGTCAGATTTCCACTCCGCCTCTACACCGGAGGAACTGCAGCTGCCATTCCTGGATATAGTACATAAGCTGGATACAGTCTCTGCAGTTTGTGGAAGATGTGTCTTCAATCTCTGCCTTGCTCGTAACTACAAGGGTCTCAGAGATGCATTCCTTGTGACCACACACATCTCACTGGGCTCACACTTGGGTCCAGGTCACTGACTGCTTTTGCTACAATTACAATGCAACAAATGCTTAAGCTCTCCTTCTCAGCCCCTCCCTTGGCTGATGGCTTAGGTGCAGATGAAAGGTGTGCTCCCCCCCATGCACAGGAGCTGGGGACCCTGCCTGCCAGTTTTCTCATCCTGGTTTCCCAGCAGCATTGGAGACACCATCACAGATGATGCAGTTTGCAAAGGACACATTAATGCAGGAGGTGTAGAAGAACTGAAAACTTTCTTCACACCCATGCTGTGATACATGATCCAGAGCCTAGTCTTGCATTTACTGCCACTGAGGACAGCACCTGTGAACCACATAGATGGGCTGCGTCCTCCTTTCTTGTTCATCCTCTTGTTTTAATGAGGTGCCATAGCTTCCCCAACTCAGATAAATTACCAACCAGGGTCCAGCTAGTCCAGCAGATACTTTCCACAGAGTGATAGGAAAGCATGCAGCAGGCAGCCTTGACATAACCTCCATTGTGGGAGTTTGTCTCAGGATGAATAAATAAACCATGAAGGCTCCTGTCCTTCAGAACACTCTTTCAAGTGCAAGAAGAGAGATGAGAAACTGGGTTCTGAATCTTCCCTGCCTCCTATACGGGCTCTGCTCATCTGCTGATTCAGGCTGAGCTGCCAGTCCTTACGGTGTCTTGCAGTAATGAATCCCACAAATCAACCCACTGCTTTGTGTGAATTATCCCCAGGCTGTGGTTCTTAAATGTAATCTAATCCCAGTTGTCAGACTGCCTTCTCTTGTCAGTCTGCCCTCCTGCCAATGGCTTCTCTCCACCTTTATTGGCTGTGATCACTGATCTCTGAAGTGAGTGCATAGCCAACTGGAGACTAATCAAACCACCCAAATCTCATCAGTCAATACAGAGTTACAGGGTTAGCATCTGCTCAGCGTTTCATGAGATCCCTCCTTTCCCCATCTGCACGTGGTCTTTTCTTCATGGCTTTCATGGTATTTATTGCAGACACTTCATATCTTCATCCAGATCAAAATGATTGCCCGGAAAATAAGCACTTTGGCATATTTCACTATAACCTATTCTCATATCTTTCTGGAGCTTTATTCAGGAGAAAGTGGAAAGATCCAGGGGTTTCTGTCTTGAGTCAAAGCTCAAACTTGAAGATGATTTAATTATGGCAAAGCCTTGAGTCCTTATTACATCTTGATTTGGAATATTGCTTTACGCCAATAAGAAGGCTCAGAGACTAGGCCTGGAGGTATACACTTTTCTCTATGCTGAATTTAATTTATAGTGTGTTGTCACATAAAGAGCTGTTAAATGGAGTGCTAATCTTCTCCTTTAAGGGGGAGCTGTAAAAAGACAGGGGTATTCAGTCTTGTGCACTTGAACAAGCCAAGCCACGGCTTTGAGCCTTCTGCCCTATATTGAGTCAGGATGGATGGAAATACGTATTTTCAGATACTTTAGAGATGCATACATGGGAAAACTTGTTCTGTGGTTTTATTGTACGTGGGTACATGCAGAGTCTGGCTTTGTTTTGCTGGTAGAAATCTCATAGCTGGTTGAAGAATCCAGGTGGGGTTAGAGTGTCTCCATGGACTCCAGGACAGTATTCCTGGGGAAGGGAAAGGAAAAGGGTGGCAAGGTGGAAGAAAAAGGGGAAGGAAAAGGGTGGCAAGGTGGGTAAATGTGCCAGATTCTCTGTCTTGCAGATTGGTGTTGGGTTCGTGGCTGCTCTGTTTCTAGTACTCATTACTTTCACAAGGACCTTGAAACAGCATTTGGGCTCTGCTCCTCAAGCTACAGCTCTGCAGCCAAGTGGGCAGGTGAGACTCTTACCTCACACTGAGTGCTTTTGAGATATCATGGTGGGGCAGAAAAGCCTCAAAAACACACTGAGAAAAACCAATTTGTGGTTTCCCATCCAAATTGTGATGGGAAGGGTGTGCATGCAAGAAGGGCGTGTTTTTCATACGTCATAGTTTTAAGTATTCATAGGATGGTAGTTTGCAATTCCTCATAGCCACAACCTGACTAGGTGCTGCTTATAACATTCATCAAAATAAACACCCAGCAAGAAAAACGTCCCATCTACCTCTACTGGAAACAGACAAACCAGCACACAAAAAAACTACTTGCAAAGCTGTTCTGGTAGATCCCTTCTCCTGGCCTTTCTGCAAGAGGAAACACAACAAATACAAACACGGTCCTATGTATTATGAAACAACTTTCAGCCAATGCTACTATGCAGGAGACAGAATGAGTCAGTAGAGGTAAAGATCCTACAAAGTTTAGCCAGGCTCAAGTCTACACAGCAAAGTATCATGGGATTTTAGTTCGTTTTAAAATTTACCCAAACAAGTGTCTAAATTATAGCACAAGCCAGTAGAAATAAGGCAAAAAATATGTGAAAGTCAATGGAAACACATTGAGAGCTGATGGGCTTGTTGCCCAACACTGCCTATTCCCTTAGAAATGGTTAGTCAGTTTCTTTCTGTTTTCAGATGTGTTAGAGAATAGCTCAGAAGCAGCCGGGGAAAACCTGTTGGTTTTCATAAAGCAAATCAATAAAAGCAAACATCTCTGCTATCCTCAGTGCTCTAAAATGAAAAGAATTTTGCATTTACAATATCTTGATGATTTTTTTATGTTGGGTGTCACTTTCACACTCCATGCTATCCTAGGCCAGGATAACCAGCCAGGATAACCAGCCAGGATAACCAGCAACTCCAAGATGGTCAGACATCTGTGCCCTGTCTTGTCTAAGCAGCCTTCTCTCCTTCCTCATGTTCATCGGAGGGCACTACCTTAACTTCATTATTATTATTATTATTATTACTACTACTATTATTATTTACTATTATTATTATTTTCTTGTAGTTTCTTTGGCTGTGCTTAGAATGAATAGTAATGCAGTAATGCATTGGAACAGGCTGACCAAGGAAGTGATGTCCCCGTCCCTGGAGGTGTTTTGCCTATAGTGATTCAGCAGTAATTTTCTTGGCTTAACATTACAGAGTGTCTGCAGAGGTGCAGAGCTGTCAAGGATAGGCATTAGTGCAGAGCCCTGAGCCAATAAACCTGGAAACCAATCTGCTCAGCTACAGAACCAGATCAGAGCTGGCCAATGGATGAAGTGTCAAGTAAACAGGAATAGGCAGAGATAAATGAAATGAGCTTTCTCCTTCATAACTAAGGCAACAAAGAAAAACAAATAAAAGAACAGAAAAAAAAAATCACAAACAAAGCAAGATTGGGTCAGTTTATGTAATCTAAGATATGAAAACAAGGATAAATCAGACCTGATTCAACCGAGAAAAAGAAGGGTAGGCATAGCCATTCCCTATTTGCAATGACACAAGTTTGTATAAGTGATAAGCAAATGAGCTGAGTCATTAAGGTTGGACAAGATCTGTAAGATCATCTAGTTCAACAATCAGCCCCACCATGCCTACTAACCATGCCCCTCTGTGCCTCATCTCTATGGTTCTTAAACACCTCCAGGGAAGGTGATTCCACCAGCTCCCTGGGCAGCCTGTTCCAGCACCTGACCAGAAAAAAATTGTACCTAATATCCAACCTGAACCTCTTGCACCTTGAGGCCACTACCTCTTGTCCTAGAGCAGAGGTTGATCAGATCCCTTGCTGCCACCAAAATGTTCCCCACCTCTGGGGAAGCTCCTGATGCAAGGTCAGATCTGCAGTCCACTTGAAGTGCTGCAACTGTGCCCATACCACATGCAAAAAGGCAAAACATAACTCCAGTTATAATCCATGTCTTCACCACAGCTTTTACTCCTCACTTAGAGTTTAAAAAAAAAAAAAAAAAAAAAAAGGGAAAAAAACTCCAGTGTAAAGCACGTAAGTTACATCAGCATGTGGTCTGTGAAACGTGATGACAGAGGTCGGGCCAGAGCTGCTCAGGAGCTGCATGTTAGCAGGCAAACCACGTGGAAACCGAGCAAAACGGTGCCAAGACTCCTGGGAGGGATGGATTTCCAGAGGAAAAAAGACTTCAGACCAATGTGGAAGCAAGCACAGAGTGTAGAACAGAGATGATGATGGAATAAAGTGGGGAAAATGTAGACATAACTGATTTTTCTGTCTCGCCATGGAGAAAAGCATAAGAATTGAGTGTGGTATGACTGCTAAGAATGATGTCCAAAGGAATGTGAAGGCTGAGGAGTCATTTGATGAGCACTGTAACTCCAGCAACCAGAAGAATGTGGAGAAATACTATTGTTTGGGTTTTTTTATTTTTATTCTTTTTCATTTCAAATCAAGGAATGGAGGAGGATGGAGGAGAGACTTCTGCTTCACAGCTGAGAACTTGGCATCTGCACATAAACTGGGAGGAACAAACACCTCCTGGCTTGAGAGAGAGCTCTTTGTGAGACCCACACTTTTCAGGAGGAATTACTGAGGGTAATGGAGCTAAGCCTCCAAACAACAAAGCTAGCAGATATACCCAAGGAATGGATGCAATCTGCACCACCTGAGTTGGACAATTACACAGCTTCAAGTGCTAGGAATCTAGAACCACAATGAGATGAGCTGGGGAGTGTTCCATCACAAGGCACTGCAGTGATGCAGGAAAGAAAAGAAGCAACAAGGTTCTGCACAGCAAAACAAGGGAAAGAGACCTACATTGTGTCCCCAGCTAGCCCTTTCTTGCCAGAAGTTAGGCAATGATAGGACAAGAGGTAATGGACTCAAGTTGCACCAAGGGAGATTCAGGTTGGATATTAGGAAAAATGTATTCACAGCAAGAGTGTTAATGCATTGGAACAGGCTGCCTGGGGAGATGGTAGAGTCACCATCCCTGGAGGTACTGAAGAACTGTGGAGATGTGGTACATGTGGACATGCTTAGTGGGCATGGTGGGAATGGACTGATTGTTGAACCAGATGATCTTAGAGATCTTTTCCAACCTTAATGATTGTATGATTCTCTTCCAAGGAGAAGGACAGGACAATCTTGGACCATGGTCCTGCTGGGCACAGAGTGGGAACAGCCTGACTCCAACATTCCAGGCACTGAAGGAAGACTCTGTGTCCTAAAGAGAATGTAAATATGAAGCATCCAAAGGCTGACAGCCCTTCTGCTGGTTGCAGAATGCATACTCACAGATAACACCCAAAAAAGCATCACAGCATCAGTCAGAAAACAGTGTGAGGGCTGAAGGACCATAGTTCCTTGTGTCGCTCAGCTGCTTGTTGGCAAACCTAAGGCAGCCCCATTGCTGGATGGCAGGGAGCATTTTTAGAGCATATTCAGCTCTATTATTGGACAGTGGCTTGTTACATGTGTACAAAGGTTTTTGTTTGTCCCTGTTGTTGCAATGTTTATTCCCCAAACTCTCCCAATAGTGAGCTTTTCACAAAGTGTTTCCCAGCAGTGGGAACTACTTAGCACAAGGCAAACACTTGCAAGATAAACATCCTTCACATCCTGCACTGGTCCTAACCTCTCAGAGCTGGCTGTTAACTCCTTTGGAGCAATTTAGCACAACTTAATCAAAGTTAAAAACGATACTGTGTGATTTTATTTTTTGTACTCGCTCAGCGAGCTTTTATTGGCAGTGTCTGCCTGGAGCTGGGCTGCTGCCAAATTCCCAGGTTATATTGCTCCAGTGTGAACAAACAAAGAAAGCCTATTTAAAGTTTCTTGAATGCAAATAAGGTAAAAATAATAAAATATATAAAAACAATGCGTAATTATTTGTTTCCTTTATGAAAGGCCTCCCTTGGAGTCTTTTGAAATCTGCTCTGGTTTCCACCTACAAAAGTCACCCAAGTGTATTATTTAATATTAATAGACATTCCTTAGCCAGACTGTCGCAACCAGAGGCAAAAAATCCTGGGGAAAGAGGCTATCTGTATTTCATTTCATATTAAACTTTCTGAGCCAAAATAGCAACTCCATCTCTTTGGCTTTCACAGTAGTCTTTATTGCTTCCAATCACAACTCAAAACAATCCAGTATTTCAGCTAGATTATATTAATTATGGGTTCAATAGGAATTAAGCATTTTATATCCACTAGAAGTTAGCACCCCTGTTAACCATACCTACCTTTACATGCACAAGCTGGTCTTCTGATCTTTGTTATTTCTACACCATGACTGCTGCCTTCTTGTGCCATTTTGCAGCTATCGCTGCTCATTCATGACACTGAGGGACTCATCACCTTGTTAAGCACTGGGGTCCTCAATGGTTAACAAGTCAGAAATGCAAATATCCCCACTGAATGGCAATATGAAATTTATCCCTGTGCAAAGAGCATCCTGTATCAGTTTTGCCATTTGAATCCAGAGAAGATGGAACTCAATGACACTTTAAGGTCCCTTTCAACCTGGCCCATTCTAAGATTGGCCCATGTGTTCCAATATATTCATCTGGATGGTGACTAGAATCTTTTTCTCTAATCTTATTTTTGAGTGATCTCGAATACACACTTATATTCAAAATAAGCTCCTGGCATTAAAAGGCCTTAATTACACTTTCTGCTTCTGCCACTTCCATGAAACGGCAGACCAAAGCACAATTCCTGTAGGGCTTGGAGCAAAAATGTGGTGGGGATGTTTCCTGGGTAGTGAGGAGAAGAGGAGAAAAAAGAGGGAGCGGTGTAGATAGGATGAGAAGGAAGAGAGAACAAAGAAGAGGGAAGGGAAAAGGAGAAGGAGAAGGAGAAGGAGAAGGAGAAGGAGAAGGAGAAGGA